>NW_028270142.1:10204483-10522794 GCF_037043375.1 Chiloscyllium plagiosum
GACCGAAGGGTCTGTTTCTGTGTTGTATGACTCATAGAGTCAGGGGAAAGATAACTAGATGCGTCAAAAATCAGTTGAATTTAGAAAGCAGGAAGTAGTGCCAAAGGGTAAATGATACATATTGGAGGAAGGAGAAACCAGTATTCCACAAAGGTCAGTGCGAACAGAGACCACTGTTATTCATAATTGACATCAAAGGTTTGGGCTTCACCAATCAAACTGGGAATGTACCTAACAGTGAACAATGCACAAAACACTTGCCATTACATAGGACATGCAGAACAGGAAAAGGCCATTCAGCAAACATGTCCACAATGATGTTTATGCTCCAATCAAACATCCTCTCATCTTTACTGATCAAGATCTACCAAGTAACTCTCTATTCCCTTCTTCATCATTAGTTTGTCCACTGTCTCCTGAAATCCGTCTACACTAGTCACTGCAGTCACTCAATGGTAGCTGTTCCCACTGCTCTTGAGGTAAAGATGTTTCTTCTGAACTCCCTATTGGAGGTCTTGGTGATGATTTTATATTCACAGCCTCTAGTTATGCTCTCCCCTACAATAGTAAACCTTTTTTCTGTGTCCAACCTATCGAAACCTCTCCTAATTTTAAAGATTTTAATTAGTTGCCTCAGCCTCTTTTTTTTTCAAAGAAAAGGCAGTCCATCCATGATGTGTATCCATGAACATCTCATCACCCGGAAGACATTTAAAAACCTGCAAACTAAATTTGTACATGAAAAATGAACTTTGGTGGGAAAATAGACAAATTGCCCACAGGCTAGAAAATAAGAAACTGAATTGGATGGAAGTATAAAGGAGGGTAAATGGTGGTAAATGAGACAATTGATAAGATTGAGATTTAAATGTACACATATAACTTAGAATTGACGGATGTAACTCTGAGTGTAGTGATTGTAACAAGGTTGGTGAGCTGGACCTAATAGAAAATGAGTTCTCTGGTTGGGGCTGTTAATCTGATCCAATCAGGGAGCCCTGGCTGACAGGTAAAAAAGGGGAGTGTCAGAGATACTGACACCCTGAGAGCTGACTCTGTACGAGGCAATACTAAATGCAAGACCTGTTCATGTGTAAATAAAGAATGACTTGCTGACGGGATACTGGCCTCTGAGGAGTTATCCCAACAGTCACTTTCTTGGAGCCAGTACTATAGGAATGATGGGATGTAATTCCCCTCCTGTGAGAACCAAGCTACTGGTAAGTTGTAAAATGCAATGACCTTCATAAGGATGAATAACACGCTGAGGTGACAAACAAGCAGTCAGGAGTGGGATGCAGTGCTACAGTTATAGCAGGGTTAATGCGAACATGAAAAGGACACCTGTATGACTGGGATAACTTGGTTTATTGATAAGGGATTTGATGTAAATGCTAAAGAGTCAATGACAGTGTAACTATAAGATTTCATGCTGTTTTCCAGGGAGGGACCATAGTGACCTTTCACTAGCATATCTCCAAACATCTGCTTGAATAGAATCTGTAATAACTGGACACAAGACTTGGAAGTGGCTCTTTTAAAATCACTGCAACAGTCAGTCACAAGGAGTCTCAGTTGCTGAGTTAACCTTTACATCATGTTGTAGCCTAGAACTATGGAAAGTTATGGTAGAGCAGGGAGCTCCTGACCCTATTTCACTGTTGTGACCCATCAGTGAGAAATGCTAAGAGTTTTGGGGAGAAGGTCAAGAGACATCTAAGAGAGGGGTTTGTAAGTGGAAGGCTATGGAATGGAGAGGGCTATGGGGAGATTTAATTAATTTCTGAAAGCTTGTAAACATTTAATTGAAGCAAGGAGTCAGGCTTCGCGGTTCAGTCAATTAGGGCAACCCCATGGTTTGAAGAAAAACATGAGGACGTTATGCTGTTGGAACTGCCTGAGCTTGAGAGCACCCATTAACGTCTGGGACCTCACAAACCCCATGGCAATGCTCCAGTTTCCTTCCATCACACAGCTGACCAGCATTCTCTCCTACGCTTCCAGTCTGCCACTGATGTTCATGGGAAGGATTTGCAGATGAATAACCAATCTGCTTGGCTGCACGACAAACACACCTCCCTCAGCCATCAAGTCTTGGAGTGGAACTTGTGCCTGGAATATCCTGCTCATACGCAGGGATACTACCCACTCCACGACAAGATGCCAGCAGTACCTATGGAATAAACTGTTAATAGTAGCATTTCAGGTTCACAAAACCACGACAACTTCTAGTAAAACTCAGACACTTATTTCTACAAGCCCTAAATATACAGGTAGTGAACTTATGCTGGAACTGAACAACTCAACCAGCTGAGGCTGTATTCACAGGATAATGCACAGACTGTGCTCCACACTATGAACACAGGGTAATGCACGGACTGTGCTCCACACTATAAACACTGGGTAACGCACAGACTGTGCTCCACACTATAAACACAGGATAATGCACAGACTGTGCACCACACTATAAACACAGGCTAATGCACAGACTGTGCTCCACATTATAACTCAACTCCCCCTCCCACTCCACCAAGGACATGCAGGTCCTTGGACTCCTCCATCGCCAGACCATAGCAACACGACGGTTCGAGGAAGAACGCCTCATCTTCTGCCTAGGAACCCTCCAACCACAAGGGATGAACTCAGATTTCTCCAGTTTCCTCATTTCCCCTCCTCCCACCTTGTCTCAGTCAAATCCCTCGAACACAGCACCGTCTTCATAACCTGCAATCTTCTTCCTGACCTCTCCGCCCCCACCCCACTCCGGCCTATCACCCTCACCTTGACCTCCCTCCACCTATCGCATTTCCAACGCCCCTCCCCCAAGTCCCTCCTCCCTACCTTTTATCTTAGCCTGCTGGACACACTTTCCTCATTCCTGAAGAAGGGCTTATGCCCGAAACGTCGATTCTCCTGTTCCTTGGATGCTGCCTGACCTGCTGCGCTTTTCCAGCAACACATTTTCAGCTCTGATCTCCAACATCTGCAGTCCTCACTTTCTCCACACTATAAACACAGGATAATGCACAGATTGTGCTCTACGCTATAAACACAGGGTAATGCACAGACTGTGCTCCACACTATAAACACAGAATAATGCCCAGACTGTGCACCACACTATAAACACAGGACAATTCACAGACTGTGCACCACACTATAAACACAGGATAATGCACAGACTGTGCACCACACTATAAACACAGGGCAATGCACAGACTGTGCACCACACTATAAATACAGGGTAATGCACAGACTGTGCACCACACAATAAACACAGGGCAATGCACAGACTGTGCTCCACACTATAAACACAGGATAATGCACAGACTGATCACCACAATATAAACACAGGGTAATGCACAGACTGTGCACCACACTATAAACGCAGGATAATGCACAGACTGTGCACCACACTATAAACACAGGATAATGCACAGACTGTTCCACACACTATAAATACAGGGTAACGCACAGACTGTGCTCCACACTATAAACACAGGATAATGCACATACTTTGCCCCACACTATAAACACAGGGCAATGCACAGACTGTGTTCCACATTATAAACACAGCGTAATGCACATACTGTGCTCCACACTATAAACACAGGGTAATGCACAAAGTGTGCTCCACACTATAAACACAGGGTAATGCACAGACTGTGCTCCACACTATGAACACAGGGTAATGCACAGAGTGTGCTCCACATTATAAACACAGCATAAGGCACAGACTGTGCTCCACACTATAAACACAGGGTAATGCACAGACTGTGCTCCACACCATAAACACAGGATAATGCACAGACTGTGCTCCACACTATAAACCCAGGACAATGCACAGACTGTGTACCACACTACAAACACAGGATAATGCACAGACTGTGCTCCAGACTATAAACACAGGGTAATGCACAGACTGCGCACCACACTATAAACACAGGGTAATGCAAAGACTGTGCACCGCACTATAAACACAGTGTAATGCACAAATTGTGCTCCACACTATAAACACAGGATTATGCACAGACTGTGCACCACACAATAAACGCAGGATAATGCGCAGAGTGTGCTCCACACTATAAACACAGGATAATGCATAGACTGTGCTGCACACTATAAACACCGGGTTATGCACAGAGTGTGCTCCACACTCTAAATACAGGATAATGCACAGACTGTGCTCCACACTATAAACACCGGGTTATGAACAGACTGCTCCACACTATAAACACAGGATAATGCACAGACTGTGCTCCACACTATAAACACAGGGTAATGCACAGATTGTGCTCCACACTATAAACACAGGATTATGCACAGACTGTGCACCACACAATAAACACAGGATAATGCGCATAGTGTGCTCCACACTATAAACACAGGATAATGCATAGACTGTGCTCCACACTATAAACACAGGACAATGCACAGACTGTGCTCCACACTATAAACACAGGATTATGCACAGACTGTGCTCCACACTATAAACACAGGATAATGCACAGACTGTGCACCACACTATAAACACCGGGTTATGCACAGACTGTGGTCCACACTCTAAACACAGGATTACGCACAGACTGTACTCCACACTATAAACACAGGATAATGCACAAACTGTGCTCCACACTATAAACACAGGGAAATGCACAGAGTGTGCTCCACTCTATAAACACGGGATTATGCACAGACTGTGCACCACACTATAAACACAGGATTATGTACAGACTGTGCTCCACACTATAAACAGAGGATTACGCACAGACTGTGCCCCACACTATAAACACAGGACAATGCACAGACTGTGCTCCACACTATAAATACAGAAGAATTCACAGACTGTACTCCACACTATAAACACAGGTTAATGCACAGACTGTACTCCACACTACAAACACAGGATAACGCACAAACTGTGCTCCACACTATAAACACAGGATAATGCACAGACTGTGCACCACACTATAAACACTAGGTAATGCACAGACTGTGCTCCACACTCTAAACACAGGGTAATCCACAGACTGTGCACCACACTATAAACACAGGATTATGTACAGACTGTGCTCCACACTATAAACACAGGATAATGCACATACTGTGCACCACACTATAAACACTAGGTAATGCACAGACTGTGCACCACACTATAAACACAGGATAATGCACAGACTGTGCACCACACTATAAACACTAGGTAATGCACAGACTGTGCACCACACTATAAACACAGGATAACGCACAGACTGTGCACCACACTATAAACACAGGATAATGCACAGACTGTGCCCCACACTATAAACACAGGATTATGTACAGACTGTGCTCCACATTAAAAACACAGGATAATGCACATACTGTGCACCACACAATAAACACAGGGTAATGCACAGACTGTGCCCCACAATATAAACACAGGATAATGCACAGACTGTGCACCACACTATAAACACAGGGTAATGCACAGACTGTGCCCCACAATATAAACACAGGGTAATGCACAGACTGTGCCCCACAATATAAACACAGGATAATGCACAGACTGTACTCCACACTATAAACACTAGGTAATGCACAGACTGTGCACCACACTATAAACACAGGATAATGCACAGACTGTGCACCACACTATAAACACTAGGTAATGCACAGACTGTGCACCACACTATAAACACAGGATAACGCACAGACTGTGCACCACACTATAAACACAGGATAATGCACAGACTGTGCCCCACACTATAAACACAGGATTATGTACAGACTGTGCTCCACATTAAAAACACAGGATAATGCACATACTGTGCACCACACAATAAACACAGGGTAATGCACAGACTGTGCACCCCTTATCCTAAAACTAATGTCCCACTTGACGAAAGTTCCGTTGTTTCTTTCCCATTACATTTCCTTCTACCCACCCCTCTCTCTCTCTCTCTCTCCCCCCTTCAGTGCCATCATTCCTTCCCTTCCCTGTGAATACTGTCTCTACCTGATTGTTGCTATCAGATGAGATTTTAGCCACTGGTCTGATTAGAAAAGAATTGCTGCTTCCTTTCTGCAGCATTGGGATTCACTCCTGGTAGAAACAGGACTGCGATTAGGTTAGGGTTGGTCTGCACAGACTTGTGAATGGTCCTTGAAACAGCCAGTATAAACACAGGACATTGGCATTCTTGAAAAACAGTATACAAAGGAACCTCAATTATCCAAATGACACAGATGAGGAGTATTTTGTTCGGATAATCAAATGTTTGGATAACACAGTTTAGCCGAGCTTCGGGACCTTGTGATCTCGTTTGGATAATCCGAAATTCAGATACTTCACATTCAGATAATCGAGGCTTCTCTGTATATTTGTGTGATCATTAATAATTTACTTGTTCGTACAGACAAGAGACATGAAATGTCGCAGTAAATGCTGTTCAATGACAGAATCAGATCAAAAGTTGTACAGTTCGTTTCGAGATTTGGCCCCAGCAGCTAATCCCACTGTCCAACTAGTGTGGCGTCACTGGAGCCTTGGAGATGCACAATGTTCTGCTGCTTCCTGAGGATGAGGTTTCTGTAAAAACCGTGGAGATAAAATAACTCAAGCCTACTTTGTGAAGCAGCAGGGATTTTCTAACTCACATTGCTATTCACTCGCCAGAGACTCATTAATTGGAGCTTGAGAATTTTACAATTTACAATTTTGCTGCACAATAGGGCATTAATGGAAATCTCTCCAGTAGCAACAAGAATTAGTTTGAAAGTAGCTGTGCAATGGAACAGCAGCATACACCTTCCATGTATGGTTCCTTATATCGTGGGTTCCCAGTTTCAATCTAATCATCAGGAAATGTGATAAATTGAGCTACCCATACCAGAAAGGAAGATAACATTAAGAACTGAGTCTTGCCTGCATGAAAAGTATGTGGATAAATGCATGTACTATATACTGATTGTATTTTATAACAGTTCAATTCTGTTCACCACTTACATACAATGGAAAATTGACTTCTTTTCAAACTTCACCTGAAATACTTAGACACAGCTTATTACATCTGAACTATTAATTTTCAGAGGTCCAACATGTAACATTTCATGAAATACAGACTAAAAAATGCCACCAGAATACCAAATATAGCAAAGAAAACATTAAATAAATATGCAGCGTTTTGTTTACGTGGTATGTTTCTCGCAAACATTTTTCAGCAAAAGGGCACTGAAATGTTGTTCATCAACAATGCAAACAAATCGACAATTTGTTTAAAATGAATCCCAAATCTAAATGTCATCTGTTACAATGGTACAATTTGAAAGTGGGTGCAAGAACAGACCCAGAGGTATTTGGAAGTGTTAAGTTGGCAAGTCAATGAACAAAATGCATCATGTTGATGGCTTTATAAATAGAAGAAAAGAGTACAATGGAAGGAACAAAAGATTGATTAGCCTTGAATTGGAATATTGTGTTCAATTCTGGGCACCATACATTAGGGAAGGATGTCAAAACCTTAGTGAGGGAGCAAGTAAACATGGTATGAGGGGAAAAAAAAATTAACCCAGCAAGTTTTTGGAATGAAAAGGAAAATCTTGAAAGAATGATGCAATCAAATTCAAACATAAGTTTTAAAGTGAATTGAGCAGATATTGTGAAAAACTAAATTTGTACGCAATGGATCAAAAGTAGGGTAGTGTGATTAATTAGCTAGCTTTAGCAAAGGGTTGTCGAATGAACAAAAGACTGAGTGGCTTCCATCTGTACCATATGGGAAGGCACAATAGCAACCCATAATCGCAGGCAAACGTTCTATGGCTTTGAATTCCATTTTGACAGATGCTGAAATTTGAAATAAATTAAAAGCTTGAGTAAAAGCTGACCCAGCGATGACCATGGAGCCACTCTTGATTGTCCTTAAAAGCCATCCTAGTTCACTAATGTAGAGAATGCAATCTGTCTTCCTTACCTGGTGTGGCCGACACGCAACGCTACGACTCACAACAATGTGGTTGACTCTTAATTGCCCACTGAGCAAATAGGAACAGGCAATACATGCCTGGCCTGCATTGCCCACATCCCATGAATAAATAAAGAAAATCATGACTTTTTGATTACTCTGGCAACTTTTTTTGGCATACCTTGTTGAGGTTATAGACTTATCCATGGATGGAGTAATGCGAGGCCAATATCCCATCTCCAAGTCACTCTTTATTTACACATGCATAGAAATTGACACTAGCCCTGCTTCTTCAGAGCCAGCTCTCAGAGCAAACAGAATCTGTGACATTCCTGTTTATGTCAGTCAGCCAGGACTCCTTGATTAGACCAGCTTAACAGCCCTAATCAGGGACTCATATTCTATGAGGTCCATCTGGCTGACCTCATTATAATCACTGCATAGTGTAATATCAGGTAGAAAATATGAACATTTAAATGAAGAAGGAACTAATAAAAATATCTACAAAAAGAAAGACACAAAATGGGTGAAAGAGAATGGAAGCAAAGGAGCATGATCAGGTAAACAAACAAGAGAATAAAGTGGGTGAGGAGAGAGACAACAGAAACTAAGAAAGGAGGAAGGATTGCAAATAAATAGGAAGAGAGAAAGGAAAGGTAAAAGGAGAGACTGGAAAAGCACAGAAACAAAAGAGCAATAAATGAAGCCTTGGATTTTTGACAATCATTTGTGGATATGTAGTAAAGTAAAAATGCATCATAGTCAATTTTGTGAAAAGCTTTCAGAAATTCAATTTGCTGAATTTGTCAATATATAGAATCCTGGAGGTATTTGCTTCACACATTCAGAAAACTACTCTGCCGTTCTAAGGATCGTTCAAAAATAATTCATGTCCAAAAAAAATCATTCTTAGAGCATACTTCACAAGACACAGGCCATTCAAGTAACAGTGAAGCATTTATCTTTTTGACATGCTCTCAAAACCCAGTTGTGCTTGTCACAGATGTAACATTCTTCATTTGGATGAAGGGGGTACATTTTCACTGCCATTTCTTTTGAAAATGATTGTCTAATGCTTAAACAGTCTCACAATTCTCTACCAATTAGGGGCTCTCTTACTCTCCTGTACGAATAACTAATAAGGTGGTGATCATGGAATAAACTGTAGCTTAACAACAGAAGGGTATTAAACAGCTAATTTAAGAAATAACTAGTAATGTCAAATAACAAGTGAATATTAATGAGCTAATACTTATTCACTAATTTCCAATTTAGTTACAGAAAGAACTAAAATTATTGCAATAACTCCTATTACTACCTGTAATAAGGAGTACACATAATTAATGAACAATTTACATGTGAAAAATACAACCCAATTAAGCTAAACTGGCTGATAACTGCACAAAATAAAGTGTTGAACACACTCACCTTTAATGTCCTTTCCAAAAGCCATTGAGGAAGCGACTGCACTCTTTCTAGGTTCTCTGCTGTCGGATTTCTCTTTCATCATCTCATCATCATTATTTGAATCACCCGAGCCCATTTTCTTTTTCTTCTTCTGTCGAGGTGGTAGTTTTTGGGGGAAAGTGAACATTGGCACTATAACTAAGAGCATGGCAATCGCGCAAAGCAAAAATCCACTCCACCTGCAAGGTTATTATAGGGGTGTGGGGAAGACCAGGGAGAGAAATAGAACGTAAACATGTGATGAGAATTTATCTTTGTGGTGCTGTGAGACATAAATCGACTCTATAATAGGTTATGGATCTAGAATTTCATGAATAAGAAAGGGGAAATGTTACTGTCTCAAATCACGTAAAGCTCAAACCTACATGATCTGTACAGAACATGCAAGTTCAAAGGAAGCAATAGGTAGCCTCTGATCAGGCAGTGACACAGTGCAACACAAGACTATTTATTTTTAGAAATAACAAGCAATATGCTGAAAACTCTGGCCATGGTAATCATCCCAACTGGAAATCCAAAGGTAACCCACTGCAACCATTTCAGGCAGTTAATGGTCTTTACAATTTGGTCATGATGTGTAGTAGCCAGCATTTAATGCCCAATCCCTAATTCTCTGGGGGAAGATGGCACAAGTGCCTTTTGTAATTTGCCGAAGACCTCAAGGTATAGAACATCCACAGGTGCTGTTGGGAAGGAGGTTCTAGGATTGGACTGAGCAACAGTGAGGGGACAGATGGGTGAAGGTTTGAGGAACTTGCAGGTGGTGCTGCCATAAAAACTGAAAATAATGGATGTGATTGCTAGGTCAGACACGCCTATGAGGAGTAACAGAGTTGGTAGCTGGAATGAGCCCTCCCAAGAAGCCGGCGAAAGTGAGGACTGCAGATGCAGGAGATTAGAGTCAAGATTAGAGTGGTGCTGGAAAAGCACAGCAAAAGGTCAGGCAGCATCCGAGGAGCAGGGAAATCGACATTTCGGACAAAAGCCCTTCATCATTCCTGAAGTGCTTTTGCCCAAAACGTTTATTTACTGCTTGACCTGCTGTGCTTTTCCAGCACCACTCTAATCTCCCCTCCCAATAAGTGCTAAAGCTTGTTGTGGAAAGGACTAATCATGGGAGAGATACCTGTTCTCTTCTTGCCATCTCAATAATTGAGTCAGAAGGCCCATGGCTGATCTTCCTTTCCTACAGGTACTGATGGAGGAACCAGGGAAGCCTGCCACCAGGTCTATGGGATGGCTGCTGTAGGTGGGGGCACAGAAAAGGCTTTCAGCCAACCCCTCTTCCCTTGCCCCCTGTTAGGACATGGGGTAAACCCCTCTGCTAATTTAAACCAGTCACACAGAAAAGATTCACCGCATGCTGTAATCTGTTAAAATTCAAGAGGCAAAGAACTATCCCAGAGGTCACTAGTTAAGTCCAACAGAGAATATAAAACCAACAACTATTGACAACTCCTTTCTCTTAAACTTACCTTTTTTTTAACCTCCCACTCTACATTACTAATCCGATTTTTAAAAATCCGATTAAAATTTACAAAAAAAAAATCACATTTCAAAACCAATCAGCTTTGCCAATTCTTCTTTGTAGATTCTCCCCAGGTCAGCCTCGATGTTCTGCTGTGCAATCCCCCACAGACAGGTACCTTTCAGAGAGCTCCTCAGCTAACAGTCTACATTTGCTGGTCCATGGCAGTTCTCCCCCTAATTGTTCTAAATGTCTGGTTGTGTACACCAAAACATCGGATTGTTTCATTGGTTTTAACATTATCAAAATATTAAATTCAAACTTGGTTGGATTTTGGTATCTCGGGACATAATTTAAACTGAATTTGAATTTGTTTTTGTTTCATGACAATCCAGCTGCTGCAATTTGTTTTGACCAAGTGTTACATTGTTATCTTGTTCAGGATACCCTGTTCTTTGTCAGTCCTTGCTAGCTTTTCAACTCTCTTAAAGATACAGTACACCTCCACACCTTCATAACACCCCAACCCACAATACCACAAAAGATGCACTCCCCTTCTCACCAGTCCACACCTTCATGACTGCGCAGCCCAGGCAACATCTAGATCCCATTATCTGACCACTTCCAATTGGCCAGCAGCTTATGGCAGGCAGGACTTCTCTGGCCAAGTAGCCAATTGGTCACGTAGCGTGCCTGTCAGCTCTCAGGCGACTGATTTGTTTGACACATGGGCTTTCTCACTGATGGAGGTCTGGGTAGTTGGTCAACTATAAAGACATTCACACCCAAACTGTTGCAAAAAACAATAAATCCCTGCCAAATGTTTCAGGGTCAGAATGAAACTGGAGCTCTTCATTCCCATCAGCACAACAGGGAGGGGGGGGGGGGGGGGGGGCTATTGTTGGTACTGTAGCTGCTGTAGACATGGTATAAAGACTGGGCATACACCACCACTGAAATTCATATCCCACATGATTCACTTATCATTTTGGAAGAATATCATTTTGGTTTGATGGCTGTATCCTACTTGTATAGAACAGCACTTGTGTTGCTATAGCCTGATACTTCAAGGGTTGCTTAAATTTTTGGGACCCCTTCTTCTTTAGGGTAGTGTGGTATTCAGTGAGTAACAATCTGATTAGGGTAGCCATTATACTACAGGATGACTCTGATGTGCCTTAGTTTGGCATTCTGTTACATGAAGTAAATGGTGTGAGTCTTGCTTACAGGGTCAACAATAAGGCTGACCATATAGAGCATGGAGCTGTAGGAATCCCAAAGCATTAATTATCCTGCAAAAGAGAGTGGTAGGCAGTATCTACGAGTGGGGCTCTCCCCCAGCTCATCAGGGAAAGGGTTCTTTTCTGACTGGTCCATTTCAAAAGTGAAGTTGAACATAGATGGACCCCATCAGACAGTGTAAGGAAAATTTGTTTGCAGTTGCAGTTTCCAATAAAGCAAACGTGTCATGTACACTTCAACAATATGCAAGTGGTAGGAGGTTAGGAGTCATTCCATTGAAGACACGTTTCTTATGGGAACTGATGTAAAAGTTATTGAAAGCAGGATGGAGAGGGGATGCCTGGCAGTACCATTTATCTGGACGTATATGGTGTCATTAGAGCTGATCCCAATTGTATGTGTTGCTAGGTTAGTTAGCTCAGTGTGTACAGATTCAGTCAATGGTGGCAAATTTAGAACACCACAATACAGTGCTGTGGTGCAAATATCCATGCACTCTTAAGTGCTACATTAGTGAATAAATTAGCAAAGTTGAATATGCACATATACAGGACATTGTTATTGAAATGCAAGCCCTGTACTATCTTTGCACAGGAGTCTTTCACCATGTAAATGGGGAACCTGTGCAGAGCTGATTGTAGCAATTCATGCTATGTAGAACAAGTCATAGAGAGACAGGTATAAAGTAACATGACGTTTGCGTGTCTTGGAGACCATGCGAATGAAGAATATTAGATATTACATCACCCAGCAGCATTACTCCTGCATAAATCCAACTAAAATTAATCTAACTTGCTTTTAAGCGAGATTTGGGGCCACGCTCAATGAAGGGATTAATGGAGATTAACCTGGACCCGTCATTAAGAGCAGTGTGCCTTTTCTCAATATTGCCATGCTCATTATGGATGGCTATTCCAGTCTCTCTGTCAGATGTAAGAAGTGGGGGAGGCGTGTCACACTATGAATTAGGAACATGAAGGTTAGAGGCCAGTTTTAGAGTATTTCTGCTTAGAGCGTTACTGCTTGTTTGCTTGAGTAAACTGTAATGACCACATGTTCAGTTGCAGTTAGAATGAGCTCTGGCAAAAGGGAACTTGGTGGAACACTGCAACACCACTGCATGGAATTTGGATTCGTGGTGCTGGAAGAGCACAGCAGTTCAGGCAGCATCCGAGGAGCAGCAAAATCGACGTTTCGGGTAAAAGCCCTTCATCAGGAATAAAGCTGAAGGGCTTTTGCCCGAAACGTCGATTTTGCTGCTCCTCGGATGCTGCTTGAACTGCTGTGCTCTTCCAGCACCATTAATCCAGAATCTGGTTTCCAGCATCTGCAGTCATTGTTTTTACCACTGCATGGAAGCCCAGCACTCAACGTGATGTGATTGTCTACAAGCATGTGATCTGGGGTACTGTGGTGGTTTCTGTCCAGCTGTGATAGGTTGGATAGCTGTATGATTTAAGAAATGTCCAGCCAAAATAAGCTGAGTAATTGTATAAAAGTGAAACCAAGACTCGAGGTGAATGAGGATGGAAAGCTCAGCAGGGTGCGTATGTTATGAGGGGGACTTATATCTCGCAAAATAAAGTCTTGTTTGTACTCTGACTGCTTCAGGTTATACATTAATCATCACAAAGAAAGTATGTCTAATTTGACTTTGAGACCTTGTGATGTGACTAATTGTGCTCCAAGCACAGTTCATTTCGAAAAAATTGTTGTTCCTCTTGAGATAAACAGTTTTTGCAATGCTGTCCCGATCAGTACAATATCATGTCTTTTCTTCTTCAACGATATTAAAAACAGCTCTTAACTAAAAATTATGTCCTCACTTTTCAAGACTTGTTTCTTACAGGTGTCTAACTACCATGCCAACCAATAGGATGTTAAACTGGCATCAATGTTTTAACTCCAAACGTCAGGTTGCTAGCATTTCTCAAAGAAAAGCTTTGTTTTCATCCAAACTGAAGGCCGTTAGTATCACCCTAAATAGGTTAGTTAGAAGGTGCGATTCAAGGTCATCAGAACCACAGGTCAGTTCAAGGGTCATGCCAAAAGATGTTAAAACCAATTACATCATTTGAAAGACAGGTCTGGAGACTGTCAGACCCAGTGCAGCTGCATGCATGAGGTGGCACGGTGACACATCGGTTAACACTGCAGCCTCACAGCGGCAGGGATCTGGGTTTGATTCCACTCTCTGGGTCTGTGTGGACTTTGCACATTCTCCCCGTGTCTTCAAGGGTTTCCTCTGGTTGCTCCGGTTTCTTCCCACAAGCCAAAGATAAACAGGTTAGGTGAACTGGCCATGGGAAATGCAGTTTTACAAGGATAGGATAAGGGGGTGGGTCTGGATGGGATGCTCTTCAGAGAGTCAGTGTGGACTCGATGGGCTGAATGGCCTGCTTCTACACTATAGGGATTCTGTGTATTAATCAGCTGTTATATCTTCACATTTTACTTAGTGTACAACAATTAAAATTACAAAAGTGCTTAATATTTGTTTCAAAAGCTTTATTTCCTTAAAAGAACCTTATACAGGGACAGCTTATCTTAAAGATATGTTAAGACTGGTTGTTGCTATGGTCCTTCTAATATGAAGGAGAGTATTCCCTGGTGTGCAGGGAAAAACTCGCTTTAATTAAGCATTCGTGACGAAGTATTTGTGGAATTTCTGAAAAAAGAAATAGGAAGTGATGTGCTTCAGTTCAAGTTTATTTTAAAATGGGATTTGGGATAAACTTTATAATTTTATTATAATTTTGCCTATCCCTTTAACACACCACCCTGTTCCCTGGCCAACATCTCTGCCTCAGTCTTGCTGCAGTGCTCAAGCAAAGCTCAGTGCAACCTGGAAGAACAGACCCTCATTTTCCACTTGAGAACTCTGCAGCCTTCTGGGGTTAATACTGAGTTCAACAATTTTAGGGGTGGAGCTACCTTCTCACATGTCATTACCCCAATACCCACACATGGATACACTTGTTATCACATGATCTGCTATTACACACCATCCATCTTTAGCCACTAATTGTCCAATAGTAGCTATTCATTCTGTTATGGACCAAGTCAGACCTCTTCAAAACATTTCAAGAAAGTAGACCAGACCCTAATGCTTCTCATTGTTTTAAGCAAGTGTAGACTAGATATTCCAGGAGTGATGCAGCTGGTCAAACCACTCAGTTTTAAACAAAAGGGAATTTATTTATAGACTACTGAATGAAACATGAGCAAAAAAAAAAAGCAGAATTTAAACTAAGAACTATTTGAAAACCTGACCGACACAATATCTCCCACAAGTTAACAAAGAGCATTTGGGATTTCGTGCCATATACCACAAACACACCCCTCGGCAAGAAGGTAAATTCAAACAGAGATGGCAGAGAGGATCAGCCGGGGATCATTTGTTGATACATGGAACCTCTTTTCCCCAGAAGCTTCTCAGAGTCTCCAGCTAAAACTAAACCAAACTAGGAAAATCCCTGAACTGGGAGAACTGACCACTCCCCTTTCATTGTACCAGCGTTTTTAAAAAAAACCCTAAAAGCCCTTTTCCCTCAGGCAGTATCTGTTAGCTGTAATCAAAGTGCCCGAAACCCAGACAAATTGGAACCTCTACCTTTTACAACCCCTTTTGGAAAAAAAGCCAAGGACAACATAACCTTGTTAAAAGTGCAGCATCATCACTATTCATCTAGGCTGATCATGATCCATTCCTTTGCCCATCCAACTATTCTTCACTCTCTATGGACTCTGTCCCCACCTATCATTTACTCCTTATCCCCACCCCACATTCTACCTTCTGCATAAAAACCAACATTTTCCTCACTACCATCAGTTCTGAGGAAGGGAGACCGGACCAAAACATTTAACTGATTCCTCTCCACGGAATGCTGCCATCCTGACTGAGCCTTTCCAGCAATTTCTGTTTTTATTTCTGATTTCTGGTGTCGTTAGTACTTTCGGATTTTATGGGGCATAATTTTACTTGGGTATACTATTGTGATGCATGATTTGGGCCATTGGCCTATTGCTTTGTAGAAGTTGTTTGTATTTTCATCCAATAAAACGAAGATAGAATCTATGCCATCAACCTTATAGGCAAAGTCCACACTTACATTTGAGGAGGGACATTATTGATCAGTAAGCAATTGTGAATATTGCACTGGATGCAATGTGCTGACTTTGCCTCTTTTTTTGCTTTGGATGGTTTCTTGGTTGTAAACAGAGAAAAATGGAGCAATGAGTTATCTAAAACTGCCTGCCAGCACTTTTCTTCCAAAACTCAACAGTGACTTCAGCCCCTGGAATACAGTACAACCTCAATTATCTGAATTTTGGATTATCTAAACAAGATCTCAAAATGGCATTAGGCAACTCAGCATTCAGTTATCAATTAAGCCGCATTGTGATGTGTATTGCCGGATAACTGAAGCATGTTCAGATAACCAGCACTCATAAATTACCATTTGTTTACAATCCGATCAGTTATCCGAATAATCAATTATCCAAACAAAATACTCCACGTCCGTCTCATTTGGATAATCGAGGTGTACACACAAATCCACTGGTTCAGTGGGACCCCTATTTAATGAGCAAGGCAGCATAACACCTGAGAGTCGAGAGTGTGTTGCTGGAAAAGCACAGCAGGTCAGCCAGCATCTGAGGAGCAGAGGAATCAACGTTTCGTGCATACGCCCTTCATAATGCCTGAGAGGAGAGATAACTGAATGAAGGCAATAATGACTGACCATTTCTTTTTTTGAAGGTTGAGAAGGGGTTGTGATATTTGGAAACAATTTACATTCTATATACTTCTGATGTTTACCGTGTGCAGGTTGAATCAAGGGGGAGGTAATGAGTTTCCCCAAGGCGGTGTATCATTTTGTTTTAATGACTAGGTTTTGAAGTATTGAAAGATTAAAATGAGATGAGTAAAGCATTGCAGAAATGTTCCCAAGCTGAGCTGCAGATGCCAAATCAAGAGGGTTTAATGACCTCAGAGGTCAGCCCCTTGAATTCTCCAATCACTGCACACTGGGAGGCTGCACAAAAGCTGTTGGAGAATTCCACACGAGACCGACTGTCGACTTGTAACCTGGATCGTCAAAGAAATCAGCTTCGTCAGTGGCTGTTACAATTGCTACAGCTCTGAATACAAGCAGCCTCAGGCGACCTCAGTTATAACGGTCTATCAGCTGTGGTCATTGTATCAAGAGGTTGACAGATGCTATGCTTAGGCAGGCATCTCAATTTATTATGTTCTCAAATGGTTGCCACAAAACAAACAGAGCGGCCTGTATTAGAGACAAATAGGATTCCACTGGCACACAGAGCTGTTAATTGTACTCAAGTAGCACTGAACATCCCCTTGAGAACCCTTCAATTTTAATAGCCAGAAGGGGCTCCATTCAGTGAGTTCATTGTATGCAAATGATTAGTGTTGGAAACTCAGCAGGCCTGGCAGTATCTGAGGAGCGAGAGTCAGTGGGTTTCCTCTGGGTGATCTCATTTCCTCCCACAGTCCAAAGATGTGCAAGTTAGGTGAATTGGCCAAGCTAAATGGCCCATGGTGTTCAAGAATGTATAGGTTAAGTGCATTAAGTCAGGGGAAATGTACTGTATATAGGGTAAGGGAATGGGTCTGGGTAGGTTACTCTTCAGAGGGTCTTGTTGGGCTAAAATGGCCTGTTTCCACACTGTTAAGATTCTATGACTAAGTTGATGTACTGTGCTATTCACATGATATTTCACATAAGCGTATGTTCATTGACACTCTGTCCATAAAGCATTCTTCCATTACGCACAGAAACCCTGGTCCAAATCTCTTGTCTCCAGACATATGACACAGGACGCACATAAGGACTCTGCTAAAGACCCGATGTGCTGTCGCTGTGGGAGCTACCCAGCAGGTTTTAACTTCTGCCAGGTAATTTCTCATCTTCTGCTTTGTCATTCATGCCCTAACTTATCTTGACCAAGTTGGTGAGAAATGTTTTTTGCATGTGCATGCCAAGTTGAGACTAAGCTACCTAATCATGTCTATATGATAATTTTCTTCCAGCCATTCCATCTTCCATGTCGGTCAGAATCAGATTGTGCAAAAAGGGCTGAGTAAGACTCAGAGATCTAACTTCAAGAGCATTTCCATGCAGTGAAACCCACCCACACATTAATAATGAGCTCCAAGGATGGCATAAGGCTATTTGCCTCCCAAGGCAAAACATTAGCCCATTGCACCACAGCGTTCCCTATTCCAGGAGACATTGAAGAAAGTAATGTCACAAAAGCCAGCAAGGAAGTAAAACCAAGACTGAAGAAAAAACAAGTCCTTGGCAACAAGGGATGGCCTTTGGGAGCTGGTTAAGGTGATGATGTATTGGGAATACAAACTCCCTGTTGTGGGAATACACCACAGCAGCAAGTGGATATGGATGAAAGCACTGCTGTTAGAATTCCAGTTGTGGTCTTTATTAAGAATGTTGCGAGTACTTTTGCAGGAAACTTTAAAAAAACAAATCACTGACCCCATCAGAGGTGAAGTGATTCTATTCCCCACTCACGCCCACCAACTGTTCCCTCAAATAAATTTAACCTTCACCAAACCCATTGCAGCCACCAAATTCACAAGCAATCAGCATTTTCCTCTCTTTGTTTTTCACTTTAGGAGGTTTGTTTTTGAGTGTAGAATGTTGCTCTGATATCAGCTCACCGTGTGGCAATGCCTTGGTGACAGTCATTGTATTTTCTTTCATCTTGCACACTGATGGGACTGATTTGTTTAAAGTGACGGCTTTCAGTTCTAACTCCTTTTATGAGATTTTTTTCTGAACAATCATAACTCTCTTGTCACCATGCCTCCCCCCTCACCCTGCTAGTGAGAGACCAGAGTCAAAAGGAGTTAGTGCTGGTCCTGATTGTGCCCCAAGCTTCCCGAGGTATTTGGTCTCAGAGCTCATCAGCTTTAAACCGTCAAAATAGTGAGATTTGGAGACGCCGCTGTTGGACTGGGGTGAACAAAGTTAAAACTCACACAACACCAGGTTCTAGTCCAACAGGTTTATTTGGAAGCACTAGCTATCGTAGCGCTGCTCCTTCAACCACCTGATGAAGGAGCAGCGCTTCCAAATAAACCTGTTGGACTGTTGCCTGGTGTTGCGTGATTTTTAACTTTGATATAGTGAGAGGCGGCATTGGATAAATCGCCAAAATGAGGGCTGCCACAAGTATAGAAGCAGCAAAAGGAAGGTAAAAAGAAAATAACCCAGAGTTTTAAAAAATGAAGAAAATCTGATGGCTAAAATGTTTTTACATGAGATCTTCAGATTACAGATGAGGCATGGACCCAAAAGGAAAAAGAGGTTCAGCCAAAGTTGAACTTCCTTAAAGTTGTCTCCAATTGAAGCGAAAACTAGAGGGTAAGTTTTAACTTTTCCCACTCAGCAGAAATGAGATAGATTGATGGCAGTTAAAACTGTCACAGTGACTTGCTCTCTCCAGCCCTGCTCTTTTTCCAAACATTTCACCAAGTATTTCCAAGCAGCACAGACGTAGTGAGATACAGCCCAAGTGAGGACACAGTTCGGGGATCTTGGAGGCAGTGCAGGAATTTGGTGCAGAGGGGAAGAGGTGTCTTTCATTTGCTTTCTTGGTTCATGGGGTCTTAATATATGACTAATTGAAGTCCTGGTTTGGGGGCCTAGCACAAATACAATGGCACTACAAGAAAATCATAAGTTCGTTGGTTGGTAATAGCTACTCATTTGACTATCTGCTGTAGGTTACTTTTAGAGGAAAGTATCTCATGGAATGTTTACAAGATTTTTTTTTGGAACAGCTTGCGTTAGAGCCCACTAGGAAACAAGCAATTCTGGAGTTGGTGATGTGTAATGAGGCAGACTTGATTAGCAAGTTTAAGGTGAAGGAACCCCGAGGGGCCAGTGATGATAATATGAGAGAACTCACCGTGCAGTTTGAGAGGGAGAAGCTGGAATCAGATGTAACAGTCTCACAATGGAGTAAAGGTAACTACAAAAACATGAGGGAGGAGCTGGCCAGAGCTGATAGGAAGGGGAGCCCAGTAGGGAGCAGCAATGGCAGGAGTATCTGGGGGTTATTTGGGAGGCACGAGAGAATTTCATCCCAAGGAAGAAGAAACTGACTAAAAGGATTTTGAGGCAATCCTGACTGACAAGGGAAGTCAGGGACAGCATAACAGCAAAAGAAAAAGCATACAATATGGTGAAGATTAGTGGGAAGCCTTGGGTTCAGAAAATATTTATAAGGATGTTGTCAGGATTTGAGGGTTTACTGCCCTCATTCTCAAAGATGTCCGCTCATCTAGTGTGCCTGAAGTTCGATGCCTGACCCTTTCCATAATCTCTGTCCTATTAATTGTTCTGGAAACTTGAATAACCTCTGCTGAGTCCTCCCCCTATCTAGATGATTCATCCAGCCCATCAGAAGAGCTCACACATTCCCCAGTACCAGTGTCAATATTTTATGAATTCAAACTCATTTCTCCCACACCAATCTTTGAGCCACGTATTCACCTGTTTAATCTTGTTCAACCTGTGCCAATTTGGTCATAGCTCAGGTAGTAATTCAGAGCACAATACAGGTTTGGTTCTGCTTTCTAATTCAGCCCCTAGCTGCTCATATTCTCTCAGCAGCACCTCTTTCCTCTTTCTCTTGATATCTTTGGTACCTACATGGGCCATGTCAACTGGATATTTCCCGTCTCACTCCAAGTTCCTCTGCAGCCCAGGTGACATATCCTAGGGGAGGACAAGGCAACCCGAGCTGACAAGGGAAGTGGGAAGATTAGTAGGAATCAAGGGAATTGGGAAGCCTTTAAAAACCAGCAGACAATAACAAAAAAATGAATAAGGGGGCAGAAGATGAAATATAAGGTAATCTAGCCAGTAATATAAAAGAAGACCGCATGATTTTTAAAAAAAGTTGTATAAAGATAAGAGAGAGGCATGGAGGCACGTGAGGGCATGGAGAGGCATGTGGGTGGCAACGTGGCTCAGTGGTTAGCATTGCTGTCTCACAGCGGCAGGGACTTGGGTTCAATTCCATCCTCGGGCAACTGTGTGTGTGGAGCGTGCACATTCTCCCTGTGTCTGCGTGGGTTTCCCATGGGTGCTCCGGTTGTGCAGGTTAGGTGGATTGGCCATGGGAAATTGCCCTTGGTGTCCAGGGATGTGCAGGGATGTGGGTCATCCATGGGAAATGCAGGGTTACAGGGGATGCCCTTTGGTGGGTCAATGTGAATTCAACGAGTCAAATGGCCTGCTTCCACACTGTAGGGATTCTATGAAAGGCCCACCGGGCATTGGACCACTGGAAAAGTAGTAATGGGGAACAAAGAAATGGCAAAAAGAGTTGAATAGGCAGTTTGCATCAGATTTCACAATAGAAGACACAATTAGCATACTAGGTCTTCATGCGAATTGGGGCAGAGGTGAGTGTAGTGGCCATCACTGAGGAGAAGGTGCTGCGGAAGCTGAAAGGTCAGGAGGTGGGTGAATCACCCGGATTGGATGGATTACAGCCTAGAGTTCTGAAGGAGTAAGATGAGGAGATTGTAAAGGCATTGGTGGTAATCTATCTGGTATCACTGAAGTCAGGGAGTGTCTCAGAGGACTGGAAAATGGCTAATGCAACATCTTCGTTTAAGAAGGGAGAGGTAGAAGATGGGAAGTTATAGGCCAGTTACTGTGACCTCGGTCATTAGTAAGATTTTAGTGTCCATTATTAAGAATGAGATTGTGAAATACTTGGAAGTGTGTGGTAAAATGGAGCTGAGTCAGCACGGCTTGCCAAAGGGAGGTCAAGCCCGACGCATCTGTTAGAATTTTATGAGGAGATAATAAGCAAGTCAGATAAAGGAAAGCCGATGGATTGATTTATTTGTAATTTCAGAACTTTGACAAGGTGCCACACAGGATGTTCCGAAATAAGATAAGAGCTCTTGGTATTAGGGGCAAGGTACTGGCATGGATAGAGGATTGGCTGACTGGCAAAAGACTGAGAGTGGGAATAAAGGGTTTTTTTCAAGGTGGCAGCTGGTGACTAGTGGAGTTCCACAGGAGTCAGTGATGGAACCATAACTATTCAGGTTGTACATGAACAGTCTGAACAAGTAACTGAGGACAGTGTTGTTAAGTTTGCACACAATGCAAACATTGGGGAGGGACAGGTAGTACTGAAGCAAGGAAGTTTCAGAAGGACTTGGACAAGCTGGAGAGTTGATTAGTGGCAAATGGAATACAATGTGGGAAAGTGTGAAGTTATGCACTTTGGTAGAAAGAATAAGGGTGTAGACCATTTTCTAAATGGAGGGAGGTTTCAGAAATCTCAAGCACATGGGGACTTCAGAGTCCTAGTTCAGGCTTCTCTGAACATGCAGTTTAAGGTTACATTCTTCTTACTAACTGCCATATGAACGCTCAGTTCAAGAGGGCTAGAATATAAGAGCAGAGGTGTACTGTTGAGGCTGTATAAGGCTCTGGTCAGACCGCATTTGGAACACTGTCAGCAGGTTTGGGCCCTGTATCTTGGAAAGGAGTGCTCACATTGGATGGGATACAGACGGGGTTCACAAGAATGGTCCCGGGATGAAGGGCATTCCATAACAGGAGCGGTTGAGGACTCTGGGTCTGTACTCAATGAGGGGTAGGATGAGAGAAGGATGAGGGGTAGGGGCTGATCTCATTGATAGTTACAGAATACTGAGAGGCCTGGATAGAATGGATGTGGAGAGAGTAGGACTCTAGAGCACAGCCTCAGGGTGATGGGGGACCCTTTAGAACAGATGAGGAAGAATTTCTTCAGCCAGAGGGTGGCGAATCTGTGGAACTCATTGCTTCAGAGAGCTGCGGAGCCCAAGGCATTGAGTGCATTTAAGACAGAGATGGATAGCATCTTGATTAGTAAGAGGATCGAGGGTTATGGGAAGAAGGCAGGAAAATGGGGTTGAGAAACACATCAGCTATGATCGAATGGCAGAGCAGACTAGATGGACCAAATAGCTTGATTCTGCCACTAATCAACTCTGTTATGGGCTATTTCAATCTTAAACTGTTCTTCTGCTTAAGCAAGAGAGGCACAGTCCAGAAGCTAGAAATATCCTTCCTTAATTATACAGACTGGGCTATGGTGAGCAGATTGCCTGGTTACAACGTTCATCGAAGGCTGTGAGCAAAAGTAATTGTGGCTTTCACCAGCCAACCATAGAGCAGCTTTGGAGCTGTCTCTGAATAAATTGCTGCTCCTATTTTGGTATGACTTTAAAATTTAACCACTTTATATTAAGCCATTTACTTAAAGTAAAAGTGATAGCGACTGCAACAGTGAGCTCTGAGATACCCAACACAGGATTGATATAAATCCTTTCACTATTACTTATTGCTCCCTACCTTTCAACCTGTTCCTAATTTTCAAGGCTTACTCTAAATTCCAACCTGAGGTAATTTAATAGCCCTTTGTGTAAAACTTTACCAAATAGCTTTTGGGAGTTAGGATACTTCATACAGTCATGGTGTCACAGAGATATACAGCATAGAAACAGACTCTTGAGTCCAACTCATCCATGCCAACCATGTTCCCAAACTAAACTGGTACCACCTGCCTGCATTTGGTCCATATGCCTCCAAACCCTTCCTATTCATGTACTTATCCAAATGTCTTTTAAATGTTGTAACTGTACCTGTATCTACCATTTCCTCTAGACGTTCATTCCACACACAAATCACCCTCTGTGTGAAAGAAGTTGCTCCTTGTGTCCCTTTTAAATCTTTATCCTCTCACCTTAAAACTATGCCCTCTAGTTTTGAAACCTCCTACCCTGGGGAAAAAGCCTTTGCTATTCAGATTACCTATTTCCCTCATGATTTTATAAACCTCTATAACCCTCAACCTCCAACGCTTCGGGGAAAAATGTCCTAGCCTATCCAGGCTCTACTTATAACTCAAACCCTCCAATTCCAGTAACATCCTTATAAATCTTTTCTGCACCCTCTTCAATTTAATAATATCCTTTGTATAGCAGGGCAACCAGAACTGCACACAGTACTCCTAAAGTGGCCTCACCAATGCCCTGTACAACTACAAAATGATGTCCAAACTCCTATACCCAATGCTCTGGCCAATGAAGGCAAGGGTGCTGAATGCCTTCTTCACCACCCTGTCTACCTCTGACGCAACTTTCAATGAACTATGCACCTGAACTCCTCGATTTCTCTATTCTACAACACTCCCAGGGCCCTACCATTAACTGTATAAATCCTACTCTTGTTCATCCTACCCTTGTTCAGAGAGTGGCAGGAGCTGGGCGGAAGTTCAGGCAGAGCGCAAAGCCGGTCGGGAAGGTAAGTGATTACTATTAGAGTGGGTGTGTTCTAAACCCCAGGTCCTACAAAGTAGGGTCTCCCTCCCTCCCCCCTTCTCTAACCTAAATTAAGAGTCCACAGACTTGCCACAAAAAGAGGGTCTAAGGAAGTTTGGATCGAAGAGTGAGGCTTCAGCTCAGGAGTCTTTGACAAGGAGGTTGAGTGAAGTGATTACGCCACAGTTGAAGAGGGTGAAGACATGACTGCCCAGCTGGTTCAGTGTGCTACGTGCTTGATGTGGGAGGTCAACGACTCTGGTGTGTCTGGCTTGGCTATGTGTGGAAAGTGTGTGCACATTCAGCTATTGACCGAGCATATTGCAGCGCTGATGAAAGAACTCGAGGACCTTAGGCTCATCCAAGAGAACGAGATCTTTCTGGACAAGACCTTCAGTGAGGTTATTACACCAATCATGCCAGAAGAGAGCAGAAGAGAGCAGACAATGAGGAAGGCAGAGAGGAGACAGGTGCAAGAGACCCCGGGAGAAGTACCTGTCAAGAACAAGTTGAAGCTTTTGGAAACAGTAGAGACTGATGACACTGCCAGTTCACAAGGTGGCCAGATCTGTCAAACAAAAGTTGGTGCAGAGGCAGAGCGGAAGAGTCGGACATCGCACAGAGCCGTGGTAATAGGGGACTCCATCGTGAGAGGAACTGACCGGGGTTTTTGTGGCAGCAGACAGGATTTAAGGATGGTGTGTTGCCTTCCTGGTGCCAGGGTGAAAGACATCGCGGACAGAGTGCAGGAAATCCTCAAGGACGAGGGTGAAGAGCCAGAGGTGGTGGTACATGTTGGCACAAATGATGTCGGGAAGAAGAGGAGGGACATACTACAGCGGGACTTCGGAAAACTAGGAAGAAGGCTGAAAAGCAGGACGTCCAAGGTGGTTATCTCCGGTTTGCTTCCAGTTCCTCGGGCTGGTGTGGCCAGAAACAGGGAGATAATGGACTTGAACGTGTGGTTGGGGAACTGGTGCAGGAAGCAAGGATTTAAGTTCTTGGATCACTGGGGTATATTTTGTGGTAAGCATAAATTCTACAAGAGAGACGGATTACACCGTAAAAGGTTAGGGACCAGCATTCTGGCAGGCAGGTTTTCTACTGCAACACCGCTACATTTAAACTAAGTAGCGGGGGGGGAGGGGACAAGCTGGATGTTTAAAAAGGAAATTGAAGGGAAAGTTAGAACAAGAGAAGTCAAGAAAGACAACTGTATCAATGAGGCAGAAAACTCGGAAAGGGATCATGCTGTAAAGTTGAGTGAAATAGGGGTTGATGGGAAGGGTGAGAGCAGTAACAAATTAAAAATACTATACATGAATGCACGAAGCATTAGACATAAGATGGATGAGCTTGAGGCTCTTTTGGAAATTGGCAGATACGATATTGTGGGGATAACTGAAACGTGGCTTCAAGTGGACAGGGCCTGGGAAATGAATATTCAAGGCTACACGTGCTATCGTAAGGACAGACTGACGGGCAGAGGGGGTGGGGTGACCTTGTTGGTAAGGGAGGATATTCAGTCCCTTGCGTGGGGGGACCTAGAGTCAGGGGATGTAGAGTCAGTGTTGATAGAGCTGCAAAATACTAAGGGTAAAAAGATCCTCTTGGGAGTCATCTACAGGCCCCCAAACAGTAGTCTGGATGTCGGATGTAAGTTGAATTAGGAGCTGAAATTGGCCTGTCACAAAGATGTTACTACAGTTGTTATGGGGATTTTAACATGCAGGTAGACTGGGAGAATCAGAATGGTATTGGACCTCAAGAAAGAGACTTCGTGGAGTGCCTCAGAGATGGATTCTTAGAGGAGCTGGTGCTGGAGCCAACAAGAGAGAAGGCAATTCTGGATCTGGTATTGTGTAACGAACCAGAATTGGTCAGAGACCTCGAAGTGAAGGAGCCGTTGGGAAGTAGTGACCAGAATACATTAAGCTTCAATCTGCAATTTGAGAGAGAGAGGGTACAGTCGGAAGTGACAGTACTTCTGTTGAATAAAGGGAACTATGGAGCTATGAGGGAGGAGCTGGCCAAAGTTCAATGGTGCAATACCTTAGCAGGGATGACTGTGGAGGAACAATGGTGGATATTTCTGTGTATAATGCAGAAGTTGCAGGATCAGTTCATTCCTAAAAGGAAGAAAGATCCCAGGAGGAGGCATGGGCGGTCGTGGCTGACGAGGGAAGTTAAGAAACATATAAAGTTAAAAGAGAAAAAGTATAACATAGCAAAGATAAGTGGGAAAACTGAGGACTGGGAAGCTTTTAAAGAGCAACAGAGGATTACTAAGAAGGAAATACAGAGGAAAAATGAGGTACGAAGGTAAACTGGCCAATAATATAAAGGAGGATAGTAAAAGCTTTTTTAAGTATGTGCAAGGCAAAAAAATGGTTAGGACTAAAATTGGGCCCTTGAAGACAGAAACAGGGGAATATATTACAGGGAACAACGAAATGGCAGAAGAATTAAATGGGTACTTCAGATCTGTGTTCACTGGGAAGACACAAGCAATCTCCCTGAGGTAACAGTGGCTGAAGGATCTGAACTTAAGGGAATTTATATTTGCCAGGATTTGGTGTTGGAGAGACTGTTAGGTCTGAAGGTTGATAAGTCCCTGGGGCCTGAAGGAGGTGGCTCGGGAAATCGTGGATGCGTTGGTGATTATTTTCCAGAGTTCGATAGATTCGGGGTCAGTTCCTGAGGATTGGAGGGTGGCTAATGTTATACCACTTTTTAAGAAAGGTGGGAGAGAGAAAGCAGGAAATTATAGACCAGTTAGTCTGACCTCAGTGGTGGGAAAGATGCTGGAGTCTATTATAAAGGATGAAATTACAGCACATCTGGATAGTAGAAACAGGATAGGACAGAGTCAGCATGGATTTATGAAGGGGAAATCATGCTTGACTAATCTTCTTGAATTTTTTGAGGATGTAACTCTGAAGATGGACGAGGGAGATCCAGTAGATGTAGTATACCTGGACTTTCAGAAAGCTTTTGATAAAATCCCACACAGGAGGTTAGTGAGTAAAATTAGGCCACATGGTATTAGGGGCAAAGTACTAGATTGGATTGAAAATTGGTTGGCGATAAGAAACAAAGGGTAGTGATAAACGGCTCCATTTCGGAATGGCAGGCAGTGACCAGTGGGATACCGCAGGGATCCGTGCTGGGACCGCAGCTTTTTACAATATATGTTAATGATATAGAAGATGGTATCAGCAATAACGTTAGCAAATTTGCTGATGATACAAAGCTGGGTGGCAGGGTGAAATGTGAGGAGGATGTTAGGAGATTACAGGGTGACCTGGACAAGTTAGGTGAGTGGGCAGATGCATGGCAGATGCAGTTTAATGTGGATAAATGTATCAATGCAAGAACAGGAAGGCAGATTACTACCTCAATGGAATCAATTTAGATAAAGGGGAAGTACAGAGAGATCTGGGTGTTCTTGTACAGCAGTCAATGAAGACAAGCATGCAGGTACAGCAGATAGTGAAGAAGGCTCATAGCATGCTGGCCTTCATAACAAGAGGAATTGAGTATAGAAACAAAGAGGTGCTTCTGCAGCTGTACAGGGCCCTGGTGAGACCACACCTGGAGTACTGTATGTAGTTCTGGTCTCCAAATTTGAGGAAAGACATTCTGGCTATTGAGGGAGTGCAGCGTAGGTTCACGAGGTCAATTCACGGAATGGCGGGATTACCTTACACTGAAAGACTAAAGCGACTGGGCTTGTATACCCTTGAGTTTAGAAGACTGAGAGGGGATCTGATTGAGACATATAAGATTATGAAAGGATTGGACACTCTGGCAGCAGGAAACATGTTTCTGCTGATGGGTGAGTGCCGAACCAGAGGACACAGCTTAAAAATACGGGGCAGACCATTTCGGACAGAGATGAGGAGAAACTTCTTCACCCAGAGAGTGGTGGCTGTGTGGAATGCTCTGCCCCAAAGGGCAGTGGAGGCCTAGTCTCTGGATTCATTTAAGAAAGAGTTGGATAGAGCTCTCAAAGATAGTGGAATCAAGGGTTATGGAGATAAGGCAGGAAGAGGATACTGATTAGGAATGATCAGCCATGATTATATTGAATGGCGGTGCAGGCTCGAAGGGCTGAATGGCCTACTCCTGCACCTATTGTCTATTGTCTATCTTACAAAATATGTATTTATCACCAATCTACTTGGCGGACAGAGTTACACAATGTAGACGAGAAACAGCACATTCAGAGGAATTTATGAAAATCAAAGTTGTTCTTACCAATTTCCAATAAAGCGTGGGTCACTCTGGTCAATCTGAACTATGGCCCTGGGGTCTACGTAGAAGCCAATCAATACTCCCCCTAGAAGGTATCCTGCTGCAGGACCTAATGCTCCCATAACGTACATGATAGCTGAAAAGCAGAGATGATAGCAGCTTGAGTAAGACATTCAGTAACATGCGCAAACAAAACAAGTGTTAGGTCGAAGTTAATTACAATGTCGAAAGTTATTCATGCCGTAGTTCAGATGAGGCACAGATGAGGGTGCATCTTTCACCCTTGATTATAAAATTGGCAACAGTAGATTTGACAAGTGTGGTATCAAGGCTTCTGCATCTCAATGGATAAGCGGCATCAACGGTTGATTGTGCAAAGTTTCGTTTCCAATTATTCTGCTATGACTTTGTCCAATACATTGTGGAATTTTTTAGCCATCATTTTGAACACAACTACGTGGTTAGCCTTTCTACTGAAGACAATGTAAAAGAAAATCAGCATGAATTGTATCTATAGAATCCATCTACCAGGCCCGCTGTCAAGGAAAGGCCACCAGCATTCTCAAAGATCCATCCCACCCTGGCAATGTTTTTGTACAACCTCTACCATTGGGGAGAAGGTACAGAAGCCTGAACACATGCACCAGCCGGTTTCGCAACAGTTTCTACCTATTGGTGTTAGAATACTGAATGGACTCTCAAACTCTTAACATTCGCCTGTACCTGTGTTTTTGCTTTTCCTGCTGTTTACGTATTATTTACTTGTCTATGCTACTTAACTCTGTGATCTACCTGTATTGCTCGTAAGACAAAGCTTTTCACTGTGCCTCGGTACACGTGACAATAAATTCAATTCAATTCATTCAATTCATAGGCAGCAAATTCAACATAACCTGCTTTACACTCCCACTGTGCTTTAACATTTCAGCTATTAAACTAAGCATTGAGATGCGCACTCAGAAAAGCATACTTGGCACTATATATAAAAAAATAGGAATTTTCCAGGTGTTTGACAATGAAAGGGATTATATAGTCTTTAATGTTATGGTATCTGAGGGATCTTGCTGTTTATAAATCACCATTTTATCCTACAAGGCAACAGAGATGACATTTTAAAAGATTGGCTATAAAGTGTTTTTCGATATATTAAGGGCATGGAAGAAGCTATGCACATACAGGTTTTACTCTTTCAATTCAGGTTTATTAGCTTTATTGCAAAGCAGCCGGTGAAACAACTATTATACAACAACTGGCAATTATATTGATGTGACTTTGAGAATGCTGAAAGAGTGGGCAGATTTGATTTTACAGAATGATGCAAAATCTTTGAAAAGCCATCCAATTAGCTCCATTCCCTTGGTGCTATCCCTATTGCCAGGTTATAGTCCAACAGGTTTATTTGGACGTACAAGGTTTCGGAGCACTGCTCCTTCAAAGCAGCAGCACTACGAAAGCTAGTGCTTCCAAGTAAACTTGTTGGACTATGATCTCGTGTTCTGTGATTTTTAACTTTGTCCCCCACCCCAGTCCAACACAGGCAGCTCAGCATCTATATTCCTTGTTAAAGATTTATCTAGTTCTCTGTTGAATGTTACAACTGAATCTTCTTCAAACTGAGGGACTCAAGGGAGAAGATTGCCTGGGCCTTTAGCGTTCATTAGCAGAGGGATTGAATTCAAGAGTCGTGAGGTGATGTTGCAGCTGTACAGGACCTTGGTTAGGCCACATTTGGAGTACTGTGTGCAGTTCTGGTCGCCTCACTTTAGGAAAGATGTGGAAGCCTTGGAGAGGGTGCAGAGAAGATTTACCAGGATGTTGCCTGGAATGGAGAATAGGTCGTACGAGGTTAGGTTGAGAGTGCTAGGCCTTTTCTCATTGGAACGGCGAAGGACGAGGGGTGACTTGATAGAGGTTTATAAGATGATCAGAGGAATAGATAGAGTAGACAGTCAGAAACTTTTTCCCCGGGTACAACAGAGTGTTACAAGGGGACATAAATTTAAGGTGAAGGGTGGAAGGTATAGGGGGGATGTCAGGGGTAGATTCTTTACCCAGAGAGTGGTGGGGGCATGGAATGCGCTGCCTGTGGGAGTGGCAGAGTCAGAATCATTGGCGACCTTTAAGCGGCAATCGGATAGGTACATGGATGGGTGCTTAAGTAGGACAAATGTTCGGCACAACATCGTGGGCCGAAGGGCCTGTTCTGTGCTGTATTGTTCTATGTTCTAGATCTCTATATTCTTTTTAACCACATGTGAGGTCCAAGATCACTAGAGAATAGCAAATGTTTTTCTTTTGTTTATGAAGTGCAACAGGGATGATTCAGGAAATTATAGGCAAGTGAGCTTCACATCAGTGGTAGGGAATTTATTGAAGAAGATTCTTAGGTATAGGATTTACTCACATTTGGAAAAGAATTGACTTATTAGGGATAGTCAGCATGGCCTTGTGTGGGGAAGGACTTGTCTCACAAATTTGAATGTGTTTTTTTTTGAGGAATTGATAAATGATCGATGAGGGTAAGGCAGTGAATGTTGTCCACATGGACTTTCCTAATGTGTTCGACAAGCTCCCTCATGGTAGGCTGATTCAGAAGATTAAATCTCATGAGAGCCATGGTGAGTTTGTAAATTGTATACAAATTTGGTTGGTCATAGAAGACAGAGAGTCATCATAGAGGGGTGATTTTCTGACTGTAAGTCTGTGACCAGTGATGTTCTGCAACGATTAGTGCTGGGACCTCTATTGTTTGTCATACATATAAATGACTTAGATGAAAATGTAAGTGATCTGATTAGAAAGTTTTCAGATAACATGAAAATTGCTGGATAGTGAGGAAGGTTATCAAAGGATACATCAGGATATACATCAGTTGGAAAGTTAGGTGGGGAAATGGCAGTCAGAGTTTAATCCAGACAAGTGTGAGGTGATGCATTTTGGGAGGTCAAATGCAAGAGGAATGCATACAGCAAACGGCAGGATCCTTAGCAGCATTGACATAGAGAGAGAGCTTGGGGTGCAAGTACATAGCTCCCTGTAAATGGCAACACAAGTGGATAAGATGGTAAAGAAGGTGTACGGTTTGCCTTCATCAGTTGGGGCACTGAGTATAAAAGTTGCCACGTCATGTTACAGCTGTGTAAGACTTTAGTTCAGCCAGATTTGGTGTATCATGCACTGCTCTGGTCGCCACACTACGGGAAGGATGTGGAGGCTTTACAGACGTTGCAGAACAGGTTTACCTGGATGTTACCTGGATTGGAGTGTATTAGCTATAGGGAGAGGTTGGATAAACTTGAATTGCTTTCACTAGAGCATTAGAAGCTGGGGGCGGTGGGGGGAACCTTTAGAAGTATATATGTAGTGCTTCTTACTTTCGTGGATTTCAATAATGAATTAAAACAATGGACCATTTCAGTTAATTCTAGATGACTTAAGCAAGAAATATTTTGTTTATCCTCAGTTCCAGGATAATTCTCAGTAATTCTCAGCAACTAACAACCTGGGTGGAATTTCTTCCTAACATGAGCTTTGTATCCTTCTGTTCAGAAAAGTCCAGACCAGCCGTATTAAGAGATCAAACTAATGATGACACAGTCAATCTCGAAGAAATATGAGCTGCAGTTTGACTATTTTTCATGATTAAATTTGCAGCCAGCACTAACATAAAAAGTACAGTAAACTGTGTACACTGGAACAACAAGGAACAGAGAATGTGAGTGAACTGAACTCTTATCAGGTGAAGTTCACGGTGAGAATGGCAAGGTCTCTGGTTCTGAGAAAGGACTTGAAGATAAGGGTGCTTAAAAATAAAATTAGAAAGCACTTTTCACACAAAAGGTAGTGAAAACCCGGGCACTGCCGCCCCAAATGCTGAGCATGCTGGATCAACTGAAACTTTCAACATCGAAAGCAACAGATTGCCCTTCGAAAGAAATGGAACAAAGGCAGAATTAACATACAAGAGCAATCACAATCTACTTCAGTGACAGAACAGTCTGGAAGAAATGAAGTAAATATTCCTGTCCCTATATTCCAAAGAAATTTTATTTCTCTGCCTGTAAAATACAATATAGACTGAGGTTAAAATACCAGCCGCTTAAGTTCTGCTCATTTTCTGCCCAGCAGCTATTTTAATACACTGATTTTGTGGATGGTTGAGGTGTCATTCTGAATTAGGCAAAAAACTTCGTAAGTATAACCTACCACTTAGTGAGTACCACAACCCCATTTAGCTGCTTGCTGAGAGGGATGCCCATCATAAATGTCCAGTGGAAATGCTGAAATGTACGTGTGAGTTGTATCTGCCATTGGGTATATGTTGAGCTTGTAGTCTGATCATGTAGGTGACTTGTCACTGCAGGAATGGCTAAACAGAGACATGAAAGGAACCACGTGGACTGATATCAAAAGCTGGATGGCATCTGTGAAACCCCAATCCAGTACCACTCAACATTTCAAAAGGAAATCAAAATGTGAGCGGAAAAGGAGAAATTGTCCACCTATTTATTAATTTAGTATTATTGTTATCATGCACTAAAATGTTAATAATTTTTTGGTGCCTCAACATCACAGCAGATTCTTAAAGTTACATTGATTTAACTACAGAACTGCAGCTTGGTGTTGGTGTTGGGAACCTCACAGTCTCATTTAACAAATGGGAGCAAGAGTCTGAGAATGGGTGTAACATCATGTCGGTTCATACTTTAGTCATCGGATGCTAATTATGATTTTTTTAATGTGGTTCTTTCTGCTATTATCTGTCTTCTATTATGTCACTTATTCTCCTCATTTCCCCTCCCTCCACATTATCCCAGTCCCAAGCCTCCAACTCGGCACCGCCCTCTTGACCTGTCCATCACCTTTCCCATCTATCCGCTCCACCCTTTTCTCCAACCTAGCACTTTCTCCACTACCTTCATCTACCTATCACATTCTCAGCTACGTTCCCCCCTCTAACCCCACCCCCTTCCCATTTATCTCTCAGCCCCCCAGCCCACAAGCCTCATTCCTGATGAATGACTTATGCCCGAAACATTGATTCTCCTGCTCCTCGGATGCTGCCTGACCTGCTGTGCTTTTCCAGATCTCTTGACTCAGATCTCCAGCATCTGCAGTCCTCACTTTCTCCTATTATGTCACTCCTGCAAGGAAAATGAGATGCAGCAGCTTACACATTTACATTGATCTTCTGTCAGATTCAATGAGCAAGCAGCTAGGCGTGAAAATGATAAGACACATACTAATTCAATCAAACACCTTTCTTCATGTTATTAGCAGCCGTGTGAACTGAAAACATTCCGCCATATCCTAGAAATAGAATCATATAGCTTAGAAGGACCTCTTTCACCTATCCTGTCTGTGAGGGCAAAGTTGCCGTAGTCTTATGGTAGAGCTGGACTCTCATTGGCGAGAGAGTCAACCAGTGACCCACCAGTGGTGGGTTAACCTAAGAATCATCACACCCTGGGTGACAGGAGAGGTCGAGAAGGAGAATCGTTCATACTAACATCAGCAACTGTGGGATTTGAACCCCCACTGTTAGTGTCAGTCTGTATTGCAAACTGGCGATCCAGCTATTCAAGCTAACTGACTCCCCTGTACCAGCTCTATAATAAATCCATTCAATTAGTATTAATGTCTTTATCTTTCCCCATACTCAAAATTATTTCCCCCTTCAAGTATTTATTAAATTCCTGCTTGAAAGATATTATTAAATCTGTTTCCACTCATTTTAAGCAGTAATTCCATATCACGCCTCTTTTGTATTCTTTCATAGGATAGGGGGGTCACTGGCTAAGCCAGCATTTAAAGTCATAGAGTCATGCAGCATAGAAACAGGCCCTCCAAAAATGTGACAACCAACAAATAAAAAACAACACAAATCCCAGTTACCAGTATTTGGTCCATAGCCTACTATGCCCTGGAAATTTAAGTGCTCATCCAGACACTCCTTAAATGTTGTGAGAGTACATTGACTCCACCGCCCTCTCAGTTAGCACATTTCATTCCATTCTCTGCAGGAAATATTGTTTTTTTTTCTCAGGTCTACTCTGAGCCACTTATTCCCCATCTTAAACCAATGCCCTCTGGCCTCAGACACGTCTGCCATGGGGAAAAAACTCTCATGATCTAGTCAGTCTGTACCTCTCATTATTTTGTATACTTCAATCAGATTCCACACACACACACACACACACACACACACACACCCTTCTCAATCCCCACGCCCCCTCCTCAGCGTCCTCTGCCATGGTCACTTTGCACATCCAACCTGAAGCCCCACTCTCATCTCTCAGGCTAAGAGGACTTCAAGCCTTTTGGAAAATCACAGACACTGAACCTTCTTCCTTTACCTGCCTTGCTCACAATCACACCCTCCTGTCCCTGAATTATCTATCCTAGGTAGTGTGATTGCATCCTAGTACAAAGAACACATTGCAGAATTGATCATTCAGCCTCAAAATCATAATTTGAATTCTGAGTCAAAGCTACAGACAGGTTTACCCTAGATCAGAATAGTATCCAGTAGCTCCCACATACTGCAGTCTTGACGCATTACCTGAAGTGCTATCCTTGATGATGTTTGATAATATTACTCACTTGCGATATATTTTATTAACATTATCATAATTTATCTACTATGTTAAAATTTATGAATAGAAAAGAATCTAACCACATGCTAGAGAATCACCAAACAGCAAGCTCCTTTCTCAGTAGTCTAACAAGAACAATTCCAATGAATCTAGCTGTCTCTGACTGCTGGCCAGGAGGTCTTTTTCTCACCTATTGCTTTAGGTGATACTGCCTGCCTGCCTCAGGGACCATCTCTCACTTCCTCCTCTGGATAGAGTTAAAAATCACACAACACCAGGTTATAGTCCAACAGGTTTAATTGGAAGCACACTAGTTTTTGGAGCGACGCTCCTTCATCAGGTGATAGTCACCTAATGAAGGAGCGTCGCTCTGAAAGCTAGTGTGCTTCCAATTAAACCTGTTGGACTATAACCTGGTGTTGTGTGATTTTAAACTTTGTACACCCCAGTCCAACACCGGCATCTCCAAATCATGTCCTCTGGATAGGATCAACAGAGGCTTACAAATGACATTGGGGGTGGAGCAATACAGATTTAACTCACTGTTCCATTATAAATGCTACAGAAATATTAACTTTTCAATCCTAACCTCAATTGCTTCTGATAGATAAACCTGCACTGACAATGCAATCAAATGATGTACGCTGATTTTTAAAATTTTTAAGCACATTTGTACAGTTCAACTTAATTCTAAAAGGAACCAGTTAAATATAATGAGTAGTTAGGTCAGTGAACGGTAAGTCTAATGGTGGAATTATTAGAAATGGTATTGGCCTCCCCTTGCTAAACAAAAGAAAATGTCTCAACTCTGGATACTATGTTCATATGTGGATGGTCTTTAATGACAAAACCTCACTTGGAAGTACAATGCCACCAAAGCTAAAGTACTCACTGCTCAAGTTCACACTGACTGACAGGTAAGATACAAAATCTCCATCTGTATCTATGCAACAGTAGCCCATACAATCTGTCAGGAGGAACGGGGGAGAGGAATGAAAATGTACACATAATAAGTAAGTAGCAAAATGCACATATATAATTCATATGATGAGGTAGTGCTGTGGCATCTGTCTAGTTAGCTAGTTTCCCAAGGTTATCATCTTTCTGTATGAGTACATAATGGGATCAGCTGCTGAAATGTCAGAACAACGAAGTACACATCACATGCCTCATACACATGATTTAGCAAATTAAAAAATATATAATCTTTTGCAAACATTACAGATTGAATAGAATTATAAAGGCTGTACTGGGATTAAACTGAGATAAAAAAGCTCCCGTTTTAACTGTTAATTGTGTATAGTTAAGTATTTATTTGTATTCAGATAGTGATTTTGATTGTGTTCTTGTATAAAGGTTGTTGTTTAACCTAAAGGTCATCACACCTCAGGCAAAGAGAGAGACTGAGAAGGAGAGTCCTTCATGGAAACCTCAGCTGGTGATGGGGATTGAACCCACATGGGTTGCAGTGCTGTGCATTACAAACTAGCCATCCAGCCAACTAAAGCAGCAATGCTTGGGCAGTAGAGACGCATGCTATTAGCTGTGGAGATGATGCCACATCAGAAGGAGCAGGCTCCCATATCTTCTGATAAAGAAAGACTGAATCAGTCAGGGTTATATCCAATGGAGTTTAAAAGAATGAGAGGGATGGGATTGGGGAGAGGAGTGAATCTCATAGAAAGCTATAAAATTCAAATAGGACTTGACAGGAAGGATGTTGCAAGTGACCTAGTGGTCACAGTGTAAGGATACAGGATAAGACCATTTAGGACTGAGATGAGGAGAAATTTCTTCACCAGGAGAGTGGTCAGCCTATGGAAATACTATCCACTGAAAGCAGTTGAGGCCAAAAGGTTGAATGTGTTCAAGAAGGCGCTCAGTATGGCTCATAGGGCTAAAGGGATCAAAAGGTATAGATTGAAATTGGGAAAACGGTGCACAGTACGGCAATCAGCCATGATGATATTGAATAGCAGAGCAGGCTTGAAGGGCCAAATGGCCTACTCCTGTTCCTAGTTTCTGAATCTATGTAAGGTCCTCCTGAAGGAAGTGATCAGGAAAATAACTTTTCTCACAGGTGAACAAGATACTCTCCTGGCAAGCACAAAGCATTCTAGATGTGCAGATTCGGTGAACTGGCCGTGCTAAATTGGCCCATTGTATCCAGGGATGTGGAGGCTAGGTGGATGAGCCCTGGGAAATGCAGGGTTACGGGGATAGGGTAGAAGGGTGGGTCTGAGCGGGATGTGCTTCGTAGGGTCGGTGTTGGTTCAATGAGACAAATGGCCTGGTTCCACATTGTAAGGATGCTATGATACATAAGCAGTGCAGCAAGAGATTTAATTATCTAATGTGAGAGTTTATTGTCAATGAAATCATCTTCAACTGTAACATCCTTGCCACTGAACCACAAGCCTAGCCACACTTCATTCATCTATTTTCCAATGCTCTCCAGTCAACATTCTTTGATCAAGCCTCATGTTGACTTCTTTGCTTTCCCTCACACACTGAGTGCAGCCACAAATCCATACGTTCACATCCTACAGCTTGTACACAACTGTTAACTATTCAATCAGGAAAAGCACGTCATCCACTTTACACCACACACAGTGACTCATCACTCACACCATTTATTAGAGGGCAGAATGCCACAATGCCACTGTTGGCAGCCACCTAAGCTATAGGTCCTCATTTCATGGAAGAGACGGTGTCACCATAAGTCCAGTAGCCCTCCCTGAGGTCGCTGTCTGTGGTGGGACTGTGACCACAGAAGAAAATGTGATTGGGGAGAGGAGGTGAATCCAGATTCTCACATTTCATTATGTCTTCAGATATATAAGCTTCAGATAGTCTTAGCATGTAATATTTACATCCCGTACCCATCCCTTCCCCTTATCAGAAGTCTACCCTTGCAGTTTTCTCCCTCCAGTCAGCCAAGAACTGTTACCTCGTCCAGAGCCGGAAAAGCTGGATTGAGTTTAAGATAAATCCACATCTGATATGTGGAATCTTTTAAAAGCCAGTTGATCAGAATTCAGGACCAACGTGTTCCTCTAATGATGAAAGATAACAACTGCAAGATTTGGGAAGCCTGGAAGATGAGAAATTTTCTAACTTAATAAGAGAAAGGAAACGCATGTACGGTCTAGGAAATTAAATCAAACCATGCTCTTTAGGGGGATAAAGGAAGCAAAAAGCATCTTAAAAAAAAAATTAGGAGGGCCAGCAGAGGCCAAGAAATGTCCTTGACAAGTAGGATGAAAGAGAATCTCAAGGCATTGCATAGCTATATTAGGAGCAAGAGGATAACTAGGGAAAGGGTAAATCCACACAAGAATAAAGGATGGCATTGGTGGGGAACCAGGGAAAATGAGTAAGGAACTAAATAAATACTTTGCATTGGTATTCACCAAGGACAAAGACATGGATGGCAGTAGGTTTAGAAAGGAGTTTGTTGATTCTCTATGGCATGTCGATATTCAGAATAGCAAGTGTTGGGTATCTTGAAAAACATTGACGTAGCTAAGTCCCCAGGGCCTGATGCGACCTATCCCATGATACTGCAGGAGGCAAGGGAGGAGATTGCTGAGGCGTTTGAGAGATCTTTACAACTTCTTTAGCTACAGGCAAGGACCCAGAACACCGGAAAATCCCTGATGTTGTTCTTTTGTTCAAAAAGAACAACAGGAATAATGCAGGAAATTATAGGCTGGAGAGATGTAGAAGATAGATGGTAATTATGGAGGGGTATTTTTCTGATTGGAAGTCTGTGGCCAGTGGTGTTCTGCAAGGCTCAGTGCTGGGATCTCCATTGTTTGTAACGTATGTCAGTGGTCTGAATGAAAATGTTGGTGGTCTGATGAATAAGTTTGCCAATGACATAAGAATAGTTGGAGTTGTGGATAGTGAGGAAAGATATCAAGGCATGCAGCAGGATATAGATCAACTGGAATGTTGGAACGCAGAAATGGCAGATGGAGTTTATTCCAGCCAAGTAGGGGCTGATGCATTTTGGGTGGTCAAATACATGAGTGAAGGTTACAGTAAATGGCAGGATCCTTAGGAACATTGAGGTACAGACAGATCTTGCAGTCCAAGTCCATAGCTCTCTGTAAAAGCCAACACTAGTGGATAAGCTGGTAAAGAAGGCATAAGGCATGCTTGCCTTCATTGGTCAGGTCACTGAGGAAAAATTTGGTAAGTCATGTTGCAGCTGTATAAGACTTTAGTTAGGCCACATTCGGAGTACCGTGCACAGTTCTGGTCACCACACTACAGGGAGGTTGTGGAGGCTTTGGAGAGGGTGAAAAAGAGGTTTACCATGATGCTGTCTGTATTAGCCATCAGGAGAGGATGGACTAATTTGGATTGTTTTCATTACAGCATCACAGGCTGAGGGGCAACTTGAAACAAATATATATAATTATGAGAGGCATAAGTAGGGTGGATAGTCGGAGTCTTCTTCCCGAGGTGCAAGTGTCAAATATAAGGGGCACAGGTTTAAGGTGAGAGGGGGAAGGTTTAAAGGAGATGAACGAAGCAAGTTATTTACACAGAGGGTGGTAGGTGTCTGGAATGAGATGGTAGAAGCAGATATGATAGCAAAGTTTAAGAGGTATTTAGACAGACATGGGAACAGGCAGAGAGTAGAGGGATATGGACCATCTGCAGGCAGATGGGATTAGTTTAAGGCACGTTGCATGTGTTTTCTTTGGTACTGGAATGATGGTGGTTTTCTTAAAGCTGGTGGCGACTTCAGCTTCCACCTACACAATACTCAAGCTGGGCCCCAACCAACTTCACATACAGTTCCTGTACAACGTTCCTGACTCACATCAATCTATCTACTGTGCATATTTCAACATTTGCACCAATGCCTCTCCAAATTCGTCAAAGTTCTCTAACATTCATTGCTAGCCAAGTTACTGATAGGTGTATAATAAGCAGACGTTATTTCGATAACAGCATACAACTAAAGCACTACAATTACTGGTGCTACAGGACCCCATTATACAACCAATATTATTAAACAGAATTAATTCCCATTAATCTACTAAATGTCAAACTCTCACGGTAATTGTTCCTTCATCGAGGATGCAATTAAACACCTAATAAATGAAACATGACAGTTGTCAATGCTAACCACAGGAACCCACAGGCAAAAATAAATTAGTTTTCCCAGGGCTATATGGTGGGATGTTAGTTCATTCTGGAATGTGAATGCAGATTATATGATAAGAAGCTTCACCTCTCTCTAAGAATCTGCAATTCTCCCCTGGAGATTGAGTCTGATAACTATAAGCATGTTAGTCACAACTTGACGCAAATTGCTACCTTTATTCAATCCCACTAGATTTATGGACAAAGGTTGAAGGAAAGGTGATATTATGAATAAGGCAGCATAGTCAAGGAGAATTAAGACTCCTGCTCACAGGGAAGATAAATACTGAGACAATTGAAGCAAATGGTATATTTCCATATTGTAATTTAAATGCAGTATAATTCACATTGCTGCAGTGTCCGATGAGTGAAGTAAATAGTGTATTAATCTATAACTTTATTTGACCTCAGGGTGTTTTTTTGCTAACAATGGGATAGAAATATAATCTATTCTTTTTTTTAATGCAGCAATTAAATATCTCAGTTTAAAAAACAAAACTCCGTAAAATATTAATGGGATTTTGTGCAACATAGCACAAACACACCCAGGGCAAAATGATCTGAATATTATCAGGCACCAAGATCTATGTCTTGTGCCCTGCTGTATATATATCCTTTGTATGCAGTGACTTTATCGAATTGTAATATGCCCGTAGTGTTCAGGGCCTGCACGTTACTCATTGTGTTCATTAGACATTGAAAATGAAGCCTATGACTCATCACCTTCACAGCATATAATATTTGCATCACCTGAGAAATATGAGGAGTGTTGTACTTATTGATCTATCTGAAATACTGTGTCCAGTTCGAGTCAGCCAGTTATTGAAAGGATATTATTAAGCTGGAGAGGGTTCAGAAGAGATTTACAAGGATATTGCTGGGTACAGAAGGTTTGAGTTATAAAGAGAGGCTGCACAGGCTGGGACATTTTTTCACTGGAGCATAGGAGGTTGAGAGGCAGGTTTATAAACAAATGAGACATATCGACAGATTTATTGGCATTGTCTTTTCCCTAGGATGGGGAATTTCAAGACCAGGGGGCACATTTTTAAGGTGAGAGGACAGAGATTTAGAAAAGACAAGGGGCAATTTTTTTTAGACAGAGGGGGATTCGCATGTGGAATGAACTTCCTAAGGAAGTGGTGGACGCGGGTATAATTACAAAGTTTAAAAGTACATGAATAGGAAAGGCTTGGAGGGATAGGGGCCAGGAGCAGGCAGGTGGGACTAGTTTAGTTTGGGAATATGTTCGGCATGGACTGGTTAGATTGGAGGGTCTATTTCCGTGTTGTGTGACTCTATGACTCTATGTCATGTAGCTCAAGTCGCCTTTTTTAGCTCATGCTTTGCGGTTGTGGCATATAATTTGCGTTGGTCCAGCAAGTAAGCTAAATACATGTTTAATTAATTTTACGCTAGTTCATTAGCATTTTTGAGCACCAGTGAAGAGGAGTTAGAGTCAGTAGGCTGTGTTCACCATCTGGTTTACACATAAACTAGATCACAATATCAACGTTGTTCAGGTGAAAACACTGAGCTTTAACACAACCAAAATTGAGCAGCACCAAAACAGTTACCCGTTCATGGGAACAAAGTACTGTATAATAGAACATAACGGTGTGAAGAGAAACACTACAATGTTTATTAGCTACTCTGATCCTGGAACAAGCCATCAAGATATTAAAAGACCACTGTAAAGCTTGCCATCCATTCATCCAGGAAATTCAAGTTTATTACAACCCGCTGCTGCTGCTGCTTATCTTTGCTTGCATTAACATGCTAGCAAAGTGCAAGCTGTTATCTTTTTATCCCAACAATATCAGTATCAGGATACAAAGCAGGAATATACAGGAATCAGGGGCAAACTCTCCACTGGTTGGAGTCATACCTGGTACATAGGGAGATGGCTGTGGTTGTTGAAGGTCAGTCATCTCAGCTCCAGGATATTTCAGCAGGAGTTCCTCAGGGTAGTGTCCTAGTCCCAACCATCTTCTGCTACTTGATCAATGACTTTCCCCCAGCAGGATTTACACACTTAACGGTAAGGTCCTAGGAAGTGTTGCTGAACAAGCAAACCTTGGAGTGTAGGTTCATAGCTCCTTGAAAGTGGAGTCGCAGGTAGATAGGATAGTGAAGAAGGTGTTTGGTATGCTTTCCTTTATTGGTTAGAGTATTGAGTACAGGAGTTGGGAGGTCATGTTGCGGCTGTACAAGACATTGGTTTGGCCACTCTTGGAATATTGCATTCAATTCTGGTCTCAACATTAGCACCAATCGTGTTTTCTGCAGATTTTGAAAGCTGCAAATTCTTCAGTCATGTCAAATGAGCTAAAGAAAGTCTGGTATGCAGCAGGTTAGATATCTGTCAAATGTATTTCTTTTACCTCATCATCAAGTCATCCTTTATTTACTTGGTTACAAACCACACAATACCAGGTTATAGTCCAACAGGTTTAGTTGGAAGTACAAGCTTTCGGAGCACTGCTCCTTCATCAGGTAGTGCTCCAAAAGCTTGTGCTTCCAAATAAACCTGTTGGACTATAACCTGGTGTTGTGTGGTTTTTAACTTTGTCCACCCCAGTCTAACACCGGCTCCTCCACATTATTTATTCACTTGTGCAGGGTATGCAGGCTGTGGCCAGTCAGCTCGGAGTCAGACCTCAACTGAGGAGGTTCTAATCTCCTGCTTTTTTTATTTTCGGCCAAATGTATTCTATATTAGCTCGCAGCTGACTCCAAACAATTGAATCAAATCGATGAGATTGCTTATCAAAATGTTTCACTTTCTGAACCTAATAAAATAAAGCTTATGCAACTGTTGTTTGGTGTAATTTCATAACTGGGCTTTGCTTTATGGAAACTTGCAATAATTTACAGACAACATACAGACCGCAGGTTAAAGTTCTGTCTCCCAGGTCTGAGAAACGCTATGGCAGGTTAGCGCATTTCTCTCAAGCAATCCATTTAAATGCACAAAGAGCAAAAATTTGATTTTAAAAAACTGCAAACATCTGACAAACAGAAATCTCTGCAAAATGTTTCCATTCCAGCATTTATAACTGTGCTGAACAAAAGAAGCCATCCTACAGAGACAATATTGAACCGAGATAGACAATCTGCTAGTTTTACTTATTCATTCACAGGATGAGGGCAGAGCAAGCTAGGCCAGCATTTGTTGTCCAGCCCTAATTACCCCAGAGGGCAGTTATGAGTCACCCACATTATGGTGGGTCTGGAGTTACACGTATGACAGACTAGGGAAGGATGGCAGTTTCCTTCCCTAAAGAACATTACTGAACCAGGTAGATTTTTCTGACAATCAAGTCGATTCAAAGTCATTAGACTCATAAATCTTGATTATTTTTAAATTCAAATTTCGACATCTGCCATAGTGGGATTTGAATTCAAGTCCCCAGAGCATTAGCTGCGTCTCTGGATTAGCTGTCCACCAATAGGCAATCCTAGTAATGAGTTCAGGCACCTCCTGAAAAAGTGGCCCATTCCTTCCTGCCTTCTCTATTTTAGTCTTCTTCCTTAGCAAAAAAAGATGGTGAGTATGTCTACAAATCTGGAAAAAGAAACACCATCCTGAAACTCAAGGGGTTTAGGGCAGGGGATATGGCTAGTGGTGGTCTAGATGAATACTCCTGCAAAACAGTGGAAATCTTCCGATGCGTAAAAGTCTGCTGGACAACCTCTGAGTCGAAACACATCAATCACATGAAAGGTCTTCATTTTGGACTTGGCTTTGCACTGAATGGAAAATATATTTGCATGGGAAAAAAGCAAATGATACAAAGAAGAAAGTCTCTTGTAATAGTATTGAATTTTCTAATGATGCAAGGCTCTGGGAGAAAATAATGATTGGGCATGGGCTAGTATCATTAATTATGTAGGATTATTTAACAAATATGTCATTACAAAACTGTATACCCTAACAGAAGAAGAATCTGGAAGTAATCACTGATCCTATTCTGGAAGCACCTGACCAAGGTAAGGCATTAGTAACTGAAATCCAACCGGAGGTCATCAGATTACAACACTGAATGAGTTATGACATTGCACTGATGATTGGTGAGGCCATTTCAATGTTTTATTTATTCATGAGATGTGGATGTCACCGGCTAGGCCAGCATTTCTCGCCAATCCTGACTGCCCTCAAAAACGCAGCGGGTGAGTTGGCTTTCTGAACTGCTGCACTCCACGTGATGTAGGTACACCAAAGGCACTGTTATGCAGGGAATTCCAACATTGTGACTCAGTAACACTGGAGAAGCAGTGATATAGCTCCAAATCAGGCTGGTGGGTGATTTAGTGTTCCCACAGTATTCGCATGTATCTACTGCCCTTATCCTTCTACGATCTGGAGGTGCCAGTGTTGGACTGGGGTGGACAATGTCAGAAGTCACTCGACACCAGGTTATAGTCCAACAGGTTTATTTGAAATCACAAGCTTTCAGAGACTTTAACAACTTCACCTGATGAAGGAGCAGTGTTCCGAAAGCTTGTGATTTAAAATAAACCTGTTGGACTATAGATTTGATTAGATCCCCTACAGTATGGAAACAGGCCATTTGGCCCAACAAGTCCACACTGATCCTCTGAAGAGTAACCCACTCAGACTCATTCCCCACTCTATATTTACCCCTGACTAATGTACATAACACTATGGGCAATTTGTTATGGCCAATTCACCTGGACCTGAACATCATTGGATTGTGAGCGGAAACCAGAGCACCCAGAGGAAACCCACATAGACACAAGGAGAATGTGCAAACTCCACACAGACAGTTGCCCGAGATGGGAATCAAACATGGATCCCTGGCGATGTGTGGCAGCAGTGCTAACCACTGAGCCACCCTGCCGCCCCTGGTGTCAGGTGACTTCAGACCTAATCCTTCTCGGTGAGGGACCACAGCATCGAAGTTGGCCCATTTGGCCCATTGTGGCTGAGCCAGTCAACAAACATCAGTCTGCACTAATCCCATTCTCCAGCTCTCAGCCCACAGGCCAGGAGGCTATTGACAATGTGGGTAAATATCTAAATATTGCTTCAAAGAGTCTGTGACTCAACCACCCTTTCAGGCAATGAATTCCAGACTTTCGCCACCAGCTAGGTGAAAAAGAAATTCCTCATTGACTCTCCTCTGAGACTTCTACCTCTTAAATTAAATCTATGCCCGCTGGTTATTGACCACTCCACTAAGGGAAAAGTGCCTTTCTTTCCAACCCCTCATACTCTTGTAGACTGTCAGCCCTTCGATCAACCTTTGCTTTACCAGGGGAAACAATCCCAGTCTCTCCAATCTTTTCCCGTGGCTCAGACCCTCCTGCCATGAGGGAGGATGGTCTCAGACTGTTACCCAGTGACAGTGACGAAACGGTGAAGTCAAGAATGAGAGTGGCTTGGAGGGGAACTTGCTAGTGGCAACTATTCCCATGTATCCTTGCCCTTATCCTTGGAGGCAGTAAAGAGTATGTTTTGGGAAGGTGCTGTATAAGGAGCCTTGATGCTTTGGGGCAGTACGTGCTGCAGATGGTGCCACTGTGCATCTTCCTTTGTGCTAGGCATGACTCTAAACAATGGAGAATTTCTCCCCTGATCTCCATTAACTGTGCTTTTGTTGGGGCTCATTGATGCCACAGTCAGTAAGATGTTGCTTAGATGTTAAAGCTAGTCACCCTCTTTTACCCTGAGTTCTGATCTTTTGTCTATGTTTGGACCAAGGCTGTAATGAGATCAGGAGCTGAGTGGCCCTATTAAAACCCAAATAGAATGTTAGGAAGCTGGTCGTTCTCTTAATAGCACTGTCGGTGGCACCCTCCAACACTTTGTTGATGATTTCAAGTGGACTGATGGGTCAGTTTGTTGCTGGATTGGATTTGTCCACCTTTTATTGGATAGGACATCCCAGGAATTTCCCATACTTCCTGGGAAAAGTCAATGCTGTGATTGTACTGGAACAGCTTGGCTAGAAGCACAGCTAGCTCTGGAGCGCAATGTTTTAGTACTATCGCCCCAGTGTTGACAGGGCCCATCGCCTTTGCATCATCCAGTGCCATCAGGTGTTTCTTGATATCAAATGCTGTGAACTGAACTGGCTGAAGATTAGCATCTGTGATGTTGGCGACTCTAGGAGGAGCCAGGATGGATCGTCCAATCAGTGTTTCTGATAAAGGTGATTACAGGTTCTTCAGCACTGACAAGCTGGGATTCCTATTCATTGACAATGAGAATATACATGGAGCCACTTCCTCTAGTGAGTTGTTTGATTGCTCACCAACATTTTACAGTTGGATGCGACTGCTCTGCGAAGCTGAGATCTGATCCGTTGCGTGTTGAGTTCTATTAGCCCTGTCTATTGCATGCTCCTTAACCTGCTGGCGTGCAAAGTAGTCCTACATTGTAACTACAGCAGGTGGAAAACCCATTTTCAGGAATTTTGGTGCTGCTCCCAGTATGCCCTTGTGCACTCTTCATTGAACGAGGGTTGATGCCCTGGCTTTGTAGTGGTCACAGAGTGGGGAATATGTCAGCTGTGAGGTTGCCAATTAGGCTTGAATACAATTCTGTTTCTGATGTTGGCCACTGGAACCTGGATGCGCTGAATCGAATTGACAGAGCTGATCAAAATTTCTTTCAACGAGCATGGTTATAGTGCCATAGCACACAATGAAGCATGAGTTTGTTTCCAGAAGGACTGTACTGTGATTACTTCTATTGATACTGTCGTGGATAGATGTACCCAATTATTCCACTAATTTCTGCAGCCTTCACATCTAATATCTTTTGAGGGGACCAAATGTGTCTGCTCTCTCTCTCTCTCTCTCTCTGCCCCAATCGAAGCTTCGACATTTGCAACACCTCATGATCAAGCTTTTTTTTGTCGCAGGCAGTTTTTCTATGATATTGTAACAGGTGCAGGTACAACCCCTGGACAACAGTAATGGCCAAAGCTTCAAAATTCTATGTGTGTACCAAAATGGTTTACATAACCTTCCTCCAAAATAGCAGGCTGTAACTGTTGCTCGTATGAGGGTTTTCACCACTTTGATGAACACCGATACTCAGTCCACAGAGATAACCTTCACTTCAACTGAATGATGATAATCCTCGACAGGTCCCAATAAACATTTGGCAAATGTGTTCAGTAACAGGTCTCGAAAGTATCTGAATTTAACGACTATCTCAATGAACAAAGAGCCCATGTTCTCGCTTCTGAGCACACTTGGAGACTGTGTTTGAACTCAGAAGTGCCCTTTTCATTCAATCCATGCGGCTTAGTAACCTCTTAAGATAAATAAAACTGTAAAATCAAATTGAGAAGGCAGCTCGCACTAGATTCAGCACTGACATGTCCATGTGGAAACTGAAATATGCCTGATGAATCTCAAAAAAAATGGAAAAACGCCTTCACTTTCTGGAATCTATAGGCTTGCAGGGTAGCTGTTTTCACTGGGGCGATTCACTGATATGGTAGTGCTAATTGGATAGGTAACAACACATTTCAATCCACATATGCATGCAAGTGTAAAATTCAAGGTAGCAATTTTTGAAACCCTTCTTGAAATGAGATGGCAGGATGAATTGTTGGGACATCTCTTGTTTGAACCCAAATTGAGTTCCTGGCTGGGAACTGCCCTAATGAGGTAGTGAACATAATTTTGTTCTGAAGTATTGAGAAAAGACAATGTGGAGTCTATAAAATGCCGTGACAGGTGAGCACTGACAAAGTGCCTTAGGTGATTGCTACATTTTTCATTCATTGGTCTTTCATGAATTCCTCTTTATTATCGGAATTATGCAGTACTACCTCCCAAAGGAATCATCATTCCTAGCACTTAGTCTGACGCTATTTCAATAAAAACAGACATGAATTATGAAGGTGCAGAGGGATGAGACATGTAAAACAAGCTAACGCATGGTGCAAAATGGACAACATTTAATATAAATGCAAAACCAAAGGGTACCTTTTTAAAGAAGGTGCAAATCTAAAAGAGTTGACAAGAGTTTACATTCTCAAATCTTAGAGAACGGCAGCATGAATCAATAAGGCTGTCAAAAAACATGTACAATTTTATTGAGACACGTAAACATTTTAACTGTAACTCCTGTTCTAGAAAGAGCAGCAGATCCCAACTGCAATCTGCTGTGAATGGACCCGTTTCCATTTTTAAACAAAGAAATGTGGATGCTGGAAATCTGAACAAAAAAAAAATTCTAGAGGAACTCAGCAGTTCTGGCAGCATCTGTGGAGAGAGAAAGCAGAGTCAATGTTTCTTCAGAACTGGCAGCAGCTTGGAAAAGGTGGTATATATCCTGAAGACAGGGGCAAGGGGAGAGAGAGGCAGTAAGCTGATAGGCAGAGATGGCACCCATACAGAAAGCTATAGATAGAGATAGAGAGGACTACAGTCAGGGAGACAAAGAAATGGATGATAATAAGCCAGGGAGAAATTAAAGCTGATAACGTGGACACAATGAGTAGATGAGGGTGAAAGCAGCCCATGTCAAGATAGGGGCCTGGCGTGTGAGGGTGGGTAAGGGACATGAAGGAAGGTATTCAGGCCCTAAAATGATTAAGTCCTGAAGGTTCCCCAGGGAAAATGAAATGCTGGACAGTGAAACATAAAAGGAGGCTTACACTAGAACCAGGTTAAAGGAGGCTTGTCACTACCCCGTCAAAAACCGTTAGTTTCTCCAGGTTTTTTCCACTTGGGGACCCTGCAGCTGTCAGTATCGATTTCAATAGTTTTAGGGTTTGATCATGTCCTTTACCTATCCCAACACTTCAAGCCCTGTCAGGACATGGGCTGCTTTCAGCACAGCCAATCCATCCTCACCCATTCACTGTCCCCATAGTCTGCTTTCATTTCTCCCTGGCTTACCATCATCCATACTTTTGTCGCTCCAACTGCAGTTCTTGATCTCCATCCCCACTGATCCACTCTCTCTTTATCCCCCACCACACCCTGTCTTCAGCATCTCTTCCTACCTTTTCCTAGCTGCTATCAATTCTGACGAAGGGTCACTGGACTCAAACATTAACTCTGCTTTCTGTCCACAGATGCTGCCAGAGCTGCTGAATTTCTCCACGTTTGCAAGTTGTATAAGTAAAGCAGTCAAGAGAGGTAGATCTGATATAGCATGTTAATGAGAGTCTGGGTAGAGAGGTTTCCCGACAGCTAAAAAAACAAGGGGAAACAGTCCGATGAAGGTGTTTTATTACATTACAGTCTGTAGGCCCAAAGAAGCATGACCATTATCCTTAATCTTTCAGAAGATCTGCTGCCACACATGGCCAATTTCTGGCCTCTTTCCCCATTCACACTTCCACTCAGTCGCTGGTCTCACTTAACCACCACAGCTCCAAACCCATGATTCATACAATCCCTACAGTGTGGTATCAGGCCATTCAGCCCATCAAGTCCAAACCAACCATCCAACGCGCATCCTCACCAGGCCTACCCCCGTAACCCTGCATTTCCCATGGCTAATCCACCTAGCCTGCATATCCCTGGACACTACGGGCAATTTCCCATGGTCAATCTGTCTAACCTGCACATCATCGGACTGTGGGAGGAAACAGGAGCACCCGGAGGAAACCCAGGCAGACACGGGGAGAATGTGCAAAATCCACAGAGACAGTCACCCAAGGTTGGAATCAAACCCAGTTCCTTGGCGATGTGAGGTAGCAGTGCTAACCACTGAGCCACGGTGGCACCCCCCTGGTGGCAGACATCCCTTCTTGTTAAAGCAGAAAAGATTACGAGTCGATTTAATAAATGGGCTGCTTAATGGAAGACTGTTAATTTGATTGGGGTCAGTTAGCTCAGCTGGCTGGATGGCTGGTGAGTGATAGCAACAACATTGTGAGGTCAATGCCCATACAGGCTGAGGTTACCATCTCCTTCTCAACCTCTCCCTTCACATGGGATGGGGTGATCACGTTAAACCACCAGCTCCAATCAGAGAGCAGCCCAATGGCAACTTTACCCAACACTTTTATTTACATTAATTCATATGTTAATACAGTGATATCAAATAAGAGAGGAAATGCTTGCGTAGCACATAAAGCTACATGGAGGGGTTCAGTCAGGGCACACGACCTATTTCTATACTAAAAGTGGGAACAGGTGTATATAGCTCAAAATGATAAGGAGCAGTTTTGACAGAGTAGGAGAAATTTTCTCTACTGGTAACTAGTAGGTCAGTTACCAGAAGGCATAGTTGAAGAGAATTGGCAACAGAACTAGACTTGAGGGGGAATGAGATTTTACACACTTGAGTTATGATCTGGAGTGAATTACAAGAACAAAAGCAAATGCAATGAAAAATTGGAAAAGAAATTTAATATAAAGTAAAAGAAAAAAATGCACACCACAGGAAAATAATTTTGATATTAAATTAACATTTATGTTTGTCAGTTCCTCGATCTAATATCTTTGCCCTCAATTGTTTGCTACTAAGTGAAAATTTAAAAATCAGGACCTTTGGTTGTAAACCTAAGTTCTTCTTGCGTAGGTCTTGGACAGCGCAATACTTCCTGTCTCATGAGTACATTGCTGACCCAGTCTCATCTTCAAAGGTCAGGCCACTTCAAATCAGCTCCAGAATCATTTATACTGCCATGGTCATCGCAGCTCAGGGACAGAATTCACTGAGACAAATACTGTAGGTCTTCAGTGCAACCCAACATGTCAAGCAAATGTCAACCCACCTTTAAATATTCAGATTCGTTGTTCCAACTTTTTTTACACAGAGAGTGGTTCACGTGTGGAATGAACCTCCAGAGGAAATGGTGGATGCAGATACAGTTACAACATTTAAAAGACAGGTGGACAGATGCATGTTAAAGAAAAGTTTAGAGGGATACGGGCCAAGAGATGTGACAAGTTTAGTTTAGGATTATGGTCAGCATGGACTGGTTGGACCAAAGGGTCTTTTTTATTTGTGCTGCATTACTCTATATCTGAATATTTTCAGTTGTCTACGCTTTTAAGATTTCAAACCTTAAAAGCCGAGATAACTAAACATATTCAGATAAAGAGTCATAGAATTGTGAGTGACAAAGATACAGTGACAAAGTGACAAAGGTTCTTCCTTTAACCAGCCCAATGTCCTGCTAGAGGGCAAGTGTAACTCCAGGATGTCACCCTCAAATGTGAGGAGGGCCCCAATGTTACTACGCCCTCCATACTTTGTTCAGAGTAGACACTCTGTGTGAGGACCTCCTGACTGCAGGTTCTCTCTCTTAACTTGACTGAAGATTGCCGACAAGTGTGACAAATGTCCTGATTGTGTCTGCCAAGCAGCATGGCAATACAGTAGCACTGTGAGCCTGGCATCTTTGTCTGAGGAGAAAGTGAGGACTGCAGATGCTGGAGATCAGAGTCAAAAAGTGTGGCGCTGGTAAAGCACAGCAGGTCAGGCAGCATCCGAAGAGCAGGAGAATCTGATGAAGAGCTTATGATTGAAACGTCGACTCCCCTGCTCCTTGGATGCTGCCTGACCCGTTGTACTTTTCCAACACCACACTTTTTGATCTCTGTCTGAAGGTCAAGATATAAAAACAGGCAAGGCAAGACTGGGTTGCTGTGAGCATTCAGATACACCCAAACAGAGTGAGTGCTGACAGAGCAAGTAACCAGCCCAGAGATGCAGCCTGGTCTTGGGTGCATTGCCCTTGCTACATCATTACAAATGATAGCTGCTGTGACACTACTGACATGTAGCAGTGAAATGCAAAAACTAATCGGAAAAGTGCCATCAGTGTTCTTATCGACTGGCACATATCAGGTGCCCGAGTCTATGAATGTGTGCTGTACGTGGCTAGTACCCATGGAATGTGCCTGTTTAATTTATGCCTGGAGGGGGTGTCATAGAGTCATGCAGAAAGCTGTGGGGTCTTGAAAGTCCATTGCTAAGGAGGTCCATGTGTTGTTGCTCTGCAAAGAGTATAAAGGATAATATTAGAGAGGACTGATAACCTCTGCACCGGAGTTGATTTCTAAAGTCTGGAGATTATTCCCATTACTGCATGGAGTTATGTGTCAATGGGTTTGATGTGACATCTTGAAGACAAGTGGACTCTTCAACTCTTGAAACTGAAACCAATAATTAGAACTGAAATCTAATGGCCCTCATACGACTCCCGATCTATGGTGTAAAACAAGACACTAATGATAGAAGCTGCTGGAGCAGCAGAATCAGCACTTAGACAATTAGCCACAAGAATGGGCTAAAAAGCTAATTTTCATACTCCTGACCACTATCTAGCAACTCCTACATTTCTGAAATAAGGTACAATGCTCGATTTGAATGGTGGATGCACTCAAAGTGCTGAACTGTTACTTCCTGATCCCTTGTCCCTCAGTTGGTATTCTCACAGATCCTGTTCGTTATTCATTTATATTCAGGGATTGTGAATAATTTCCCACTGCAGACGCATGTCTCAATGCCCTTGAACGTTGACTGTAAATGAAATTTATTCTCTAAGAAGTTGTAACATAATGAGGTGCAATGTTGCAGGCTTCAGGTTGTATTACCCAGGCACAGGAAAGGATCAGAGCACAAGGTTAGCATGATCCTCTTGGAGCTGAGAACTGCAGACATAGATATTTGAACTTTGGGAATTGCAGAACTTTATCACAAAATGCTGCTGGCAATTTGCGAACAGATGCTCGATTCAATGCAAGGCAACGTTTGATGCTGAACACATGAGTTGTGAGCAAGGGTAGGCCATTCAGCCCTTCATCTTGCTCCACCATTCAATAATGTCATGGCTGATTTGATTATTGTTGCAAGTTTGCATTCTCACCTACCACCATTCCCTGTCTCCTAAATGACCATTAGCTCACATGTTCTTCAAGAATCTACCTACTTTGCCTTGCAAGTACTCAATGAGCTTGTCTTCACCACATGCTGGGGAAGAGTCCCAAAGATTCAAAGCAATTCCTCCACATCCCTATTTTAAGTGGGAGACCCGTATTTTTAAACTGCATCACCTGGTTCTAGTCTCTTCCACATGAGAACAGCATTTTAGCATCTGTCCTGTAAACATTTCTCAGGATATTGTGTTTTATAAGATGCACCTTTGAATACTCAGAGTCTTGTAGCCATGTCATTATAATAACCAGACCACACATATTCACTCTTATTTGCACTGTCAATTCATCCTCCTTTTATGAATTCTACACACATTCAAATTCAGAACTTTTAATTCTGTCTTTTCATTACTTTCCAATTTCCAGTCAGATCTACTGTCAGACTTTCAGATTAGCACTCTACCTTCCTTCCCACCATGTTCTGATCATCATTTCACTTTTTGTACTTTCTTCTTTTGCCTTGTCTTCTCTACTTAATTTGTGAAATCTTCCCAACCTTATACCTCACCCGCACTATTTAGATTAAGCTCTCTCTGCTATCATAACTATATAACTCGCCAGAACTCTGGTTCCTACAGTTCAGGTGAAGACCATTGCAGAATGCAACTTACACTTACCCAGTACAGGTGTCAGTGCCCCAAGAATCATAATCTATTTTGCCCGCACTAATCTTTGAGCTATGCTTTCACCTCTCTTATCTTATTTACAATGTGCCAATTTGTTCAAGCTAGAATTGGCTTTGCGGTTTATTAAATCATGAGGGGTATGGATAGATTCAATACCAAAGTCTTTTTCCTAGAGTAGGGGAGTCCAAGATTATAGGGCATAGATTTAAGGTGATAGGGGAAAGATATAAAAGGGACCTGAGGGACAACGTTTCCACACAGAAGGTGGTGTGCGCATGAACCAAGCTGCCAGAGGAATTGGTGGAGTTTGGTACAATTATATTTAGAAAGCATCTGTTTGGGTATTTTAATAGGAAGGTTTAGAGGGATATGGGCCAAATACTGGCAAATGGGACAAGATTAATTTAGGATATCTGGTCAGCATGGATGAGTTGGACCAAAGGGTCTGTTTCCGTGCTGTACACCCCTATGACTCTATGAAAAGCTAGCTGGCTTTCCTTTGAACAGTAGCTAATGCTCAAAACCTTTGGGGGGTAGAATTGATCTAACACTGCCAGGTGAGAAATATGCAGAAATTATTAGGTCACTGAAATTAACAGAAAGAAAATTTCTGTACGGTGTATAACTTATCCACAATATCCCAAGATTGTAAAGGATGTACAATATTTGGTCGAACCAATATTTGCTGATATTTTTGCCCCATTTGACCCACACCCCATCTTTATAATTCCTTGGATATGTTCTGTCCCCCTTCTTAAAAAGAGGAATTACATTAGCTATGCACCAGTCCTCCATTATATCTGTAACAAATTAAATATGAGGAGCAGTGTTTTGACTATCTCCTTCACAGATTTTATTAAAAAGTACTTGTAATCCATCCAGTTCAGAGGTTTTAAGCATGTTGGATGTGTTTAGTTTATTCAATACATCCCATTTTGAAAAAATGAATGCACTTTATGGCATTTAATTATCTCATCATTCAACATCATATTTTATTTCACTAAAGCAAAACAATTGCAACATTTCTGCCATGTTTATATCATTACCTGTGATAGCCACACTGTTGGCATCACTTGCACTGCAATGCAGCCACCTGAGCTAACTAACCTCCCGTACCAGTTCAGGATACCATGAAGAAATCTCATTCTCGACGTAGCCCCTCACTTGAGGTGGTGAGGCTCAGGTTAAACTACCAGCAGTCGTCTGTCTCTAAAGAGACAGCAGCCCTATGGTTTGGTAAGACTATGATGACTTTGTCTTTAATCTTACCTGTGGTACATCCTAGGCAAAAGTGGACTTCACCAGTTTCCTCATTTCCCCTCCCCCCACCTTACCCCAGTTCCAACCTTCCAGCTCAGCACTGTCCTCATGACCTGTCCTACCTGCCTATCTCCCTTCCCACCTATACACTCCACCCTCCCCTCTGACCTATCACCTCTATCCCCAACCCATTCACCCATTATACTCTTTGCTACCTTCTCCCTAGTCCCACCCCCCCCATTTATCTCTCCACCCCGGAGGCTCACTGCTATCTATTCCTGATGAAGGGCTTTTGCCCAAAACATCGATTTTCCTGCTCCTCACCTGCTGTGCTTTTCTAGCACCACTCTGATCTAAACTGTGGTATATCCTGTCTAACCATTAATGGTGCTAATCTCATCAAAATTTTCCTTTTGTTAATTGACATGCCGGTAAATTATATATTACTTAATGTTGCTTGATCATCTGTTTCTTTTTGCCTATTTTTTGACTTCTCTCCTAATCTTTTTATATTCTCTCTTATCATTGCACTACTCTACCATCTGAGCTTAATGCATGTCTCTTCAAAAACCCTTAGTTGTTCCCTTATGTCTTTATCCATCCATGGAATCCCACTAGTGTCTAGTTTGTTCTTTTTTTTGAGCAGAATACATTTGTTCCTGCTCTGTAGAAGTACTCCCTGTGGTGAAGGTTAAAATCTACTCCATGACATCCAAATGCGGTGCCAGTCAAAATAGAGGTACTCAGTTTTGCTAAAAAAAATGCTTCTTTTACAATAAGAACTCACCAGTCTCAGTATTTCATTTAAAAAGCGGAGGTCTTATCAGTCAATTTCACACTCTCAGCAACCCATAATTTTGTCTATTAATATCTTGCGTCAATGTTCACAAATGAATGCTCAGCAACAATTTATCTGCTACTTCAGCAGAGGTGTTAACCTATTTAAAATAAACAAATCTAATGCCTCCATTAAAGTAGCAGAAGACAATGGCAAACAAATGTGTTGACTGGTTTACCTGCTAAAATCACCAACATTAACGAACTAATGGACGTCTGTCATTTTAATTGAGGATTTTCACAGCTCCTATGGATGTCAGCATTATCGCTACCTCTGGCACTTACTAAAACAATCAAAACAGGAGACCTAAATTCTCAGGCAGAAATTTGGGAATTTGGTATGAACTTGCCTTTAAATGCAGAAGAATTGATCAGCCAGCTACTTACCCACTCAACTACAGAATTCTCAACTGAAGAAGGAAAAGAAATATATAACTGCAATAAAGAATATGTGCTTAAAAAAGCACAATAAAATGTCAATTAAAAAACGGTTTAGTCTCAAATATTAAAAAGCAATAGTGTTCGTATTTTATAAGTTTTGTTCACAAAATAACTAAAAATTAGCAAAATCCCTCATTAGAGGGATGACTGGTAGGGTTTTAATCTAAGGGTCACCATGCCTCAGGTGAGGGAACAGGTTGAAAAGGAGAGTCCTTCATGGTCATCTTAGCTAATGCAGGAATTGAACCTGTACTGTTAGTATTACTCTATATTGCAAGTTAACTGTTAAGCTAACTAACCTCCACTAATAAAGTTTCAACAGTAGCTAAGCCCCTAAGAGTCTAGTAAAAGAGCCATAGTCCTACCAGACTATAGGCTCCTCTCTGATTAGAAGTGAAAGTGAGAACTGCAGGTGCTGGAAATGCGCAGAAGGTCAGGCAAAATCTGAGGAGCAGGAAAATCGACGTTTCAGGCAAAAACCCTTTATCAGGAATGGAGGCAGGGAGCGTCCGGGGTGGAGAGATAAATGGGAGGTGGGTGGGGCTGGGGAGAAGGTATCTCTGTAGAGAGATGAGGAGAACTTCTTCAAGGTAGGCATCCTTGCAAGAAGATTCGCAGTAAGGTTAAAAACAACTAGGCGCAAGTGAGGACTGCAGGTGCTGGATATTCTACGAGGTCCACCTGTCTGATCTCATTACAATCACTACAGACAGCAGTTCAATGGTCCTCATTCACGGGGTTTGCTGAAATTATTCTTTCAATTTGGCAGGTCCTGCTGCCCTTGGAGTTTCCTTCTCCAGGTACTTGCATTTGCTTTGTAGAGGCACAAGGTGACTGGTTCATGTTTCTAGGTTAAGATTCACAGCTTACAGTAACTGAGAAAGAGGAAATAGATTGGCTTTCTTCAGGTTTAATGTGTTTTTTTTTCAATGCAGAGAGAAGGACAACTCTTTTCTGATGGCTTCTGATCCAAACATTCAAAATCACCAGCTGTTCAGTTACCTGACAGCAAGTCACTTACAAGGCATTTGACATCAATAACTGGTCACCATTGTCCAGACCAGTCAGCCACTTGTTGCTGGCCAAATCTCCATTCATGCACATGCCTTGCCTCCAACTCATCCGCACCTAGACTTGTCCTCCAACTGCTTGAACATCAGCTATGCAAACAGCTTTTACAACATTAATAACATAATTGTTTTAAAAATCCAGTAATCCTTTCCACAATTGTTTGTTTTTCAAACAGTCATTTTGCCATTTCAGTCCAAAATGAAAAGTCCAGAGAAACAAAAATTGCAGTCATTACAAAATGCCAGAGGATTCTACTGCTTTGAGAATTTACAAGTGAGGTGACATTCCCCATCATTTTGACAACTGTAGAGTTTACTTTTTTTTAAGATTCCCTACAGTGTGGAAACAGGCCCTTCAGCCCAACAAGTCCACACTGACCCTCAGAAGAGTAACCCACCCAGACCCATTCCCCTGGCCTGTATTTACCCTTGACTAATACACCTAACACTTCGGGCAATTTAGGATGGCTAATTCACCTAACCTGTACATCTTTGGATTCCAGGAGGAAACCGGAGTACCTGGAGGAAGCCCACACAGAGAGATGGGGAGAATGTGCAAACTCCACACAGACTAGAATCAAGGCTGGAATCAAACCCAGGTCCCTGGCACTGTAAGATGGCAGTGCTAACCACTTAGCCACCTACTTAATGAAGAAATGTCTGATAAGAGTGTGCTTTGCTACAGATCAGGAGAGTGAAGAGTGTAATATTATAAACTGTCAAGCTTTAATAACTGTTGAAATAATCGACAAAATAAACCCTTATACACAAAGGGTTCAGCACTAACTTTGTCTGGAATAAACTGCAATAGGCCAAAGTGAAGCTGTTACATTGGGGTTTGAAAACAATTAGTCACTCCTGGGAAAAGAACGAGTTGAAGCTATGAAAAAAACTGTCTTGAGATCTGCTTGATAACTGGCGGCTTTATACCACAAGGACAAATGATTGACCTGCAGTAGAATTTAAGGAGGTAATTGAAAGACAGGCTGGGTCTTCAAACAGACAGATAAGACCAAATGCAGCAAGGAACAGAGGAGTTACTTCTGATAAGTAAGCAAGCAGACTCAAGGACTCCAGAAGGGTAATTAATATTTTAGATGAAAGAATCTAAAAAAGATCATCAATCATTTCACACCTTAGACCTGAAGAATGAGAAACTGTGTAAGAATCCAACATCAGAAGTCTTCATCAATAGAACTTTGAAGAAGAATGTGACACAAGGATCGAACCCTGGATATCATACACAGAGGCTGTTGACTAGAATCATTGCTAAATTCCACTACTAATTGGGTAATAGCCAAGTTGGATTTTGAGGCTTAACTTGCTTACTTGAAGAGTCTTATTTTGGTTGCTACAAGTAATGCAGTTTAAATCATTGTTCCAGCACTTGATTATCTTTGAAGTTTCTTAATAAGTAGCCAAAGTAAAGGCAGCTTGTGGTGATTTACCCACAACAAGACCTTGGTCACCAGTTAAATGCAAGACACTTAATATAGATTTCAAAGCTCATAGGAAAGTTATTTTTTTAATTTCCCTTCCACAAAGGACAGATATGAAAAGGAGGCCTAAAGTATGGTATTGCTGTACTGACTCAGCTGCACTTTATTTCCTCAACTGAGTCTTGTGTCAGAAGGGCGAGGGAGGTATTTTGAACACATGTAACCCTCTCAGCTGTTTAGAATAGGGTCTTCCAAAGCAATAGAATGGGGTCTTCCAATGAGTGTAGACAATTAAAAGGTTAGTTTTCCTACACTTGGCCTCTATCTGGATACCATTGAGCAATCAATCATCAGCTTCAGTTAACACAGGGTTTCACTGGGAATCCCAATTCCGGAGCATTGAATACCTGGAGTCCCAGGAATAAAAGACAAGAAGCAAGGAACACCTCCCAGTTTGTGCCTTCCGTTGGAACAGCTCAACCCATTACTCCCAGGAAGAATTAATTATGACAATTGCCTCTCATTGTGTACAAATCCAAAAGCATTCTTGAATACATTTCAAACTTTAACCTTAAGAACACAATACACAATATGAAGACCTCAAAGCAGTTATGAAGAAATAGGTGTGCAGGTTGAGAGGTTCTTGGGACTTGAGACCAGATAACAGGAACAAGAGTGGATCACTCAGCTCCTACAGCCTGGAGGCTCTCATATAGACAACTGTAATGCTTCATAGACAATGTTGTAAATCACTAGCTAGAGAAAATAGGTGTTGCGTATACATATAGGATAGTTCACTATAAAACAAAGTATACTACAGCATTTACGTTGCATGGTTAGATATTAGTCCGAATACTATATACAGATTTGGTCTCCTTCCTTAATGAGTGATACTGTAGCTTTACAAGGGTGCAGAGAATGCTTCCCAGTTTCTTTCCCAATTCACAATTTCTTGGTTCTGAAGGTAGGCCTGAAGAGATAGGGCTTTGCATTTTAGAGAAATGCTGACATTGAAGTGATTGAGCAACACTTATAAAAATGCATAAGGGAATTAACACTCTTCAACTCAACATTTTAAAGAGGAGAAACAGTCACAATTTCATGTGAAGGTAGAAACAGCTTAAATACAAAGAGTTTTCTTTTTCTAGTCTACAGTAGACTTGTAAGAGAGACCAAAAGAGAAAATGCTGGAAGATTTCAGCAGGTCTGGCAGCATCTGTAAGGAGAGAAAATAGCTGACGTTTTGAGTCTATCTGACCCTTTGAGAAAGGGTCAGTTAGACTCAAAACGTCAGCTCTTTTCTCTCCTTACAGATGCTGCCAGACCTGCTGAGATCTTCCAGCATTTTCTCTTTTGATTTCAGATTCTAGCATCCGCAGTAATTTGCTTTTATCCTGTAAGAGAGACCACTGGCTCACATGGTGAATGTTAGCACACTTAGAATCGTAGAGTCACTGAGATGTGCAGCACAGTAACAGATCCTTCGGTCCAACCCATCCATGCCAACCGGCTATCCCAACCCAATCTAGTCCCACCTGCCAGTACCCACAACATATCCCTCCAAACCTTTCCTATTCATATACCCATTCAAATGCCTTTTAAATGTCGCAATTGTATCAGCCTCCACCACTTCCTCTGGTGGCTCATTCAGTACACGTACTACCCTCTGCATGAAAAAGTTGTCTCTTTGATCTCTTTTACATCTTTCCTCTCTCACCCTAAACTTATGCCCTCTAGTTCTGGACTCCCCCACCCCAGGGAAAATTTTGTAAACCTCTGTAAGATCACCCCTCAGCCTCCAACACTGCAGTGAAAACAGCCCCAGCTTGTTCAGCCTCTCCTACAGCTCAAACCCTCCAACACTGGCAAAATCCTTGTAAATCTTTTCTGAACCCTTTCAAGTTTCTTGGGGGACCTGATAATAAATTTGACATTGCTGTCATATCTCACTGCTCATTTGAATATGTTTAGCTTATGCCTGCAGAGGATGAGATAAATCATCCAATCAATAGCAAGAGATGGAAAACTTCATGGAAAAGTTGAATTCTTCCGGAAGATAATCAAAACTTTCATGCATCAAAACTTTCCCTGTCTACAAGAATAGTAAAATTGTCGAAATAAAAAACTAAAGAAGTGCAGACACTGGAGGTCAGAAACAAAACAGAAATTACTGGGAAAACTCAGCAGGTCTGGCAGTATCTGTGGAGAGAAAGCAGAGTTAATGTCTTGGGTCTAATGAGCCTTCCTCAGAACTGTTCAGAGAAAGAATATATCAAAACAGGTTGCGTAAAAGATCGACAAAGCTCAATTTCAACTTCCTTGGATTGCGTTTAATTTATTGGATTGAGCTAACATTCCACAGCCAGTTCCCCAAATGACATGCTCAAGCTCCTATACCAAAGAGGAGAGCTGCAGATGCAAAGTATAGTGCTGGAAAAGCGCAGCCGGTCAGGCAGCATCTGAGGAGCAGGCTTTCGCTTGGAACATCGACTCTCCTGCCCCGCGGATGCTGCCTGACCCGCTGTGCTTTTCCAATGCCACACGTTTTGAATTCTATCCTGACTGCTGACCGAACAGTCTCTGCTCTTACGCAGGCACCACTAGCCCTCACACAACTGCTGCTCCAAAGAGGACAACCACTCAGAACATCAGCTCCTCCTCCATCTCTGAGGAAGACCCCTCAGAGGATGCCCGAGAAGACTTTCTCCTGCACCCCTCACCAGCTCAGAGACTGTTGTTTCTACGGGTTCTCCATCCAGATTAGATTCAGGAGTACAACCTGGGAGCACATCACTGGCACAACTCTCTTAAGTTGGTATATCCCAGACGTCTGTGGGAGACCAGGCACCTGCTCAGGTTCGGGTAGAAGAGGGTCCATTAACGTTGGCCATTAATAACTTCATACAAATGCACGGACCCACAAAAGGATAGCAGGCAGGCTTGTCAGACACTTATTAAATGGGATGGAAGGTCAGAGGGCTGTACCAAAGCCATTAGTACAGTGCTGTCTCCAGCTACTGTGCATCCAGCCATCTCCATTGGTGTGTTGGTGGCCAAGAATAAAGGTCAGGTCCAGCAGAATGCAAGTCAGGTCCACCAGTGGCAAGATGACAGGCACGTGAGGGACCTTGACTGCTTTCCAGGCGTCCCATCATCTTCAGAAGTCGAGATAGTGCCAGCAGACACACACCCCACCCCCAAATGGAGGAGGAGCCATACACCCACCCTCTCAGGTATCGAATAGGTGACAGGCCTCTCCACCTCCATTCTCCCTGTAAACACCAATCCTGTAAATGTTGCAGCCGCAGACAGCAAGCCTGCATTTGGGCAGGATACTCCCAGCAAGCCTAGGCCTTCCAGCCACAAATGCTCCTGGGATCGTCCACCCAAATCTTCTCAGCCAAAATGGCCCACCTCCAGCTCAGGTGCAGACCCCAGGACTGTGCCTCAACTCAGTGAAAGGGCAAGGAAGTAATAAAAGACTCTGAGGTGACACCTTTGGAAATACACATTCACACACCGTCGCAGTTTGGATCAATTACCATTTTAGCTGTTGGATTAGGTGGCCATTATGCCACAGTTAAACAGCATCCTCATATATCTCAAGGACAATAGAAGATACATTGGTGAGAGGCATCCTGGAGAGCAGAAGCTTTGAGGGATCCTTCAACCCCTACATCAACGATTGCAGTCAAGACTTATTAATTTAATGAGAAGACCACTGTGGCTAAAGATAATGTGAATGCCTCATAATTGCCATGCCTATACACACACTCCACACTTATGCCTACACGTGCTCCACAATTATGGCCACTTTATGTGTGTCAATCCATGGTCATTCTCTGGAGATAGAGGGTAATTGTACATGTGAGCTTAAGGGCAATACACAATTATTCAGGGATGGGTGATGACCAAAGATCCACCACAATCCAAACCTGGCCACCTACTACAAACATGGCCATCTGATGCACACAGACCCAAACACACACAGAAACATATACCACCCCTGTCAATGTGCTGGCAGCCAACTGTCCTCATTATTACACAGCTGACCTTTGATTGAAAACAGCCATTCCCATTTCAATGCATTTGGAAACTTAATATCCCCAACTGAAGGTAATGGTAAAGTCACCACAATCTTACCTGACCATAGGGCTGTTCCTTCATGAGAGAGGGGCAACTGGAAGCGGCTTAATCTGAGGGTCACCATATCTCAGGCAAGGGAAGAGGTTGAGAAAGAGAACCCTTCATAGTCACCTCAGCCTGTGCAAGAGTCGAGCCACACTCTTTAGTGTCATTCTGCATCGCACACCAGCTGTCCAGTCAGCAGATCTAAGTGATCTACTGACTTCCTACTGAAGCCAAAATGGAGACTTACAAGATCCCTCCTCATGCTGTACTGCATGCCTTCCATACTGTATCAGATTCTACCCTCATATTTAGAGTTTCCCCCACTTCACTGTGACCATCTGCCTCTGCCTCCCAGCATAATGCAGCTCATTCAGATTTGAGTTCCCTACTTTCCACTGCACTATATGGACTGCTCCCTGAGTAAGCCCCTTTGATGTTTACTACCCAAACCCTCAGGACCCATTTCCCCAAAATGACCTGTGAGCACAACCTCAGCTGAGCACATCCTAACCCCAGGCTGATATCTACACAGTTCTCTGAGTGACTTAGCTGTGAGACCTGGAGTGGTTGGACTTGAAATGACTGCGGTCCAATCTCTAGGACCTGTCTTGTTGGACCCTGGTCACATCCAACATCTACTGAACAGAGCCAACTCTCTGAGATCAGACGATCCCCTTTACTGACTGCGGCCCAACCCTCTGACTGGGCATTAGACTCCCTTCACTCTACTAGGGACAGGTCCCCACTGATCTTCAGGCATGGCCATCTGGTTGAAACAGATGTGGTATGTCAGCCAGGTAAATTGCTGCATACATAGCACTGATATAGCAAGATGCCATTAAGCAACCTATCCACCTTGTTGACTGTTCACTGCTGGAGGACATAACAAACTGCTTGCCTTCTGCTTGCATTAACAGACAAGGCCTGCCCTGAAATGCTATGAGTGCCTAAGTTTTTTATTGAAGTATGATGTGCGAAAAGGCAAGGTAAACCATTGATGCTATGGGCATGCAAATCAGTGCAAACTGAGTAAGTATTGAGAAAGAAAGCTGAGAACCACGAAATGCATCTTGTTAAGATGGGCAGGCTATGATTGTTTCCCTCCAGACCCAGCAATTTAGCAGCTGGATTGAAACGTAAGATGTCCGCAAGCACCAAAGTGCAGTGGTGAAGTGCTGAAATGCATTAGGTGTAAGTATGGCGTCAACCATAAAGATGTGCGAATGTTTATCCAATGCTGACTCCCGTGGACAGAGGGTGAACGCAGTCCCTGCCCATGGAGCATGCAATGAGATGTTGGTGAATGACCTTCAGATAGAGTTGCAGATAGACAAGGCACTGCTCTGACTTACGCATTGGGAATTGGCGTTGTCTAGCTTCTCAGCAGTGCATGGCAGCATCATGAACAGCATATAAATGAGTCAAAATTAGCTACTAATGAGATGCAAATATATGGAAACAAAGTCTTAGCGACACTCAGAACTCACCACTGAAACTTTAAAGTTCGAAATGGAAATCTTTCTCTCAACGGGCAAGAGATTCAGAGGGGATTTGGGAAAAGACTCTTTCACTCAGCAGATGGTGGGAATCCAGAATACTGTCTGGGAGGGTAGTGGAGGCTGGAAACCTTACAATCTTTAAAAAAAATATTTGCATGAGTCCGTCAAATACAGGTCATTTTGTTATAACGTGCATTTCATCAACATGAATTCACTGTAACACGATTGACAAAATGGAGGTCCTGTTTCTACAGCACGAAGTTTTAAAACATGTGTTGGCTGTAACACGATTACATCGCCAACACTTTAAGCGCTGTTTCTAAAGTGTGATTTGTCTATAACACGAGTTTGCACAAGAACACAACCATCACATTATAGAAGAACTGACAGTATCATAAAATTCAAGGATACGGAACAAGTGCAGGAAATTGGGATTAGCACGTCTTCAGTGGTAGTTACGTTGGTGTACACTCAATGGGTGAAAGGCTGTATGTGCTGCATGAATCTATGAATCAACGTCAAGAATCAGATTTGTCTATTTTTTTCACACTTTTCCAAATTTCTTGCCCGTTGCCCATGCCACTCAAGGACTGGAAAAATTCCACTCCACGCAACCACTGTAGATTGTCAAAATCCATCAGGTCCACAAATATCCTTCAGAAAAGCCAGCCCTACCTGGTCTCACCTCTGTGTAACTCCAGACAAACAGCAATGTGGTTGACAAAACTGCCTTCTTCACAATTAGGGATGAGCAATAAATGCTGACCTGGCCACATCCCATGAACAAATAAAAAACAGTATTTTGTATAGATTGGTTAAATTGTGGCTTTAGTTCACTGAATAGTGAGGACAGTTTGGAAAGTAAAGGAATGTAAGCATTACCGTTTTGTTTAGATTTGACGATGACAACATATTGAGTTACTAAAGAGACTTGTAATTCCAAGTTACCAAACAGTAAGCCATTTTACATGCACAGGTATAGTTTCAAGTGAGATAGCTGTGCTGTTTAATAACAAACAACAAAGAAAACTTACAGCCCAGGAACAGGCCCATCAGCCTTCCAAACCTGAGCCGATCGAAATCCACTGTCTAAACCTATCGCCCAATTCTGAAGGATCTGTCTCCCTCTGCTCCCCACCTACTCATGCATCTGTCCAGACACGTCTTAAATGAATCTACCGTGCCTGCCTCTACTAACTCTATTGGCAAGGCGTTCCAGGCACCTACCACCCGCTGTGTAAAGTACTTTCTGCATGTATCCACCTTAAACTTTTCTCCTCTCACCTTGAACGTGTGACCTCTCGTTACTGAATCCCTCACCCTGGAAAAAAGCTTATCTCTATCCACTCAATCAGGTCCCCCCTCAATCTCTTTTTCTCTAATGAAAACATCCTAACCTACTCAACCTCTCTTCTTAGCTAGCATCTTCCATACCAGGCAACATCCTCGTAAACCTCTTCTGTACCCTATTCAAAGCGTCCACATCCTTTTGATAATGTGGCAACCAGAACTGGACACAGTATTAAAATGGAGAAAGTGAGGACTGCAGATGCTGGAGATCAGAGCTGAAAAATGTGTTGCTGGAAAAGCGCAGCAGGTCAGGCAGCATCCAAGGAGCAGGAGAATCGAAGTTTCGGACATGAGCCCTTCTTCATGAGCCATTCCTGAAGAAGGGCTCATGCCCAAGACGTCGATTCTCCTGCTCCTTGGATGCTGCCTGACCTGCTGCGCTTTTCCAGCAACACATTTTCAGCACAGTATTTTAAATGCAGCAGAACCAAAGTCTTACACAATTTTAACATAACCTGCCAGCTCTTATACTCAATGCCCCATCCGATGAAGGCAAGCACACCATATGCCTTCTTGATCACTCTATTCACTTGTGCAGCCACCTTCATGGTACAATGGACCTGCACTCCCAGATCTCTCTGCTCATCAACTTTTCCAAAGGCTCTTCTGTTTACAGTATAGTTCACTCTAGAATTAGCCCTCCCAAAATGCCTCACCTCACATTTGTCTGGATTGAACCCCATCTACCACTTTTCCGCCCAACTCTCCAGTCTATCTATATTCTCCTGTATTCTTTGACAGTCCCCCAAGCTTTCTGCTACTCCACCAATTTTCGTGTCATCTGCAAACTTCATGATCAGACAGCCAATGTCGTATTCCAGATCATTTATGTATATCGTAAATAACAGTGGCCCCAGCACTGATCCCTGTGGAACACGACTGGTCACCTTTCTTCATTTCAAGAAACTCCCTTCAACTACTACTCTCTGTCTCCTGTTGCTCAACCACTTCTTTATCCACCTAGTTAGAACACCCTACACATCAGGTGACCTCACTTTCTTCATGGGGAATCTTAACAAATGCCTTACTAAAGTCCATGTATATTACAACCTTTCCTTCATCTATCAACTTGGTCACTTCCTCAAAGAACTCTATTAAGTTGGTAAGGCACGATCTCCACCGCACAAAACTATGTTGCCTATCACTGATAAGCCCATTCTCTTCCAAATATAAGCAGATCCTATCCCTCAGTACCTTCTCCATCAACTTTCCCACTACTGATATCAGGCTCACTGGTCTGTAGTTACCCGGAATATCCCTACTACCCTTCTTGTACAGGAGGACAACATTAGCAACTCTCCAGTTCTCCGGCACTTCACCTGTGTTTAAAGATGCTACAAAGATACCTCTCTCACCTCCCCCAGCAACCTGGGATTGATCCCATCTGGTCCTGGGGATTTGTCCACCGTAATATCCTTTAGCCTACCCAATACATCCTCCCTGTGATCCAGAGTAAACAAACTTCTATCTCTAATCTCAACATTCAACATGTCCCACTCCTCACTAAACACTGATGCAAAGTAATAATTGAGAATCTCATCCATTTTCTCAGGTTGACACACAACCTTCCTTCCTTATCCTTTAGTGGACCAACCCTTTCTCTAGTTTAAAAGGCCTTGGGATTCTCCTTAATTCTGCTCGCTAAAGTTATTTCATGACCCTTTTTAGCCCGCTTAATTTCTCATTTAAGATTGGTCCTACTCTCCCCATATTCCTCCAGGGCCCATGCTGTTCTTAGCTGCCTGGATCTTATGTATGCTTCCCTTTTCCTCTTGGCTAGTCATACGATTGCTCCTGTCATCCACAGTTCATGAATCTTGCCTTTCCTATCCCTCATTTTCAAAGGGACATGCCTATCCTGCACTATCTTCAACCTATCTTTCAAAGCCTCCCACATAACAAATGTGCACTTCCCTTCAAATAGCTGCCCCCAATCCACATTTTCCAGCTGCTGGCAAATTTGATATCATTGGCCTTGGCCCAGTTTAGTACTCTTCCCTTTGGACCACTCTCATCTTTGTCTATGAGTATTCTAAAACTTATAGAATTGTGGTCACTATTCCCAAAGAAATCCCCCACTGCAACTATTACCACCTGGCCTGGCTCATTCCCCAACACCAGGTCCAGTATGGCCCCTTCCTTAGTTGGACTATTGACTTACTGCTCTAGAAAACTTTCCTGGATGCTCCTTACAAATTCTACCCCATTCAGACCTCTGACACTCTCATCACCATCACCCTGTTGTCTCTATGTCTTACCATTGTCTGTTTACCTATTTGTTCTTCTACCTCACGCTCACTATTGGGAGGTCTGTAATACAGCCCCAACAATGTAACTGCACAGTTCTTATTTCTCAGCTCGACCCATTATGCCTCACTGCTCGAGCTCTTCATAGTGTCCTCCTTTAGCACAGCCCTGATATCACCAATAATGCAACTCCTCTCCCCCTTTTACTCCCCCCCCCCGCCATCCTGTTTGAAGATCTATATCCTGGAACATTGAGTTGCCAATCATACCCTTCCTTCAACCCAGTCTCTGTGATTGCAATAATATACTCCCAGGCACCAACCCAAGCCCTAAGTCTGTCTGCCTTACCCACTATATTCCTTGCATTAAAGCAGATGCACTTCAGACCACCAAAGGCCCACCAGTCCCTTTGCATGCTCTCTTTAGTAAACTTTCTCCACTAAACTGGACGGCAGTGGTTCAAGAAGACAGCTAACCACACCCTCTCAAGGGCAGCAGACAAGAAATGCTGGCCAGCCAGTGACACCCACGTTCCACAAGTCAATTAAAAACGAGACACAAATGAAACTTGATACAGAATAGAGCCCAGTGAGCTAATTACTTATAGAAAATTCATTGATTTGCAGTTTACCAGTCAGGACATTAATGTAGCTCCTTAGTAAAGCCTGATATTTCTCATCCAACTGTTCAACAATCAATACAGTTGGATGTAAGAATCAGAAAAGGTGAACATTTTGCTCCCTCTACTTGTCAAATGTTAAAACTCCTGATAAAAGGTACGAGTGTCAGTGATACAGTAGATGATACTAGCAAAAGTGATGTGACTCTTATGGTGCAGAGGTAGTGCCCCCATCTCTGAGACAGCAGGGCTAGATTCAAGACCCACCTATTCCAGAGGAACATAAGAACATCTTTGAACAGGTTAATTAATATCTAACAGAAGAGAACAGTGAAACCTGCACAAAGTACTGCAAGATGCAAACCCTTCCTATTGTTAGCCTTCCATTGACACTTGACTTGAACCAGACAATTACCATAGATATGGGCCAATGACAGAAACAAATGTTGGTTATACATTTATGAGACCTGCCTACAAGACGTAATCCTTCTGCATTGATAAATATCATGGACAAATATGATCATGGAGAACTGAATAGGGACTGGAATTGGGACAACCATAAACATTCTGACTGGTAACAAAGGATATCTGCCAATTATTCGTTCAGAGACATGTGCACAAATATAACCATCAGGATCATGAAAAGCACAGTTAAAATTCCATGCAGCAATGAACTCTGTCAAAGGAATCACAGAGCCATTGATTAAATGCTGCGAAAGATTGATCTGACTAACGAGACAGCAAGTTAACAACCACTACAAAAGACATGGTTCATGCAAAGAATTCATTCCAGATGGATGAAGGTTACAGTCGCTGTCAATTACTGATTCTGTTGTGCACTGTGTTCTGTTGTATTGTCTTCCTGCCCTAGACGTTACCACAAGTATTTCCTTGTTTTCTGCACATGTGCATGTTTTCTATGCAGGGTGACGCCCTTTACTCAAAGCTGGGGCCTTGAATAAAATGCAGGTTCATAGCTCCTTGAAAGTGGATTCGCAGTTAGATAGGATAGTGAAGAAGGAGTTTGGTATGCTTTACTTTATTGGTTAGAGTATTGAGTACAGAAGCTGGGAGGTCATGTTGCAGCTGTGCAGGACATTGGTTAGGCCACTGTTGGAATATTGCATGCAATTCTTGTCTCCTTCCTATCGGAAAGATGTTGTGAAAAGAAAAGATTTACAAGGATGTTGCCAGGGTTGGAGGATTTGAGCTATAGGGAGAGGTTGAATAGGCTGGGGCTGTTTTCCCTGGAGCGTCGGAGGCTTATAGAGGTTTACAAAATTATGAGGGGTATGGATAGAGTCTTTTCCCTGGGGTCAGGGAGTCCAGAACTAGAGGGCATAGGTTTAGGGTGAGAGGGGAAAGATATAAAAGAGACCTAAGGGGCAACTTTTTCACTCAGAGGGTGATACGTGTATGGAATGAGCTGCCCTGCCAGAGGAAATGGTAGAGGCTGGTACAATTGCAACATTGAAGAGGTATTTGCATGGGTATATGAATAGGAAGGGTTTGGAGGGATATGGGCCGGGTGCTGGTAGGTGGGACTAGATTGGATTGGGATATCTGGTTGGCATGGACGGGTTGGACTGAAGGGTCTGTTTCCATGCTGTACATCTCTGTGACTCTATGACTCTATGACTCTATAACAATGATGAGTTCTATCAGACCATCTAAGACACAGTTAAATTCATGAGATTTGGTGCACTATAACAGAGGATCATTGGGATTAGAAAGACCCTGGTAAAATAATAGGTCTTGATCACATGACAGTATTGTCAAACATGCTATCTTACAGAAACATATAAAATTATTAAGGGAATCAATAAAATAGAAATAGATAGGATGTTTCCACTGGTAGGTGAGACTGGGATAAGAGGGCATGGCCTCAACATTAGAGGAAGCAGGTTCAGAATTGAACTGAGGAGGGACTTATTTACCCAGAGGGTTGTTAATCTTTGGGATTCCTTGCCCAGGGAAGTAGTTGACGCTACTTCAGTAATCGCCTTTAAAGCTAAGGTAGATACTTCTTTGAAAAATAAAGTAATTAAGGGATATGGTGAGAGCACAGGTAAGTGGAGCTGAGTCCACAAAAAGATTGGCCATAGAAAAACAGAAAGGGCTAGATGGTCTACTCCTGCTCCTAGCTCTTATGTCCCTATGCTAATTAGGCTGTTAAAGCTGACTCATCATAGGTGATCAGAATTAATGACAAAAATCTCAGACTCTGAGCAGCTGATCGAAGCAAATGATCCAGGCAGTCCCCAGGATGCAAACGGGTTCTTGTTCTGGAGTCCACTGTCAAGTTGATTTGTACACAATTGGAACAGTATGCAGGATAATATAAAATACCTGTTCATAGGTACAGGAAATGTTTGTACATCAGATCTTTAACACCACACACGTGTATGGGATTGCTTTCACAAGCACAAACATTCATAATTCAGACATTGGCAAATCAGGGACCCCCTGTACCTTATGCCTCCAGTGTTTACGTGTATTCTGCTAAACAGAATGTGATGGGTCAAGTGTTGTAACATGGTGATATGTATAACCATAATGTAAGTGACAGAGCTATCACATCCACAGACCAAAGGCAGAGTGAGTGCTCAGGTGTCAAATATTCCAAAAGGATATAAGAATGTAGTGATAATATTTAGACTTGGAACAAAAATCAGGGAAAACTTTAAAAATAGTTTGCATGCTGAGTTTGCTGGCCAGGAAGTGAGGTTAAAGGATTGATATAGTGCTGCATAAGAGTGCAGAGTGAGAAAACCCAGTGCAAGCATTGATAGTCTGGAAGCTTCTCGTTCATCCGGCATCTATCACACAACAGATTCTGATAGTGCATGGAGACGGTTTCAGGTAAATCCGTCGATCATTAAATACTGAGATGAAGAATAATTTCTTCACTCAAAACATAGTGAATCTTTGGAGCTGTCACCCTAGAATGCTATAATTGTTCCATTTTTGAGTACATTTAAGGCTGAGTCTCCCAGAGAATCAAGGCATACAGGAACTTACAGGCAAGTGAAATTAAGGCAGAAGATCAGCCATGGTCAAATAGAACATCAGAACTGGATGGTCTACTCCTGCTTCTATTCCTTATGTTCTCAAGAGGGATATCTCACCTATAACTCCTAGCAGACATAAAAATGAATTTAAAAGCTGCAGCTAAAATAGTTTAGAAAATGAAATAAAGGTCACATAAAAATATATGAACTGGTGCAGGCTTAAGCCAATCAGCTGCTCAATCCTGCTCCAACATTGAAAAGATCATGGCTTCTCTGTTTATGGCCTAACTTCCACCCTCCACCCTACCCCAGAAAGCCTCTGACTCCTTTATATTCAAGAATCGACTAACCTATCCCTGCCTTGAAAGTGTTCAATGGTACTACCTCCAACTTTCCCTTGAAGAGAGTTCCAAAGACTCATGCCCTTCTGGGAGTAAAGAAAAACTCTTCATCACTGGCTTGAATGGAAGAACCCTTACCTTTAAACTGTGTCCCCTTGGTTCTGACATCTCCCACACGGGGAAATGCCCTTGCAATACACACTTTGTCACGTCCTCTTGGGATTTTATGTGTCACAATATGATCTCGTTCTACTGAACTCCAGTGGTTACAGGACCGGACTGTCCAACCTTTCCTCAGAAAATAACTTCTCCTTGCCTTCATCCCAAACAAGCGAACCTTCTCTGAACTGCTTTGAATGCACTCATATCCTTTCGAAAGTAAGGAGATAAAAAGTGTGTATGGAATTCCAGGTGTGATCTCACCAGTATCCTGCGCAACTGAAGAAAACATCCCTACTTTTGTATCCCATTCCCCTTTGATTTCCCAGAATCATTTGCTCTGGCTTCACATGACTTTCTGTGATTCAGGGAGGCACTCAGACCCATCTGAACCTCAGAGTTCTATAATCTTTCTCCATTAAAATAGGATACTTCTCTTCCATTCATCCTGCCAAATTGGACAAGTTCCCAAAATCCAATGTAATACATCATCTGCCAATATCTTTCCCACTCATTGCCTCATTAAAATCTCTTTGCAGTCTTTATATCCCCTTCACAACTTTCATTCTTACCTATCTTTGGGTCATCAACAAATTTAGGAATTGTACACTTGTTCCTTTATCCTAGTCATTACCATGAACTGGAAACAGTTGAGGTTCCAGGACTGATCCCTGTGGATCATCACATCTTGTCAAATGACTTTTGCCCACTCTGCGTCCAATTCGTTTACCAATGCTTTATCAATGTTCATCTGTTACCCAGGCCGAGAGCTCTGAGTTAATATTTTGAAGTCTACTTTGTCAATAATCTTCCAGAAATCTAAACGCAGTCACACAGCAGTCTGGAAAGAAATAGAGTCGTAGAGATGCACAGCATGGAAAAAGACCTTTCGGTCCAACTTGTCCATGCCGAACAGATATCCTCAATTAATCTAGTCTCATTTGCCAGCATTTGGCTCATATCCCTCTAAACCCTTGCTGTTCAATGACCCATTCAGATGCCTTTTAAATGTTAATTGCACCAGCCTCCAACACTTCCTCTGGCACCTCATTCCATACACGCACCACCCTCTGTGTGAAAAAGGTGTCCTTTAGGTCCCTTTTAAATCTTTCCCCTCTCACCTTAAACCTAGCCCTCGAGTTTTGGACTCCCCTACCCCAGGGCAAAGACCCTGGCTATACACCCTTTCCATGCACCCCATGATTTTATAAACCTCTAAAAGGCCATCCCTCAGCCTCCGATACTGCAGTAAACAACCTCAGCCTATTCAGCCTCTCTCTGTAGTTCAAATCCTCCAACCCTGGCAGCATCCTTGTAAATTTTTTTAGAACCCTTTCAAGTTTCTTAACATTTTTCCTATAGGAGGGAGATCAGAATTGCACATGGTATTCGACTAACCAGTGTCCTGGACAGCCTAACATGGCCTCCCACATGTAAAAGAAGATGTTATAGAACATAGAACATAGAACATAGAACAGTACAGCACAGAACAGGCCCTTCAGCCCACGATGTTGTGCCGACTATTGATCCTCATGTATGCACCCTCAAATTTCTGTGACCATATGCATGTCCAGCAGTCTCTTAAATGTCCCAATGACCTTGCTTCCACAACTGCTGCTGGCAACGCATTCCATGCTCTCACAACTCTCTGTGTAAAGAACCTGCCTCTGACATCCCCTCTATACTTTCCTCCAACCAGCTTAAAACTATGACCCCTCGTGTTAGTCATTTCTGCCCTGGGAAATAGTCTCTGGCTATTGACTCTATCTATGCCTCTCATTATCTTGTATACCTCAATTAGGTCCCCTCTCCTCCTCCTTTTCTCCAATGAAAAAAGTCCGAGCTCAGTCAACCTCGCTTCATAAGATAAGCCCTCCAGTCCAGGCAGCATCCTGGTAAACCTCCTCTGAACCCTCTCCAAAGCATTCACATCTTTCCTATAATAAGGCAACCAGACCTGGTCGCAGTATTCCAAGTGCGGACTAACCAAAGTTTTATAGAACTGCAACAAGATCACACGACTCTTAAACTCAATCCCCCTGTTAATGAAAGCCAAAACACCATATGCCTTCTTAACAACCCTGTCCACTTGGGTGGCCATTTTAAGGGATCTATGTACCTGCACACCAAGATCCCTCTGTTCCTCCACACTGCCAAGAATCCTATCCTTAATCCTGTACTCAGCTTCCAAATTCGAGCTTCCAAAATGCATCACCTCACATTTATCCAGGTTGAACTCCATCTGCCACCTCTCAGCCCATCTCTGCATCCTGTCAATGTCCCACTGCAGCCTACAACAGCCCATACGTTTTGACAGATGCCAATGAACTTCAGGATAAATTATTAGAAAAGTCAGATAAAGTTTGGGGTTTATTCTGAGGCACCAGATAATGATTGAGCAACAAGGTTAGTCAGAAATAACACTAAGTCAGCAACCCTGTTTTTAAACAGTTTTACTCCAATCACGGTAAACTGTATTAAATTATCAGAGAAAGATTCTGTTATCTCTAAGGAAGTGACAGACCAAGAGCAAAGCTTAAATGATCAGTTGAACTCATTTTGCGCTCAGATAAGACCACTTTTGATGAGTTGGTATCAAGTACAGCAATGTAATGCCCTCAAATCCAGAATGTTTTGATCATAAATAAAGCACACAAAAAATTAAATCTGGAGAAAAGCACACTTCAAATTCCCATCCTGAGGTGACTGAAAGAACATGAAGCTCGTCATTATTGACAATACCACATATGCTAAACATCTGGATGGATATTCTTGTGTGACTTCTTTCATATTCTAACCTATTTCTTATTGGTGAAAATAGGAAAAGTTGTCCTTTAGCTTGGGAAGCTAACAAGAAAGGGTGGGACAAAATCTTATCTGGTGAAATGCTGACTGTAACGGAGTAGTGGATTGCCAAACACTTTAGGTGAGACCATGTACAAGGGACCCAGTGGTGTGGTATGCCCACTGAATGTTATGTTGATAATCATTCGTCCTGGGATAACGTACATGCTCCGAAAAATATCACTGAGGAGAAGGTTACAGGTTCACATTCTGATCCGAAACAAACACCGGAAAAAGTCTCTGAAATTACATTAGTGCATGCAAATCATCATATTTTTAGCTATTGTTTAAAGAAATGTATGTACTGTTACAACACGGGGTAATTCCTCCTGCTTAATTTAAAACCAGCAACACAGAAATGATTTATCCCATGCAGAGATCTGTAAAGATCAAGTGGCCAAGAACTATTTAAAGTAAAAATAAACAATTTTATTTCTTAAAGTATAACAGAGAATAATTAACTAACCACTATTTACAATTTCTTTCTCTAACCTATTTTCTATAATACTTGTCCAATAAAATTCCCAATTAAAATTTACGAAACAATACTTATCTCAAAACCAGGCAGCTGTAGGTTCTTTTCTTCGGATCTTCCTGTGCCTTTTTTTCCCTTATTAGGAATTTCTGCATCACAGGTTACTGATCAAAAAGGGACTTTTAAGAGAGATTTTTTTCAAGCAGTCTACATGTTAGGACTTGGCAGTTCTCCTCTCAACTGTTCAATTTTCCCCCAGTCTTATACTCCAGAGCATTAGATTGTGTCATTCGCTTTTAAGATTGTCAATATACTCAATTCAAACTTGATTGGAAATTGGAATTTTTGGGGGGTATAATTTAAACTGATTGGCTGAATTCGAATTTGTTTTTGTCTCCAAGAAACGAACTACTCGAGTTGTTACATATATTGTTGCCTTACTGAGAACACTTAGTGTTGTGTCCAGTAGTTCTGCTGCTTTTAACTCTCTTAAAGGTACACCCACATTTTCATAACACCTCCCCCCTTTAAGAAAAATGAACCATCATAATAAAAAGATGGCTTCATTTTTTAAACCTTTTAAACACATTACCTTAACATACCAATAACTTTCATATAAGTTACCTTAACTTCTTCATATATACCTATATATACAAATAAAACATTAAATAAATGCAAATCTCATCAAAACTCTATCAGTTAAATCCGCAATAACGCGTCTGTGATTACATTCTTCCGACCCACTGCATGTATGATTTTTAAATTAAAAGTCTGTAACATAAGACCCCAATGAAATAATCTCATATTCTTGTCTTTGAAATGTTCTAATGTAAGCGGATTGTGGTCAGTGTACACAAATGTCTCTGACATATTGTTCATGACATACACATTAAAATGCTGTAAGGCCAGTACCAAACTCAACAGTTCCTGTTCAGTTGTGGAGTATTATCTCTGGTGGATGTTGATCTTCTTTGAAAAGTAACCAACTGGCAGTTCAATCCCATTCACATCTTCCTGTAGGAACACAGCTCCAACACCAATGTCACTAGCATCGGTGGCAACTTTAAAAGGTTTTGAAACGTTTGGTGCAGCTAAAACTGGTTTGGTGCTTAATATCGATTTCAAATGGTCGAATGCCTCCTGGCCTGGTTCTGTCCACCGAAACTTTGTGTTCTTCTTCAGCAAATCAGTTAACGGTGCCACTACACTGCTGATGTTTAGAATAAATCTGCTGAGTCCGAAGCACCTCTTTCTTTGAGGTTGGTCATTGAAGTTCCTCGATAGCCTTCGTCTTTATGTACCGTGGGGTCAACCTTCCATGACCAATGTTATGACCCAAGAGCGTCACATCTGCTTTTGTGAATTCTGTTTTATTTAAGTTTATCACCAGCTTTGCTTCTCGTAGTTGTTTAAAGAGCTCTGCCAACTGTTCTGTGTGGTCTTTCCAGGACTAAAAAGATCACTCCATCAACCAAATAGAAAGCACAGTTGGTTAACCCAGCCACAACTCTGTTCATGAGTCTTTGGAATGTGGCGGGTGCATTCTTCATTCCAAAGGGCCTCACTTTAAACTGATATAGCCGATTTGGGGTTACAAATGCAGAAATTCCTTTCGCCGTCTCTGATAAAGGTACCTGCCAATAACCACACATTAAGTCCCACTTGGTGATGTAACTGGCTTGTCCAACTTTCTCGATACAATCCTCCAATCTAGGAGTTGGGTATGAGTCCGATTTTGTAACGGCGTTCACCTTCCGATAATCCACGCAGAATCATCGAGTCCTGTCCGGTTTGGGAACTAGGATGACCGGCGAACTCCACTCGCTCTGGCTTGGTTCGATGATGTCCTCGTCGAGCATGGCCTCCACCTCCATCTGGACTTGTTTGGCTTTGACAGGATTAAGCTGATAGAGGTGTTGTTTTATCGGAGCAATATTCCCTAAGTCTACTTCATGTATAATAGCATTAGTACTCCCTATCTGATTCTTACATATGTCCTTATGCTGCAGTAACAAACCTTTCAACTGCATTCTGTGCTCCTGAGACAGATAGCTTACTAACCTATCCCACTCCTCAAGGACTTCTTTATTTTTTAATCTATTTTGAGGCACATCAAAATTCACATCATCTGGATTTGATGCCTCACTCTGCAGGGCAGTAACTAACACCTGTTTCTCCAGTTCTTTCTTTCTAGTGTAATACAGTTTCAACCTGTTCACATGACATACTTGATACTTTTTTTTCTATCTGGTATCTTTATCAAATAGTTCACCTGATTCAACTTTTTCTCAATTTGATAGAGACAATTAAACCTGACTTTGAAGGGATCTTCTGTCATTGCTAACAGCACCAACACGTTATCCTCTCAGGAAAACAACCAAATCTCAGAGCTTTTATCTGACACCTGCTTCATTCTACACTGTGCCCTCGTTAGGTGCTGTTTAGCTAACTCACCTACTTGATTTAATCTCTCCCTCACCTCCGGTACATAATCTAAGTGCGAGATCTCAAACTTTGGTCCTGTCAATTTTTCTTTAATTAATTTCTAAGAGCTTCTCACTTCATGTTCGAATATTAACTCAAAGGGAGTGAACTGAGTAGATTCATTTGGGGCATCTCTAATGGCAAAACATATGAATGGGATACCTTTATCTGAATCATTCGGGTAATCCTGACAGTATGCTGTCAACATGGTCTTCAAGGTCTGATGCCACCTTTCTGAAGCTCCCTGGGATTCAGGATGATATGCACTGGATCTAAAGTGCTCTATACCAAAGCTATCCATAACCTCCTTAAACAGCCTTGCAGTAAAATTTGACCCTTGGTCTGACTGAATCTCTCTGGGTAGCCCTTACCGTGTGACGAAAGCTACTAACTCCTCTACTACCCTTTTTGCTTTGATACTCCATAATGGAATTGCCTCCGGAAATCTGGTAGACACATCCATTATGGTTAACATGTACTGGCTCCCACTTTCAGTTCTCGGGAAGGGACCTACACAATCAATTATAACCCATGTGAAAGGTTCTTCAAGTGTGGGAATTGGCAACAAAGGAGCTGGTTTTATTACAGCCTGTGGCTTACCTACCATTTGGCATGTATGACACGTTCGGCAAAAGTTAACCCCATTCTTGTGCATTCCAGGCCAATACAAATGTTTTTGTACCCTAGCCTGAGTCTTTCGTACCACTAGGTGACCTCCTACAGGTAGTTCATGTGCTACCTGTAACACTTCCTGTCTGTATGCTACCGGCAACACAATCTGGTGCACTTCGGCCCATTTCTCCTCTGCACGAACCTGCCATGGTCTCCATTCCCATCTGAAGATTCTATCTTTCAGATAATAACCCTCCAGAATATTCTCTGCCTCAATTTGACAGTACACATCCACATATATATATTTTATTGTCTTGTCTTGTTGTTGCAAGTTCCTTAGCCTTTCAGGAGTAAACACTTCTGTCTGACCTGCTGCCTGTTCAGGTTTTTCCTGCACCATTATGTCAAACAGGGTATCTGCTAACTGAGCTGAAAAATGTGTTGCTGGAAAAGCACAGCAGGTCAGGCAGCATCCAAGGAGCAGGAGAATCGACGTTTCGGGCATAAGCCCTTCTTCTTCAGGCTTATGCCCGAAACATCAATTCTCCTACTCCTTGGATGCTGCCTGACCTGCTGCGCTTTTCCAGCAACACATTTTCAGCTCTAATCTCCAGCATCTGCAGTCCTCACTTTCTCCTATCTGCTAATTGAACCTCAACTCCTTCACCTTTTTCTTTACTTTTCAATTCGTACTGTGACTTATGATAGTGAGATCTGGTTACCACACAGTCTGGGAAAATACCAGGTTATTTCTGTTTTAACTCCTCAGTTTCTTGGTCTTCCTTGGGCTTCTCCACAACAAGGGGTGTCACTCCCACCTTGGATCCTGCAAAATCATTCCCAAGAACAAACTGAATTCCTGGAACTGACACTCTGTCAATCACTCCCATTGTAACTTCCCTAGTCTTAAGTTGGCACTCAACCTGATCTTACATTGGGAAACGCTAAATTTCTGTCCATCTGTCCCACAAATTACCACACTCTCGGGTAACAGATCAGAAAGAGTGCATATTCACTCATCCCTTACTATCAGCGACTGGTTAGATCCTGTATCTCTCAAAATTATAACTTTTGTCCTCCCCCACCCCGGTTCTTTCTGAGTCAACTTTACCAACAGAGGGGAATTCTTTGTAGAGATCAGGTACTAACTCCATATCCAGCCCCTGCCCAGGCTGTGCACTCTCCCACAGCTCCTCGGCTCTTCTTGGGGTCACCTTTACTCCCTTCACTAATGCCACTGGCTTACCTTCTTTTACCACATCTTTTCCCACGGTGCCTTTCTTTAACAACCAGCACTGTGTCTTTATGCGTCTCACTTTACCACAGTGGAAACACCTGAGGCTTTTCACTTCCTTTTCACCCTCTTGGGCTTCTTTTTTATCCTGTCGTAAATTCTTATCAGTGCTCTCTCCTCTTGGTTTCATGGTGTAGGATCTCCCCTTCTCCCAACTTCTATCCCTCACAGGACAAAATTCTGGCCTGAAGCTTGTCTTATGCACCAACATGTAGTCATCTGCTAATTCTGCTGTCCTTCACACTTCCTGAACTTTCTGTTCCTCCACATGAATTCTTACCATCTCCATGAAGTGAGTTTTTAAAGTCCTCCAGCAGAATAACCTCTCTTAGAGCCTCAAATGTCCTATCTATTTTCAAAGCACACACCCATCGATCAAAATGACTTTGTTTTATTTCTTTCAAACTCAATATAAGTCTGACCTGGTTCCTCCTTATTGTTTCTGAACCACTGTCTATATGCTTCTGGCACCAATTCATAAGCACCAAAAATAGTCTGTTTAACCTCTTCATAATCTCTTGACTCCTCATCTGACAGTGTGGCAAATACCTCACTAGCTCTGCCTACCACTTAGGCTGAACTAGCATTACCCAGAAATCCTCAGATCACTCCATCTGCCCAGCCAATTTTTCAAATGAAATAAAGAAGGCTTCAACATCTTTCTCATCAAAATGTGGCAGAGTTTTGACATATTTGTATATATCACTACTTTCTCTTTTAATCTCCATCCTGTTAACTTAACTTTGCTGACTAAGTTGCAACTTCTCAAGTTCAAATTCTCTTTCTCTCTCCCTTTCTTCTCTTTTTTTTCAGCTAAGAACCTTCTCTCTCTTGCTTTCTCTTTCTCCTCTCTCTTTTCCTTTCTCCCTCCATTTGTTTATCTTCTAACTCCATTTTCGTCAATTGTAATGTACATCTTTCTACCTCTACTGCACTTGTCTGTTTCTCTGACACACCTAAATGTTTCAGTAACCCTTTTACAATTTCAGCTTTACTCTTGTCCATGGTTAAACTATAACTTATTTACTAATTCTAAAAGTATGGCCTTTTTCTATCCTGCTAAACTTTTACGGCAAATTTGAGAATCATCTTTAAATCCCAGACCATCTTTTGCAATTTTAAGAGCCATTTTTCTCATTTTAATTTAAAATGAGAAATTTAATTAATTTAAAACACGTCACCAAAATTAAACACATTGTCTCACCTGCGTTTTATTTAAAGATCAAGGACACAAACCTGCAATTGTTTAAATCTGCTGGGATTTTCCGTACCCCCAAATCTATTCAAATCTGTCTAAACCAGTACAAATCACAGACCCTTGTCCCCAAACTGTTATGACATGCAGTAAACCCTCCTGCTTAATTTAAACCAGCAATACAGAAAAGATTTATCCCGTGCAGTAATCTGTAAAACTCGAGTGGCCAAGAACAATTTAAAATAAAAATTAACAACTTTATTACACAGAATAATTAATTAACCACTATTTCCAATTTCTTTCTCTCACCTATCTGTTTCCTTCTATAACACTAGTCTGATAAAACTCCCAATTAAGATTTACAAAACAACACTTCTTATCTCAAAACCAGGTAGATGTAGGTTCTTTTCCATGGATCTTCCTGTGTCTTCTTTTCTCCTTGGTAGGAATTTCTGCATCACAGGTCAGTGATCGAAAAGGAACTTTTAAGAGAGACATTTTTTTCAAGCAGTCTGCATGTTAGGACTTGGCAGTTCTCCTCTCAACTGTTCCATTTTCCCCCAGTCTAATACCCCAGAGCATCGGATTGTGTCATTGGCTTTTAAGATTGTCAAAATACTTAATTCAAACTTGATTGGAAAATTGGTATCTTTTTCAGGGTATAATTTAAACTGACTGGCTGAATTTGAATTTATTTTTGTCTCCAGGAAACGAACTACTCAAGTTGTTCAACTCAGTGTTACATACATTGTTGCCTTATTGAGAACACTTGGTGCTGTGTCTGTTAATTCTGCTGCTTTTAACTCTCTTAAAGGTACTCTCTTTCAAACGCATGCATGAACACAACAGCCAGCTCAGTCAGTCCCTAGACAGAGAAGGATCTCTCAGGCTCCTGTTTATATCTGTCAACCAGGGCTCCCTGATTGGCCCAGGTTAACAGCCCCAATCAAGGATCTCATAGTCAATGAGATCCAACTGACCCTTGTTCCAATCACCAGATATCCATTGGATCCCAGAAGTTTTTTGTAAAAGGACGTGGATGCAGCTTGGACAGGAATCCTACGTGACCACTTGGAGTTGGTGGACTGGTCCATATTCAATGGCCAACCTATATGATTATGCCATCCCGTTACAGATGTCATTAGTATGTGTGTAGAGGACTGCATGCCAAAGAAGTTAATCCTAGTTTTCTCCAAACCAAAACCATGAACTGGTAGATCCACTCTGAAGTCCAGGTCTGAGGCATTCAAGTCAGATGACTCTGACCTGTACAGGAAATCCAGGTACAATCCTTGCAAAGCCATCATGTAAGCTAAGGAACAATATCAGACTAAACTAAAGCCCCAGACTAACCATACAAACACACAGTAACTGTAGCAAGGCTTACACGGTATAACAGGCTACAAAGGCAAGGTTGAATAGAATTGCTGACAACAAGCGTCCCTCCTCAATGAGCTCAACGCAATCTATCCTCACTTTGAACAGGTGGTCAGTGAAGTGATATCACCTGCCCCAACACTCTCGGGGGCACCTGTACCTACAGTCCCCACCACGGGCATCAGATCGGCCTTCTTCAGGGGGAACCCGCAGAAAGTGACTGGCCCGGATGGAATTCCCAGCCGTGCATTCAGATCCTGAGCAGACCAGCTTGGGGGGGGGGGAGGTGTATGCGCTGACATCTTTAACCTCTCCCTACTCCGATATGGGGTTCCCAGTTGTTTCAAGAAGGTTACTATCATCCTGATGCCAAAGAAAAATCAGCCAATGTACCTCAATGATTAGCTCCCAGTAAGTCTGACATCCATCATTATGCTTTGAGAGGTTAGTAATGGCTTACATCAACTGCAGCCTCCCAGATTATCTTGATCTACTACAGTTCACCTATCATCATAACAGATCCACAGCAGACACAATCTCCCTGACCTTACACTCATCCCGGGAACATCAGGAACTAACATCAGACTCCTACTTAATGACTTTAGCTCCCACCTTCAACACCATCATTCCAACAAAACTCATCTCCAAACTCTGAGACACAGACTTCAATCAGTAAGGACAGCACCTCCTCCATGATAATCCTTAACACCGGTACCCCACAAGGCTGCATACTCAGCCCCCTACTTTATTCCTTATACACACACGACTGTGTGCCCACATTCTGCACCAAATCCATTCACAAATTTGCTGATGACACCACCTTGGTGGGTCAGATCTCATGCAACAACAAGACATGGTACAGGAAGGAGATAGACAGCTTCGTGGCATGGTGTAAATACAACTACCTCTCCCTCAATGTCAGCAAAATGAAGGAGATTGTCATCAACTTCAGGAAGCAGAGTGGGGACACGGCCCTGTCGGTATCAATTGTGCTGAGGTAGTTGAAAGCTTCAAATTCCTAAGAGTAAATATCATCAACAATCTATCCTGGCCCATCCACATCGATGGTACAATCAAGAATGCACATCAGAGCCTTGATTTCCTCTGAAGGCTAAGGAAATTCAGCCTGTCCACAATGTCTCCTACCAGTTTTTATAGATGCACCACAGAAAATATTCTACCTGGATGCATCAGAGCTTGGTACAGCAACTGCTCTGCCCAAGATCACAAGAAATTACACAGAGTTGTGAATGCAGCCCTATCCATCATGAAAACCAGCCTTTTTTCCATTCACTCCATCTATGCATCCCACTGCTTCAGGAAAGCAGACAACATGGCAAAGCCTCTCCCACCCCAGTTATACTCTCTACGTCTTCTTTCTTCAGGCAGAAAATACAAAAGTTTGAAAACACGTACCAATAGATATAAGAACAGCTTCTTCCCCGCTGTTATCAGACTAATGAATAGGCCTCTCATATATTAGAGTTGATCTTTCTCTGCACCTTCTCTGTAGCTGTAACATTATATTCAGCGTTCTGTTCTATTAGGTAAAAACAATGACTGCAGATGCTGGAAACCAGATTCTGGATCAGTGGTGCTGGAAGAGCACAGCAATTCAGGCAGCATCCGAGGACAGGCAAAATCATCAGGAATAAAAGATGAAGGGCTTTTGCCCGAAACGTCGATTTTGCCTGTCCTCGGATGTTGCCTGAATTGCTGTGCTCTTCCAGCACCACTGATCCAGGTTCTATTCTATTACCCTGGCGTATTTATATAAGGTATGATTTGCCTGGTTTAGCATACAAAACAATACTTTTCACTGTATCTTGGTACATGTGACACTAATAAATCAAATATAAAAACAAAAAATGATAATAATGTCTCCCTAGTGTAGCAGACTTTTCTTCAGTTGATGGGGTGCAGACAGCTGAGTCAAAGACTACAACAAATAAATTTGGAGTCTTACTCATGGTTTTCTCTTGATTTAGCTTTTAGATAAAAGCTGCTCATCAAACTTCCTCTGGATCCATGCTTTGTTTATTTACTTGGAGAAAGTGAGGTCTGCAGATGCTGGAGATCAAAGTTGAAACTTTATTGCTGGAACAGCACAGCAGGTCAGGCAGCATCCAGGGAACAGGAGATTCGACGTTTCGGGCACAGGCCCTTCTTCAGGAATGAGCAGAGAGTGTTCAGCAGGAGAAGATAAAAGGTAGGGAGGAGGGACTTGGAGGAGGGGAGTTGGAAATGTGATAGGTGGAAAGAGGTCAAGGTGAGGGTGATAGGTCGGAGTAGGGTGGAGGCGGAGAGGTCAAGAAGAAGACTGCAGGTCAGGAAGGCGGTGCCGGGCTGGAAGGATCCGGCTGAGACAAGGTGGGGGGAGGGGGGATGAAGAAACTGGTGAAGTCCAAGTTCATCCCCTGCGGTTGGAGGGTTCCCAGTCGGAAGATAAGACGCTCCTCCTCCGACCGTCGGGTTGTTGTGGTTTGGCGGTGGATGAGTCCAATGACCTGCATATCCTCGGTGGAGTGGGAGGGGGAGTTGAAATGCTGTGCCACAGGTTGGTTGGGTTGGTTCGTCCGGGTGGCCCAGAGGTGCTCCCTGAATCGCTCCGCAAGTAGGCGGCCTGTCTCCCCAATATAGAGGAGGCCACACCGGCTGCAGCGGATGCAGTAGATGATGTGGGTGGAGGTGCAGGTGAATCTGTGGCGGATATGGAAGTTTCCCTTGGGGCCTTGGAGAGAAGTGAGGGGGGAGGTGTGGGCGCAAGTGTTGCACCTCCTGCGGTTGCAAGGGAAGGTGCCGGGAGTGGTGGTTGGGTCGGTGGGGGGTGTGGATCTGACAAGGGAGTCGCGGAGGGAGTGGTCTCTACGGAAAGCTGATAGGGGAGGGGAGGGAAATATATCCTTGGTGCTGGGGTCTGTTTGGAGGTGGCGGAAGTGACGGCGGATGATGCGCTGTACATGGAGATTGGTGGGGTGGTAGGTGAGGACCAGTGGGGTTCTGTCCTGGTGGCGGTTGGAGGGGCGGGGCTCAAGGGCGGAGGAGCGGGAAGTGGAGGAGATGCGGTGGAGGGCACCGTCGACCACGTCGGGGGGGAAATTGCGGTCCTTGAAGAAGGAGGCCATCTGTGTTGTACGTATTTTGAACTGGTCCTCCTGGGAGCAGATGCGGCGGAGACGAAGGAATTGGGAGAATGGGATGGCGTTTTTACAGGGGGCAGGATGGGAGGAGGTGTAGTCCAGGTAGCTGTGGGAGTCGGTAGGTTTGTAGTAGATGTCCGTGTTGATTCGGTCGCCTGAGATAGAAACAGAAAGGTCTAGGAAGGGGAGGGAGGAGTCCGAGACTGTCCAGGTGAATTTGAGGTCGGGGTGGAAGGTGTTGGTGTAGTGGATGAACTGTTCAACCTCCTCGTGGGAGCACGAGGTAGCGCCGATACAGTCATCAATGTAGCGAAGAAAAAGATGGGGGGTGGGGCCAGTGTAGCGAAGAAAAAGATGGGGGCCATGGGCACCCGCATGGGCCCCAGCTATGCCTGCCTCTTCGTAGGGTATGTGGAACAATCCATCTTCCGCAACTACACTGGCCCCACCCCCCATCTTTTTCTTCGCTACATTGATGACTGTATCGGCGCTACCTCGTGCTCCCACGAGGAGGTTGAACAGTTCATCCACTACACCAACACCTTCCACCCCGACCTCAAATTCACCTGGACAGTCTCGGACTCCTCCCTCCCCTTCCTAGACCTTTCTGTTTCTATCTCAGGCGACCGAATCAACACGGACATCTACTACAAACCTACCGACTCCCACAGCTACCTGGACTACACCTCCTCCCATCCTGCCCCCTGTAAAAACGCCATCCCATTCTCCCAATTCCTTCGTCTCCGCCGCATCTGCTCCCAGGAGGACCAGTTCAAAATACGTACAACACAGATGGCCTCCTTCTTCAAGGACCGCAATTTCCCCCCCGACGTGGTCGACGGTGCCCTCCACCGCATCTCCTCCACTTCCCGCTCCTCCGCCCTTGAGCCCCGCCCCTCCAACCGCCACCAGGACAGAACCCCACTGGTCCTCACCTACCACCCCACCAATCTCCATGTACAGCGCATCATCCGCCGTCACTTCCGCCACCTCCAAACAGACCCCAGCACCAAGGATATATTTCCCTCCCCTCCCCTATCAGCTTTCCGTAGAGACCACTCCCTCCGCGACTCCCTTGTCAGATCCACACCCCCCACCGACCCAACCACCACTCCCGGCACCTTCCCTTGCAACCGCAGGAGGTGCAACACTTGCGCCCACACCTCCCCCCTCACTTCTCTCCAAGGCCCCAAGGGAAACTTCCATATCCGCCACAGATTCACCTGCACCTCCACCCACATCATCTACTGCATCCGCTGCAGCCGGTGTGGCCTCCTCTATATTGGGGAGACAGGCCGCCTACTTGCGGAGCGATTCAGGGAGCACCTCTGGGCCACCCGGACGAACCAACCCAACCAACCTGTGGCACAGCATTTCAACTCCCCCTCCCACTCCACCGAGGATATGCAGGTCATTGGACTCATCCACCGCCAAACCACAACAACCCGACGGTCGGAGGAGGAGCGTCTTATCTTCCGACTGGGAACCCTCCAACCGCAGGGGATGAACTTGGACTTCACCAGTTTCTTCATCCCCCCTCCCCCCACCTTGTCTCAGCCGGATCCTTCCAGCCCGGCACCGCCTTCCTGACCTGCAGTCTTCTTCTTGACCTCTCCGCCTCCACCCTACTCCGACCTATCACCCTCACCTTGACCTCTTTCCACCTATCACATTTCCAACTCCCCTCCTCCAAGTCCCTCCTCCCTACCTTTTATCTTCTCCTGCTGAACACTCTCTGCTCATTCCTGAAGAAGGGCCTGTGCCCGAAACGTCGAATCTCCTGTTCCCTGGATGCTGCCTGACCTGCTGTGCTGTTCCAGCAATAAAGTTTCAACCTTGTTTATTTACTTGCTGAATTACAACTCCCTTTGGTTCTACACACAAGTCACCTTTTTATCGTATAATGTCTCCTGTCTTCTCTTGTGGTCTTTAACTATCCTCTCCCCCCATTTCACTCGCTTAAAACTTGCTAAATTTTAATGTTCTCATGGTTATAATGAAAAGTAATCACTTAAAAATTTACTTCAGTTCTCTCTCCACAGTTACTACCTGATCTCCTAAGATTCCAACATCTAAAGTACAGTAGTTTGTTCCAGTTCCTTTCCCAGTGGCAATGACTTAATCAAATTAAAATAAAACTAAAAGAACCGCAGATGAAGAAGATCTGGAACAAAAACAGAAATTGCTGGAAAAATTCCGTAGGTCCGGCAACATCTGCGAACAGAAAGCAGAGTTAATGTTTCAAGCCCGGTGATCCTTCTTCAGAACTGGGCTCAAAATGTTAAGTTTTCTTTCTCTCCACAGATGCTGCCAGACCTGTTGAGTTTTTGCAGCAATTGGTCTTTTTTCCTCAATTAAAGAAAGTTGACTTTCCAACCAATCAGCACCTTTTTCACCTGCAGTAAAAACTGCTACAATCATTGTAAATTTAACATTCTCACTTTATCCCAAAGAAGTGCAAGATGAAAAGCTTTGTGAAAATGTCTTCATTTTCAATAACGTCCAAGTCAAAGCAAAAATTAGAAACTTCTTGCATTTGAACAAAATGTCTTTCAAGTCATGTAGAATCTATAATTTAACTAGTCCTGCATGTGTAATCCCAAGAAAATGTCATAAACTCAAAATGACATGAAACTACTTTGGTTCAATGTTATTATCGTCTATTTCCAATTATGTTCGGCTGGCAATTAACGGCCAAATTGCATGGTAAGTTTTAGAATATTCTACCTTCTAACTAACTGTCTAATTAATATATCAGATATACCACAAATTGCCAGTCACTTTGACCAGTATAACCAGTATGCCTAAGCCCAATCCTTTATGGCGCCAGTGTGACATACCCACAATAAGACACTCTGCCTATTTTGAGTGACAATGCCAGTTGGTATCAAATTAGGGATAATTTTATGCAGTAGCCTCATTAATTTCACACAAGACCCTTGCAGATGGCAGAGAGTAGAAGCTTCTATTTTATTATGAGTTGGCTCTGAGCCTGAGTGCCAGAAGGGAAGTGAAAATTTTCTAATCAACTATGTCATTCCTTTTTTAAGATCTACTGCATTCACGCACAGTATTTTATCGGCCGACATCTTGCTGATAAATTTGATAATTTGATTACCAAAGCAGGATCATATGTAACTTATATCTACATTTATTTAAAACTAGATTTAACATTCTCAAGGTTAAACCTGTTTATGCTGGTTCATGGAAGGTGTTTGGCAAGACGTCGAAAACAGAAAAAAATCATTGTCTACTTAGTTAGTATTTAGCATAAACTAGCTGTTATCTACAGTACCTAGAAAAAAGGATCTATATTTACCATTTCCTTTCTTTAAAGTCAGAGACAATCTGTGACTGATAACTTAGGAAGATCACTATTGTGACTCAGGTACATGAATGATGCAAAGATACAATCTGGAAAACAAAATTATATTTTTCCAGTAAATTTAAAAAAGATGTGCAACATTGAGAGAAACATAAATATCCCAACTGCACAGTCTATATTGTGTACTTCAGGAAACTGAAAGTACCAATCAAGGGCACATGAGTACACAGCCAAGTGCCCCACATAAATACAGACACAGTTGGGAAAGGAGAAAAGACTCTATATGAATTACAGAAAAGTCCCAAGGGGACATTGATGAGGCCTCTTCTGGAGGGCTGTGTCCAGTTCTGCTCACCTTGCTATAGGAAGTATATTTGAAAAATGTGGTGCTGGAAAATCACAGCAGGCCTGACAGCATCTGAGGAGCAGGAGAATCGACATTTCGGGCATAAGCCCTTCTTCAGGAATGAGGCTGATGTGCCAAGCGGGCTGAGATAAAGAGTAGGGGGGAAGGAATTTGGGGGACGGGCGCTGGGAATACGATAAGTGGAAGGAGGTGAGGGTGAGGGTGATTTGCCGGAGAGGGGGTGGGGGCGGAGTGGTCGGGAAGAAGATTGCAGGTCAAGAAGGCTGAATCCGGGGGTTGGGACAGAGATAAGGTGGGGGGAGGGGAAATGAGGAAGCTGGAGAAATCTACATTCATCCCGTGTGGTTGGAGAGTTCCTAGGCGGAAGATGAGGTGCTCTTCCTTCAGGCGTCATGTGGTCAGGGTCTGGTGATGGAGGAGGCCAAGGACCTGCATAGTAATATAGGAAGTATATTACTAAGCTAGACTGAAAACAAGCGATGCTGGAGATCACAGCGGGTCAGGCAGCATCCATGGAGGGAAAGCAAGCTAATGTTTGAATCTACATGACTCTTCATCAGAGCAGCTCTCTGCTGTGACCTCCAGCATCTTTTATTTTCAGTACAGATTCCAGCATCTGCAGTAATTTGATCCTTCATTATTAATCTGGAGAGGGTTCATAAGAGATTTACCAGGATGTTGCCAGGAATGGAGGGATTGAGTTATAAAGAAAGGGTGGATAGGCTGGGACTCTTTTAACTGGAGTGTAGATAGCTGACAGGTGACTTTATAGAAGCTTCTAAAATCATGAGGGGTATAGATAGGGTTAAAGGTAGATGCCTTTTCCCTAGGAGGGGAGATTTCAAGACCTCGGGGCATATCGTTAAGGTGAAAGGAGAGAGATTTTTTAAAAAGGGGCAAATGTTTTACACAAAGAGTGATTCACATGTGGAATGAACTTCCTGAGGAAGTGGTGGATGTGAGTACAATTACAATGTTTAAAAGACATTTGGATAAGTACATGAATAGGAAAGGTCTGGAGGGATATGGGCCAGGGGCAGGCAGGTGGGACTCGTTTAGTTTGGGATTATGTTCTCCGTGGAGCCAAAGGGTCTGTTTCCGTGCTGTATGACCCTATGACTCTATAAGAGAGAGTACAGAGAAGACAAAAATTGCCAGCAAAATCAGAAGCTAAAAGGAATACAGACAGCAGTCAACAAAAACAGAAATCAGATGGATTGCTGTAGAGGCACAGGGATGAAAAGGTAGCTGCAAACAGTTAAAACAATTTGCAATCTAACTATTGTTCCTATCACTCAATGCTTAGGAGAGGACAGGAGGAATACAGAATATATTAAAGGGAGAAAAATGCACAATAGATCTGAAGTGTGACAGAAGAGATAGGCCAACTTAAATTACATAGTCAAGGAGAAGAGAAAATTATTAAACGCTATATCTTTAACTGTAAATCAAAAGATTACACATGACCTTGTCCATGAACATTGTAGCAAAGTTACCGCTACACTCTCAAACAATAGAACAGACTAAATGCACCCCTGAACATTATTCACCAACAATGGAAATTCAGGAAATAATACAATCAAATGGAGCCGTGTATTGTACTTTCTTCATAAATGAACCTGACGACATTTTAAATAACAAAATGTAGTGAACAGAAAGGTCTGTTTTAACTGATTCTCTAATATGCAGAGTGCTTTTATTAGTTAGTGTAATCAGAAACATCTCCAGATGAAACATCTGAATCATTTGACCTGTGTCAACTGAGGGCCACTCCAAGCAGATGGCTGTTAACCATTTTTGTGCAGGAATGCATTTTTGCCATTTTAATGTTTTGTCTCAGTGTGACCTCAGCTTGCATTAACCAAATTGAAAAACAAATTCTGCTTAAGTACGCAATGCAGGCAAAAAGCCATATCAATACTCCCTCTGAGTCAAACATAGATGTTCTTAAATGAGTTCTCACCCGTTTACTGAATACATATTTTGAGTGCAAAATCTTAGTCTTAATTGCAAGTAAAAAATATTTACCCAAAACTTCAGTTTTATGAGGAAACTGTATTTATTTGAACTTGAAAATGTCATATAGTAAAAAGCTATGTCCATCTTGACTATTAATACAAACAAATAAACTTTCAGATAAAAGTTTAGCCTTGGAACATAACATTGATCAAATGCAAAAGATGAAAGGCCACTCAGCAAACAATTAAAACACATCTGTGTTCTCATTTGCAAATTAGCTTTTGAGAGGAAGGCTTACATCTACTTTACGATCGATTAGTCTTGAAATTGGATCCCATTTTTCTCAGGTGTAAAGACAGTCAGAAGAAAGTTCAATTTCAGTGCCATGTCATACATCCCAAAAGTGCCTTAAATATATCTGAATGTCACATTGACTTAGAAATCCTGAGTGGCTGCTTTAAACAGAGACTATCCGTATACAAAGGAGTGGTCGACAATGACGTTCCTTTTTCAACCTAAATGCTACAAGCTGCCAATTGAACCATAACATTTTTATTCTGTGTCATGTTGAGTCGAGGGGTGAAGTGTGCTGACCTACAGTGCTGCATTGGAGATCCACAGTGGTCTCAACCCATTCATCTCCTGTATCCTCACACGGCCTTTTGAAGCACTGCTGTTGGTGTGATAACTGAATCAAATTGATCCCAGAAACATAATACAGCAAGCTGGCTCAGGAGATCACAATTTTAAGTGAGCTGCCGGGACCCCCACCATCAGTTGCTCAAACATATCCCCAATTTAAAGAAAATCTCACTCCCCTGACCAAACCGCGGGTTGATGCAGAGAGACACTCCCCATCCTTCCCCAGCCTCACCCTCCATCCTTCCCCAGCCTCACTCTCAAGCTTTCCCAGCCTCACTCTCCCTCCTTCCCCAACCCATCATTCTGAAAGATTGATATGGGATGGCACAGATGCTCAATATTCCTATCGCTCTGCTGATCTCCTAAGTTGATTGTGACTACCAAATGCGCAACACTGAACAAAGATGAAAATGTTTTCCAATGCTAAAACCCACCTTCAAGTATGGGGAAGAGTTGGCAGTACATTTACTGAGGCCTGAAGTAAAACATAGCTTTAGTTTCAACTGTTCCTGTTGCTCAGAACATTTTTTAATTTGTAAAATCAAAAGGGGAGTCTCCAAATATTGGAAATCTGAAACAAGAGAGAAACTGTTGAATATACACAGTACGTAAGTCAGTGTCTATAAAGCAGTGGTATTTCGGATGTATACCCTTTGACAAAACAATGCAAGGTACATAGCCAAGGTATCAAACTCTGTCTTTCTTTTCTTAGATCTTCTCTGCCAGTGGACAAATTGGTCACTGGACTAGCATGGCACAATGTGGAGGGTGCGGTTGGCTGAAAAATAATAGCCGGTTTTTGAAAGAATCAGAACTCAGACCTGGCATGATAAACAAACCAGCCACATCATTCATCATCAGTAACCAAGGGAAAAGGAAATTTAACTCCCATCATCAAGTCTTTGTCACACACTGATAACACATGCAGGTCAGCGAAAATGAGCACTGCAGATGCTGCAGATCAGAGTCGAGAGTGTGGCGCTGGAAAAACACAGCAGGTCAGGCAGCATCTGAGGAGCAGGAAAGTCAATGTTTCGGGCAAAAGCCCTTCATCAGGTCTTCATCAGAAAGCCCCTCCTGACGAAGGGCTTTTGCCCAAAACGTCAACTCTCCTGCTCCTTGGATGTTGCCTGACCTGCTCTTCTTTTCCAGCACTACACTCTCGACATACAGCTCAACGCCAAACCACCAAATTTAATCCTTTCTAAACTGAAATTAAAAGTCAAAATAACCCCGACTGCCTGGGATTTTGTCAGCTGCAATCTGATTGGTGAAGATTGAATTTCTCGAGGATCAGATGGGGAATGGGATCACTTCTGAATGAATCACTGATTTGTGTGGAAACGTTTCCTGCAAATGTAACGCGTGATTCTTATAAATGACAGTGAGTTGAATTCTCACAGGAGTGCTTTCATCCACACCCCACTGCTGCTGGGGTGTATTCCCACAACAGGGAGTTTGCATTCCCAACACATCACCCTAACAGCTCCCAAAGCCCATGGCCAGGTGTTAAGGACTTGTTTCCTCTTAGGACTAACCCATGCCTTCCTGTGCTGTGATATCTCTAGGGATGCTGTAGATTCACTTCTATCCTTGAGCTGGCCTTGTTTTCTTCACATAGGCTGACCGAGCTGCTGTACATGTCCACAATTTTCTACCTTACAATTTGTTTCAAAGTCACAATACCCTATAGCTACAGGTTTTATAAAATGTCCTGACAAACAACGATCTAAACTAACATTGCTGCAATCTGTATAATTGCCTGCACGACAGCGGGATGGTCAGGCTGACTAAACACGAGCACACGGTTTACACATTCAGCTTGTTCTTGCACACAGCGATGGGGTGTTGCCAAAGGTGACAATGTTTATTTGAATTCTGTCGCGGATTAATTGTGCTTTCATTTCAAAGACACACTTTATAAACTGCTGGACTGATAAAAGGTGCTGGGGCAAAGCAGGTACGAGGCCAAAAGGAATGGGAGCTCAGGGAGAGAGCAGTGGAACAGGAAGTGTGGGAGCGGGACAGGCAATGGGTCTGGAAGAACCTGGGAGGAAATTGACCAAATGGTGTGAGGTCACAGTTAGTGCTGAGAGGAATGAGTAGCAGACACCAAGGGAATAAAGATCAGCATTGAGGGTACAAATTGGGATAAGGATCTAAGATCAAAAATTGGAATAATCTGGTTTTACAGACATTACGTTAGATTTTAAAGTTTTACGCCTATCTTTGATAAATTTACTCACCATTCTAATAAATAGAGATCGGTCAGTCTCAGTCTCCTGGATATACAGTGGCTCTACGTTAAAGGATTATCTCATTTCTCATGTACTACATATACAGAAGGTTTCATCAGAAGCAACTGAAATCACTGCAGTACCTGAGACTGAGAAGCTTACAGATAGCATATTTTTGGAGATGGTCACCATTCAACTTAAAAGTCTGCAGGCAGACACAGAATGAATGACCAGTGGGTAGTCAAACAAGAAGAGGTAACTTGCACAGGAATCCCCGGAGTGCTTGAATTTTAACTCAGAAATCATTATGTTCCAAATGAGTCAAGTTGACACTTGTCATAAGGTGTAGGATATTACTATTTATAAACATTCTGCCTGATTCAAAGTATGTCTTGGGTATTGTTTCAAAGCATTCCTTTATTCACAGGATGTGGTTATCACAAGCTAGGTCAGCATTAAGAATCATAGAATCTCTACAGTGTGGAAGCAGACAATATGGCCCATTGAATCCACACCAACCAACCGCAGAGCATCCCACCCAGATCCACCCCATCTCTGTAAACCTGCATTTCCCGTGGCCAATCCACATAACCTGTTCATCTTTGGACTGTGGGAGGAAACCGGAGTACCTTGAGGAAACCCATGCAGACCCATGGAGAATGTACAAACTCCACACAGACAGTCACCCAAAGCTGGAATTGAACCCAGGTCCCTGGCGCTGTGAGGCAGTAGTGTTAACCACTGGAATCATCATGCCACTCTCTGTTTATCGCCCATCTCCAATCTCCCTTGACAAGGTGGTAATAAGCCATTTTCTTGAATCACTGCAGTCCATACAATGTAGGTATGCCCAAGGTTCTGTTAGGGAGGGAATTCCAGGAGTTTGACCCAGGGACAATGAAGGAATAGCATTATATTTCCAAGTCAGGTATTTTGTGGCTGAGAGGGGAACTTGCAGGTGATGAGGCTCCCATGTATCTGCTGCCCTTGTCCTTTTAGATGGTAGAGTTCATATATTTGGAAGATGCTGTTGAAGGAACCTGGGTGGCTGGTTGCAGGGCAGCTTGGGGATGGTACACATTGCTGCTATTGAGTATTGGTGGTGGACGGAGTGCATGCTGAGGGTGGCGGATGGGGTGCCAAACAATTGTTCTAGATGGTGCCAAGGTTCTTGAATGTTGTTTGAGCTTCTCTCATCCAGACAAATGAAGAATATTCCACTACACTTCTGGCTTGTGGCTTGAGAAGATGGACAGGCATGGAGGAGATGGGAAGTGAGTTAGCCATCACAAAATTCCTAACCTCTAACCTGCTCTTGTAGCCAGAGAATTTATATGGCAGATCCAATTCAGTTTTTCATTCCAAGATGTCCATAATGCGGGATTTAGCTATGGTAATGCTATTGAATACTTGATTTGATTTGACTTATTGTTGTCACATGTACCTAGATACAGTGAAAAGTTTGTTTTGCATGCATTACAGGCGGATCATACCATACAAAGTGCATTAAGTTAATAGAACAGAGCGAGGAATACATTATTACAGCTGCAGAGAAGGTGCACAAAGAGCTAGATCAACATTAAATTTAAAATTTGAGGTCTATTCAGAAGTCTAATAACAGCAGGGAAGAATCTTTCCTTGAGTCTATTCAGATATACTTATATCTTCTGCTTGACTGAAGAGGTGGAAGTGAGTATTACCGGGGTGGGAGGGGTCTTTGATTGTGTTGGTTGCTTTCCTGAGGCAGCTGGAAGTATAGATGGAGCTAATGGATGGAAGGTTGGTTTTGTGATGGACTGGGCTGTGTTCATGACTCTCTGTAGTTTCTTGCGCTCTTGGGCACAGCAGTTGCTAAAGCACACTGTGATGCATCCGGATAGAAGCTTTCTATGGTGCGCTTACAAAAATCGGTCAGAGTCATTGCGGACATGCCACATTTCTGTCACCTCCTGAGGAAGTCGCGATGTTGTTGTGCTTTCGTGACCATTGATTCAATTTGGATAGACAAATACAGATAGTTGGTGATCATCACTCCCAGGGACTTGATGCTCTCAACTATCTCCACCTCAGCTCCATTGATTGCAGGGGTGTGCCCTGCAATCCGCTTCCTGAAGTCAGGAATATCAGGGAAGGTGGCTCGACTCTCTTGTTGGTGATTACCATTGCCTGGCAGTTGATTGACACAAATGGCACTTGCCACCTATCAGATAAACCCGAATCTTTCCCAGGTCTTACTGAAGCAGAATGTGTTTATATGCAGCATCTGTGGGGTTGTGTATTGTGTTGAATATTATGCATTCGTCAACAAAGATGCCCACTTCTACTCTGATTGATGAAGCAGCTGAAGATGGTTGAGCCTAGGAAACTAGCCTGGGAAACTCCTACAGAGGCGTCCCAGGCCAAAAATGTTGCAACAACTACACTCAATTTCTTCCTGATGGGTGTGACACCAACTGTTGGAGAGTTAACTTCCTGATGGGATCACTGAGCTCTTACCTAATGTATGATTATTACATTGTGAGGCATGCAAGCAATCTTGAGTTACAGCTTCACCAGGTTGATATCCCATTTTTATGTATTATTAGATATTAAAGTCCACAATCAGGGATAGTGGACAAAGATGAAGAGAGAGAAAAGAGAATCATGTCTTAAAGTGGAGTTGGGGAGCAGAGCGAGTGAACTGTGTCCCGGCTGTATAAGGACACAGATTACTTCAGTATATCAGATGGGAGAGGGTTCCGAAGAGATTTACCAGGATGTTGCCAGGTATGGAAGGTATGAGTTATAAACAAAGGTTTGATAGGCTGGGAATTTTTTCACTGGAGCAGAGGAGACTGCGAGGCGACCTAATAAAAGGTTATAAAATAATGAGAGGTGTAGAGTAAATGGTAGTTGTCTTTCCTTAGGATGAAGGGTTTCAAGACCAGGGAGCACATTTTTAAGGTGAGAGGACAGCGATTTAAAAAAGGCATGAGGGACAAATGTTTTACACAGAGGGTGGCTCCTGATTGAGCTTCTCAGGAAGTGGTGGATGAGGGCACAGTTACAAAGTTTAAAAGACATTTGGATGGATACATGAGCAGGAAATGCTTGGAGGGATATGGGCCAGGAGAGGCAGATGGGACTAGCTAAATTTGGGATTGCAGTGGCATACACTAGTTGGACCGAAGGGTCTGTTTCCGCGCTGTATGATTCTACAACTCTATGACTCTACCTGAGAGTTTTCAGCTGGGAATAAATTTTGCAAACACAGCAAACATCCTTATTGTTAATATTGTGATGGAGAGAAGGACAGTGTTGAAGCAGCAAAAGATCATTCTAGCAGCCTACCCTTAGCAAGGCCTGTAGCAATGTTCAATTTTAATTCATTTATGTAATCCACATATCAGACATTACAGAATTCAACATATTGTGCATCAAGTAAAAGTGGCCATTTCATTCACATTTAAAAACAATCACATTCAAAATTTAAGGATCAATCTGTTTTACTTGCATTATTCTTGTAGTTTTAACAATGATACATTCTTCCCTCAATTGTCTACATCTACTTTTACTTTCTCTTTGTGATTTACAGACTTGCTTTTGAAAAATCCGAAAACAGCTGATCCAGTCCCCCAACAGATCAATTGGATTGCCTGGCACAATGCTTTTATCTCTTGTCTGTCACTGTGCCTTGCACTGCCTGCTGAACAGGATCGGAATGCCAAGATATGGGAATCCACAGCTGCTGTCTGCCCACACTTACCGTGTTGTCATTGGCAACATAGCAGCACAGACACTCAGCTTCAAACATGAAAATATGTTTCGTTTGTACTTGATATATCTTTTCATTCCAATGTTGTTCCTGAGAAATGCATGATGCTGCTGCCTCTGTCAATTATGGGACTCAATCTGTATGTCAATAAAAGTGCATCAGATTCTATTTGACAAAGACTATCTCCTTTAAAAGCAGATATGTGTTTGCACAAATCTAATGTCCAATCCAAATGATGACTCAGGAAACTTTGCCATGATGTATGCTGATTTTGCATAATGACTGATAGTATGAAGATGAATGAAAAAAGGATGCACATAAGCATAACAAATGAAACCACTAACAACTTTAAACATGGTAAATAGTGAATTCATTTTTAAAGCACAATTACAGTAAGACACTGGATATTTGGGAGATCTCCAAGAGATGAATCAACTCAAGCTGAAAAGAGTTCAGTAATTCACTTCCTCTCACAAGCTTGTGAGATATGGCATAGTTAAACATTTTAGGGGAGAAAGTGAGGACTGCAGATGCTGGAGATCAGAGCTGAAAACGTGTTGCTGGAAAAGTACAGCAGGTCAGGCAGCATCCAAGGAACAGGAGAATCAACGTTTCGGGCATAAGCCCTTCTTCATGAATTAGGGCCTAAGATGTAGTGCTGAGCTAAGAAGCTTTAATTGTTGAATTATCTGTAAGTGCGCATAAATAAGTTTCAAAAAGGCAAAATCAAGTTTCAAGGAAAGGATTCATGTCAACAGGAATACAAAGTAAACTAACAATGCAGTTGCCACTGACACGTATTTGGAGTAAGTCAAATAAATCTCCACAACAAGCTTACCATAATGGTTGTGACTTTGCAAAAGGAACATTAAGGACAAGCCTGATCTCTCCCCTACTGAGGACTCATCATCACCAATTTCCACAAATGCCACTTGTTGCACTTACTTTAAAAATTTCACGAAAGAGAGCCAACAGCATTGTTATCAAACGTGATATCTTTAAATTAATATAATTTTAACAAAACGATTAGAAGTTTCAGTATGTGTAGATGCAGTGTTCCTCAATTTTTAATGGAATTGCTATCTTACAATGCTGAAACTCCTTGAAGCTAAATAAGCCAGACCTATCTTTTACACATTTCCTCTTTATGCAGAATATTGATCTTCTCACTTATAAACCCTCATCAAATAACAACGTTCAGCATTATACTTAGATCATGGTCAGATTTCAAACAGAATTTGAGCAGTTCCTTTTTCAATGTGACTCAGAACTAAGATGAAATCCCAAAGTATAACCTGCCAAGAGAAACTGACCTTGATATTAACACCCTAATGAAGGATAGTGTATAAAAATGAACAAAAAAAGGGAAATACTTCTTAAATGCATTTCTTATGTACCTTTTCACAGCAGCAGATTTCATGACATCCAAGTATCTCATCATGAAGGTGAGGGACAGGTTATTACCATACTTAGCAGGTCATACACAATTTCAGCATATCTCCCTCACCATTCCCCAATTCCACAATGACCTCTTAACCTTCTGCACCTTCCCTGAACCTCAAACCCCATAAACTAACCTCCTCACATCGCAATTTCCCTTCACCCCCAACACCAAACAGCAACCTTCCTCCTTTCAATTGCTGAGAACGGGCTAAGGATCCATGGGTCTGCGTGCTCTGGAGGTAAATACCGTTGGGTTTTCTTTCCACAGAGAGCTAGCCAGGGATTCAAGTTGGTTAGCTACAACATTGGAAATAGAACAGAAACAGGGCACCGAGATCTCACCACAAAATTTGGAAACATCTCCTTAGCTTTATCATACTATCAGCCAATTTCTTCCTATACTGCACCCTCTCAATGCTTGTTAAACATTGAATCCTAAGTTTCAAACATGACCTGCACTCTCTATAGAAATGTGCTCCTTTCAGCAGAGAAAGCAAGATGGCAACATGAGATATTAAAAAGTGAAAATAAGAAGAAATTAATTTCCTTCTCTCCCATGTATTTTTATCTTTGCTAAGCCTTCACCAATGAATTCCTGAAAATATTTCCAGTTTCTCCTCCTCCAGGCAAGCTGCTTTCTTGAGCCCACACTTCCATTAAACCATCTGTTATATTCATTCATAGGATGTACACTTACAATTTATTTTTCATACCTCTGTATTCAGGTTACATTCTGAAATGCGGATATTTGTTGAACACGTATTTGCATATTTAACATATAAATTGCCAGCAAATGGCTTTCAGCATTCCAGAAATTTTGCAGGACACTGCCAGCAGCTCTTTAAAAGATCCAGTGTTGGCAGAACATTATTGCAGATTTCCCATCTCTTGTAAATGGCCTCTAAAGTTTGATACCGCTATTCATTTACATTATTCGATCCTACATCTCTAGCCTTCCAAAGTTAACTCATACTTTCTGGTATTCACCCACATAAAGTCATCTAGGGGTTGGATTAATGTGGGGAGGCCCGAAACGTTGATTTCGCTGCTCGTTGGATGCTGCCTGAATTGCTGTGCTCTTTCAGCACCACTGATCCAGAATTAATGTGGGGAGCCTTCATTGACAGCACCTCCCACACAAGGAATGTCCACTACCTGGATGAAGAAAAGAAAACGGCTTATGGGAATACTTCCCGCTGCAAGTTCTCCTCCAAGCTACATTTTGACTTGGACCTATATCACTGCTCCTTCAGCATCACTGGGTCACAATTCTGGAAGTCCTGCTGTGTATCTCTGTGGATCGTTGTGCCTCTACACAACATGACTGTAGCACTTCAAGATGGCAGTCTGAGAACTTAATTTAGGAAGAAGCAGAGGAAGTCACCTTGACTGTACTCATGACAGTACTCATATGATAGTACTCATGACTGTGTGGCCAAATTTCATCCTAACTCCATCTACAAGTTCGCTGACAATAACACCATTACAGCTGAAAATGTGTTGCTGGAAAAGCGCAGGTCAGGCAGCATCCAAGGAGCAGGAGAATCGACGTTTCAGGCATAAGCCCTTCTTCAGGAATGAGGAAGGTGTACCAAGCAGGCTAAGGTAAAAGGTAGGGAGGAGGGACTTGGGGGAGGGGCACTGGAAATGAGATAGGTGGAAGGAGGTAAAGGTGAGGGTGATAGGCCGGAGTGGGGGTGGGGGCGGAGAGGTCAGGAAGAAGATTGCAGGTTAGGAAGGTGGTGCTGAGTTCGAGGGTTGGGACTGAGACAAGGTGGGGGGAGGGGAAATGAGGAAACTGGAGAAATCTGAGTTCATCCCTTGTGGTTGGAGGGTTCCTAGGCGGAAGATGAGGCGCTCTTCCTCCAGCCGTCGTGTTACTATGGTCTGGTGATGGAGGAGTCCAAGGACCTGCATGTCCTTGGTGGAGTGGGAGGGGGAGTTGAAGATTTGAGCCACGGGGTGGTTGGGTTGGTTGGTTCGGGTGTCCCAGAGGTGTTCTCTGAAACGTTCCGCAAGTAGGCGGCCTGTCTCCCCAATGTAGAGGAGGCCACATTGGGTGCAGCGGATGCAGTAAATGATGTGTGTGGAGGTGCAGGTGAATTTGTGATGGATATGGAAGGATCCTATGGGGCCTTGGAGGGAAGTAATGGGGGAGGTGTGGGCGCAAGTTTTGCATTTCTTGCGGTTGCAGGGGAAGGTGCAGGGAGTGGAGGTTGGGTTGGTGGGGGGTGTGGACCTGAGGGAGTCACGGAGGGAGTGGTCTTTTCGGAACGTTGATAGGGGAGGGGAGGGAAATATATCCCTGGTGGTGGGGTCCGTTTGGAGGTGGCGGAAATGACGACGGATGATATGATCTTTATGGAGGTTGGTGGGGTGGTAGGTGAGGACCAGTGGGGTTCTGGGAATATGGGAATATGGGATGGCATTTTTACAGGGGGCAGGATGAGAGGAGGTGTAGTCTAGGTAGCTGTGGGAGTCGGTCGGTTTATAGTAAATGTCCGTGTTGATTTGGTCACCCAAGATAGAAATGGGGAGGTCTAGGAAGGGGAGGGAGGAGTCTGAGATGTTCCAGGTAAATTTGAGGTTGGGGCGGAAGGTGTTGGTAAAGTGGATGAACTGTTCAGCCTCCTCGTGGGAGCACGAGGCAGCACCGATACAGTCATCGATGTAGCGGAGGAAAAGATGGGGGGTGGGGCCAGTGTAGTTGCGGAAGATGGACTGTTCTACATATCCTACGAAGATGCAGGCATAGCTGGGGCCCATGCGGGTGCCCATGGCTACTCCTTTGGTTTGGAGGAAGTGGGAGGATTGGAAAGAGAAGTTGTTCAGAGTGAGGACCAGTTCAGTCAGTCGAAGGAGGGTGTCAGTGGAAGGGTACTGGTTGGGTCGGTGGGAAAGGAAGAAGCGGAGGGGATTTGAGTCCTTCGTGATGGGGGATGGAGGTGTACAGGGACTGGATGTCCACGGTGAAAATAAGGCGTTGGGGACCGGGGAAGCGAAAATCATGGAGGAGGTGGAGGGCGTGGATGGTGTCCCGAACATAGGTGGGGAGTTCTTGGACTAAGGGGGACAGGACAGTGTCAAGGTATGCAGAGATAAGTTCAGTGGGGCAGGAGCAGGCTGAGACAATGGGTCGGCCGGGGCAGTCAGGTTTATGGATTTTGGGCAGGAGGTAGAAACGGGTGGTGCGGGGTTGTGGGACTACGAGGTTGGAGGTAGTGGATGGGAGATCCCCTGAGGTGATGAGGTTATGGATGGTCTGGGAGATGATGGTTTGGTGGTGGGAGGTGGGTCATGGTCAAGGGGGCAGTAGGAGGAGGTGTCCGCGATCTGGCATTTAGCCTCAGCGGTGTAAAGGTCAGTGCACCAAACTACTACCGCGCCTCCCTTGTCTGCCGGTTTGATAGTGAGGTTAGGTGGTGGGAGGGAGTGGAGGGCTGCACGTTCCGAGGGTGAGAGGTTGGAGTGGGTGAGAGGTGTGGAGAGGTTGAGGCGGTTAATGTCGCGGCGGCAGTTGGCTATGAAGAGATCGAGGGCAGGTAAGAGGCCAGCACGGGGTGTCCAGGTGGATGGGGTGTGTTGGAGGTGGGAGAAGGGGTCGTCAGAGGGTGGGCGAGAATCCTGGTTGAAGAAGTAGGCGCGGAGGCGAAGGTGGCGGAAGAATTGTTCGATGTCTCGCCTCGTGTTGAACTCGTTAATCCAAGAGCGTAGGAGAATGAAGGTGAGGCCTCTGCTGAGGACTGATCTTTCATCCTCAGAGAGGGGTAGGTCTGGCGGGATGGTGAAAACACGGCAGGGCTGGGAGCTAGGACCTGGTGTGGGGCTGGAGCTGAGAGTAGGGGCAGGGTTAGACATAGGGGCGGGAACGGAGATCGGGGCAGGGGTGGGGTTAGGCATGCGAACGAAGATCGGCATGGGGGCGGGGTTAGGCGTGGGGGTGGGAATCGGGGCGGGGATGGAGATCGGTGTGGGGGCGGGGTTAGGCGTGGGGGCGGGGACGGAGATCGGGGGGGATTCGGCGTGGGGACGGAGATTGGTGTGGGGGCGGGGTTAGGCGTGCGGACAGAGGCCTGTACCACCGTTACAGGCAGGATCTCAAACAATGAAGAGACAGAATACAGGAAAGAGATAGAGTGCTTAATGACATGGTGTAACGATAACAATCTCTCCCTCAGCATCAGCAAAATGAAAGAGCTGGTCATTGACTTCCGGAAGCAAGACGGAGGAAACGCCCCTGTATACATTATCGGAGCTGAGGTGGAGAGGGTCGAGAGGGTCAAGTTCCTGGGAGTGACGATCATCAACAATCTGTCCTGGACCACCCACATTGAAGCGACGTTCAAAAAAGTACAGCAACGTTTCTACTTCCTCAGGAGGCTAAGGACTTCCAGCATGTCCGTAAAGATTCTTAACAATTTTTATAGATGTATCATAGAAAGTATCTCATCCGGATGCATCATGGATTGGTACAGCAACTGCTCTGCTCAGGACTGTAAGAAACTACAGAGAGTTGTGAACACAGCCCAATCAATCACTTCCATTCATCCATACTTTTCACTGTCTTGGGAAGGCAGCCAACATAACCAAAATCCCACTCCAGTTATACTCTCCTCCAATCTCTTCTGTCAGACGGTATTTATAAAAGCTTAAACACACGTACCAACAGATTCAAGAACAGCTTCTTCCCCGCTGTTATTAGACTTCTGAATGACCTCTTAAATTTAAAGTTTAATGTTGACCTCGCTTTTTGTACACCTTCTCTGCAGTTGTATTATTATATTCTTGGTCTGTTCTATTATGCTTATGCACTTTGTATGGTATGATCTGTCTGTACTGCAGGCAAAACAAAACTTTTCACTATAACTAGGTACACGCGGCAATAATAAATCAAATCCAAATCAAATCAAAAAAAGAATATCACCACAAGATTTGAAGCTGCAGAATGAGAACAAATAGGACAGGTACAAATTTGTTTGAATAGCAATTTTGGATTTCTACTTACAGCCTCAAGGTACAACAGCAAGGCAACTATAGGCTCTGAGAGTAGATGAAAAAAGACCCCTTGATACAATTTTCTGGATTAGTGGTGCTGGAAAAGCACAGCAGTTCAGGCAGCATCCGAGGAGCAGTAAAATCGACATTTCGGACAAAAAGCCCTTCATTGGGAATACAGCGATTTTACTGCTCCTCGGATGCTGCCTGAACTGCTGTTCTTTTCCAGCACCACTAATCCAGAATCTGGTTTCCAGCATCTGCAGTCATTGTTTTTACCCTTGATACAATTGTTAGAATCATATGAAATGAGATAGTGATTCTCCAACCTCAAGTCTGTTTTCTAGTAAAGGAAGGAACTGGTTGGCCACAAGCTCAGCAAAAGCATGTGCAACCAGTTTGTCATTCATTGGGATTTTAATCTGTTCAGACTGAAAGTTGGATTTTTGATGCAGCAAAAACACAAGGGTATAACCCTGTGAATTCAATGAACTCTAGAGACTCTTTCAAACGAAACAATCACATTGTTCACTGGAATATCCCGCAATGCAAGCACGGTCTTTAAGGCATCATTTTCTCTACAGGAACTCCAACACAGAAGCATCACAAGCCCTTCAACAGTCATGCAAAGAAAACTGTGCATGCCTGTAAGTTAAATATTTTCTGTTCTCACGTGGAGAAAATTGGTGCATGATTCCCATGAATGACAAGCAACTAGAGGAAACTGTAGACATTCATCTATCACCTCAGCAGGAGGAGGAAGCAATTGGTGCACTAGGATCTAACTCAGCATTTCTGACAGAGGAAGGAGATATGGAAGATCCTGCACCCAGTTTATTTATGCAGACAAAGTGCCAATGTTATTTAATAAAATTAAAGTTTAATTTCTGAAATTCACACAGGGAGGTAATCATGATGGGCTCAAGGGGTAAGAAAACACACTGCATTTTTCATTGTTTTCCCTTCCTACAATAATTCAGGATAACAGAGACACAGATAAAGAAAGTGACAGAATGGCAGGAAAGGGTAGATTAGTGACAGTTGAAAATGGTCAATAATAACATCATTCAGGAGAAAGTGAGAACTGCAGATGCTGGAGATCAGAGTCAAAAAAGTGCAGTGCTGCAAAAGCACAGCCAGTCAGGTAGCGTCCTGATGAAGAGCTTATGCTCGAAACGTCAATTCTCCTGCTCCTTGGATGCTGTCAGACCGGTTGTGCTTTTCCAGCGCCACACGTTTTGACAATAACATTGTCCCTCCTCTTAACTTGCATGCAGTCAATGTGGAACAAATTGTTTAGGTAAGGAGTGGGCACTGCATGGTTCAGAAGGAAATCAGTGGCGGTACTGGGATGTCCATAAATGACAATGAAGGAAAAGTGACTACCTCACTGAAGGGCATTCCAAGCAACAAAGGCCAGTGCACAGCCCCAGCAAAAACATGCAGCAGAACACAGGACTGATGCCATTTTTGTCAGCAATATCAGAGCAGCAGTTATGATCTCCACTGAGCCTTGATAGGTTTGGGAAATCTTCTTGAGTATAGCAATGCTATGGGGAACTTGGATTCAGTGGGACTGCAGTGGTGCTGTGGGACTTAATTTATTAAGTGATTTCTGGATGTCTACCAGCAATAACATGTAGTGGGGTAAGGAGGGGTGGCTTCCCAAAGTCTAAGATCACAGCAGAGGGAATTAATAGAATCTGTCAACACGCAGAGTGTAAGATTCCATGAGGGTGGACAGTAAGGAAAGGGTATCGGTGTTTAGAAAAGAGAAGAAATCAATGAGAGAGTCAGACGACACTGAGGTGAGGTGACATGTTTTTACAGCAATGTACATGGATACGTACATTGTCTCCAGGAATGCAGGAGCACAGGGAGGGTGATTCCAAGGTCCAGGAGAGAGAAGAAGGCTGTTTCGAGACTGGTAGAGCTGGAGGTGGGGCTTATATCTGAGGGAGAAGAATCTGAAGATAATGGGAGTTTGGGAGCATTGAAGAATCTGCAATAAAGGGAAGTTGTGCACAACACATGGGAGAGCGACTGAAAACCATAGTCTGACATGCATCCTGAGCACCCTTTTCACCTCATATCCTACTCTCTGACTAACATTCCAATTGTTTTGGTTACGTGGGGGCCCTTCCATAATGTCCCAGAATTAACCGGTTTGTAAAGACCTAAGTGCTTTGACACTTTATTCAAGCCTCAGTTAAGAAGCTGCTTTTACAGGGATCAATCTGAAAATGTTTTACTTTAAATTTCAATTTGCTTATCTTTTGCTCTGAAAGCCTTCTGCTAAATAAATGCAGAAATAATCACATATTTCAGATTAAATCCAGCTCATCGGTTGCCTCACTTCTCTGACAATCTCTTTAACTCCCTTCAGCTTATTGCTCCATCCCTTCAGTTAAAAAAATTACCACTAACAAGTCTTCTATTGTCCACTCACAATCCATGCTGGGAATGAAGCCTAGTCAATGCTCCCTGAAAATAAATTTGATGAGTTTAGTCAGTTTTGCTATGAACAAATTGTGTGAGTACTTGCAATGCAACTGGATAAATTAACACAAAAGTTGAATATAAGTCAATATGTACAAAAAGAATCCTTTTCCCACCAACCTTCCCATTTCTTCTGCCTCAGGAAGCCTATCTTGGCATTTTAAAGTAATTATTTGAATGGCAGATAGTCATATAGAGAAGTAAATAGATGGATGTATAGGCAGACAGAGGAAGAGCCAGTCAGTACGATACTCCTGGTTAGTTCATTATACCTTGAAAGTTGCATTTCCGTGGTGCATTCTATCCTTCTGATGGAAATGTACACTTTAAATAAGTACTCAATTTTACTTAATTACTGAAGGTCTGTCCAGAAACTATCAAGTCAGTTATCTAGAAATAAAGGAATTATAAAACTGTAAACTGTAATAAGCCCAGAAGCCCAGATGGTTAAACACTTATTAACTTAATAACCACAAGTATAGGTTTACGGTGAGAAGGGAAATTTATTTACAGAAGATGATAGATGCCTGGAAGGCGCTGGCAGAGAAGGTGGTAGAAGCAGATACAATAGCAATGTTTAAAAGGCACTTAAGACATGTGAACAGATAGGGAATACAGAGATACAAATCACGTGGAGGCAGATGGGATTGGTATAAAATGGCGTCATGGTCAGCACAGACATGGTGGGCAGAAAGGCCTGTTCCTGTGATTTATTGATCTATGCTCTATGTTCCATAAACTCCTGTACTCTATATTCAAATTTCCCCAAGGTAAATTCCGCATGTGTTTACAGGGCAGCACATTAGATTAGATTCCCTACCATGTGGAAACAGGCCCTTTTGGCCCAACAAGTCCACATTGACCCTCTAAAGAGTAACCCACCCAGACCCATTTCCCTCTGACTAATGCACCTCACACTATGGGCAATTTTGCATGGTCAATTCACCTGACTTGCACATCTTTGGACTGTGGGAGGAAACCGGAGCACCCGGAGGAAACCCACGCAGACACAGGGAGAATGTGCAAACTCCACACAGACAGTTGTTATGTGACCTAACCGCACATTTAAAAATCAGCTGATGTTCTTCAAAAGTTAAAACCCTGAATAGTTAATATCCCAAGTAGGCTATCATCATTCAGTGTTGATCACTTCAAAGTATTCCTGACATCTTTGGATAAAGATGGTGTTTAGTATAATTTATAAAATAATGACAATATTAAATTAGTTTAAATTACAAGAACTTAAAGAGCACCCATTTGATGGGGAAGTGGATTAAGATTTGCCTGCATCATCTGTCTAGAGTTTGAGACAATGAAAAGGCATTAAAAATGCTTTAGTAAACATTTACATATTCCAGTTGAGAAATACAACTCCATAGTACTCAATGCATTTTGAATTCAAAGTAGCATTCATTGCACATGCACGTATGCCTGGTAATGAACATGTGGCTGCTCTAATGGTGAGGGAATTAATGTACAAACAGGGTGTTTACCTAAGTTATGCACAGTAGACAGATCATACATTGAGGTGAAAGTGAGGACTGCAGATGCTGAAGATTAGAGTCAAGATTAGAGTGGTGCTGGAAAAGCACAGCAGGTCAGGCAGCATCTGAGAAGCAGGAAAATCAACATTTGGGGCAGGAGCCCTTCATCAGGAATGGATCATACATTGACTTGATATTAACACCAGCATTTTGGAGCTCCATGCTCCAGGTAGCACCATCTCCTAACTACACAGGAAAGACCATTGTCATTTAAAGGGGTCATCAACTATTTTTGCTGTGATTAAAGAAATGTTTGAAGATGTCCACAGTTGTTTAAAATTGCTAGCGTCTACAGAGAATGCTAGGACTTTGTCCTGACTTCACAAATCCTACAAATCCACTTGCTGCCAGAAATGGATGCAGAAGATTTCATCCTCCTTAATCTATGGCACAGCAGGAAGACTGTCACAATAGAGCTGTCACAAGAAGGAGCTGGAGAAGTGGAGGAAGAGTTCTCAACGAAAGGTCATTTGCACTCAGGGAGTACTGTACCTCAGTGAAGAATGGATCTTCACTAAAATTTTCCTCACTGCAGACTTCCAGCTGCTGCAAAAGCCCATAACAGCTTGTGGTATTAATGTACAAACAGGGTGTTTGCCTAAGTTATGCACATTAGACAGATCATACGTTGAGGTGAAAGTGAGGACTGCAGATGCTGGAAAAGCACAGCAGGTCAGGCAGCATCCGAGTAGCAGGATGCCACAAACTTCCATGCCATGATGTTTGTGATACTAACAATGGAGCTTGGAGAGTGTTAAATCCATCTAGTAGTCACCCTGCAACATATTTCTACGATTATACCAACCCAGAAAAGTGACAGTGACTCCACGAACTACAAACATGTTGTCTCTCTCTTCAGAATGCCAGCAGTCATCTTCCCATCAATGCTACTCCCTGGTAGCCTTACTGGTTACCTCTTGACCAGCCAGCTCTGACTGCTGCTAGCAAGCTGAGATAGTGCAATCCAAAACCATGTTTTCAAGGACTAAAACTACTCATGCTCATCTTACAAGGCTATTTGCAGTCTCAGCACTGAAAGTCAGCAGACTACTGCCAGCTGAGCTGCAATTAATTGATAAACTACATCAGAACTCTCAGACAAAGGCACATGGAAAACAGGTTGACTTTTAGATGGAATATAGGATGGCTTAGTTGATTGGATTGGTTTGGCAGTTTTGATTTAGAGTCATAGAGATATACAGCACGGAAACAGACCCTTCAGTCCAACTCATCCATGCCGACCAGATATCCCAACGCAGCTAAAAGGATACTCTGAAGATTGGTAACAGAAGGAAGATTAACTATGCTTTAGTTGTTGAATGGAGAACTGGAGTTACATTCACTGGTCACAGTCTGGCCAAAAAGGTAGCATTTGGCCTTTGGCTACCTTTTTATAAAAACCTTTCTTTTTCTCCTCAAGTTGTTTCCCGTTGACACAAGGCTGAACCTGCATGACCGTGAGGTTGTACAGGATACAGAATGAACATGAGACCTTTGTGTTCTATACAGATTAATGACACACTTGAATTGCACTTAATCACTGAGCAACAGGAAAGTCATTGGGAAAATCTAACCCTCTAATTGTATATCCCTGAATGATACCACAGCATCAATAATGAACTAAACTATTCAAGACAAGTCCCATGGACACATCTGCACCTTTCTACACTTTATTATCATAAATAGAGAAAAATATATCTATTTGGTTCTTTGTGGATTTATATAAAATACATTAAAAAGTACATAAATCTAAGTATTAAGAGTTGGATGTAAAACCGGACCAAAGGGTCTGTTTCCATACTGTACATCTCTATCACTATAACTAAATCCTTTGCTACATCAGTCTTTGTAAAAAATCTGATATTTAATCATTATCTGCTTTTTGCATGATACAACCATTCTGCTAATTCTTACTGAATAAAATACAGCCTTTCAGATTATTTCCAACTCTTTTAAAGCTAAGAATTAGAAACAATAAAATAGCAGCAAAGAATTTGTGACTATTCTGTTATAAAGAGTTGGGTCAAATAGCGAGCTGTGTGTAGGTGGCTAGGAGAGTTATAATGTTGCTTCATTATGAAATTTATGAGTTTGTTTATGAGCTGATAAATTGGAACAGTTGGTTCTCAGTAGCCACCTACTACATGACAACTGCTATATCACATGCTACTATCAGAATTCTTGAATTACCCTTTTCATAAAAACAAAGAAAAGTTATATTTGTACATCCAATGACTTGGATAGGCCAGGATATGACAGCTCAGTGTTTGAGAACACCTTCTGTCCAACTCTAAATCTAGAGTGCAAATCCACCCCAGAATTACTGTATTAAAGCATTTTCACAACCTCATCAACTTTTTATTTAAATACACCACTTAATACAGCACTGAGGTACAGTAACTTAAAGCATTGGGTCAAAATCACTTCTTTCCAAATAGGACTTCCTCTGCTTTCAGCATCACTGGGACAAAGTAGAGAGATAAGTTGCTAGTAGGGCATGGAGTCATAGAGATGTACAAAGCAGAAACAGACCATTCAGTCCAACTCATCCATGCTGATCAGATGGAGGGAGAAGGTAGGGATCTCAGGAGAAGATGACTTTAGAGCAGGTCTTTAGAAAGCATGTTTATTAAGGGATAGAAATCTGGAGCAATTTGATGCCTGGAAATCCTTCTACACATGTCGTGATGTCTGTGGTCTCAGCATCCCTGGCTACGAACTGTGAATTTGTGTCAGATTTCTACTGTACTGCTCTATGGATGGGGAGATACTGCTCATATTGCATGGTAGCTCAGACACAGGTATCAAAAACTACATCATGGTTGGTTCCATGGCTGCATTGGTGGAAGTGAACGCCATTCTACGTTGGAAAAGATTAGTTCCGAATCCTGCAAAGTCCTGTACCAAATTAGTGCTAAATTACTCCTTCTCTAGACAGCCTGACACTGAACATAGGTTTCCTGACAGACTCTCCAGTGTACCAAGCATTTGGGTGTTTATATCCGTACATTGTCTTCTGTAGCCTGATTCAAAATTATCTTCAGAGTCCTCTAGTGATCCTTGGGTAGGTCTTTGTTCTCCACCAAGCTAGTACTTGTGCTAGCCTTTCATGCTAATCCCACCTCAAAGCTTTCTTCAATTCCATGCAGCATCTGAGCTGATGGCTGCTCCTGTGAAGTCAAGTGATGGTGGGTCTTCATCACTGTCCTCTTGCTTATTCTCCACCGCTTGACCAGGCTGCAGTTTTTGATATCTAGAACTGCAAAGGGTGCTATGGGTGGGTTGAGATGAGGGAAGATGAGCAACGAAGAAATACAAAGTTACACTTTTAGATTCATAAGACTATGGGATTAGGAAGAATTGGGACATGAGAAGGAAAACTATGTTTGAAGACATTACTATCTTCAATGGCTTCAGCCTCTTCGCTGTCCACTGCCTCAGCAATGACCTTTCAAAGAATAAACAGTACCATCTCCTCCAGGGGCGGTTTGCAATATGCAGATGTACCTCCACCCCACCAGCATGTTCTGTTTCTCCAGCTTTGCATCATCTTCAACTGCAGGAGGGAGAGAGGAAAGTGTGTCAGGGAGTTGTATGCCATATGTCTGATTGGTACTGCTTTCATGCCCGAGTAGCTGGCAGAATGAGTGTGCTGGGAGTGTGTAGCTTGCAAACAGTGCTAAATGTGTGAGATGAAATGAAGCACATGAATGCCAGGTTTTAGACCTGATAGATAGCGATGACTTGTAGGTCAGTGATGGGGATGTGGTGATTTGAGCAGTATGTGAGACAATTGGTCCAATTCCATCAGATATAGAATTTAAAGAATTAGTTACTGACCTTGCTACCTCATCTGAGATCATAAAACCTCTTGTGTTACCGTGTTCAGGTCCCTAGGGCAGAACTCCATTGATCTCTATAGAGATCTGTTTCCCACAGTCTTCTCAATGTGTATCTGAAGAGACACCTGTCCTCTGGAGATAGAGGGAATCTCTCTTTGTTTCCACCTTCTCCACTAAGACCTCCAATGCAAATTCCACACTCTTCCACAGTCAGCCATTCTTCACTGCAGATTCTGCATTGCCAGTTCAGCCACAACACAACTCCTACTCAACAGTTCCCGCTAAACTCTTGAGTACAGCCTGACAATAATGTGAAGGGGGTCCACACTGACACACATTGCCAATGAACACTGCAAGAAGAGCTGGCTGCACACACAAAGCATAATAAATAGTCAGCAGGCCACAGGCAGTTGATGTGCCACTTAGATTACACTGAACAGGTCAGGACAGAGTGTGCATCACAATCCCCACACCTACTTATAAAGCAATCAAATTTACGTCCCTTTCTTTACAACCTCTCTGATTGTCTATATGAAATTTCCTACTATTCTTATCATCGATTTTACTCCATGTAGTAACATCACATTTATTACGTAAAGGTACTATATCAATGCTGTTGTTACAGAAATGTTGTTGAATTATTGTTACTAAGTTGGCGGACAGAGCGTTTCTAGAAATGGTCTCAAATTGGCAAATAGAGATGGAATTATTTATCAGTATAGTGTTCCCACTGCACCATTCAGTGAGCCATGCTAGAAGTCCATTTAATTGGACGATGGATTTGGGTTCAGATGTGATGTCAAACACACTCACAGGGAACTGGCATTCTATGTCTTTCCCAGGACCTTCAAATAATGGACCCCTTAATGCCCTCATTCAGGCTTTAGTTCATCCCCTCCCTCACAACTTTTAGTCACCTAATCAGAGCTCCCTTGTTTACCTCTTCATATATATGCAATATTGGCTTATTATTTTAGAAAATGCTTTGACCCATTTAATGTTTTAGCTGACTGCATGAAACAAAGGACTGAAATTCCACACCCACGTAGTTGTATTTTTTGTGCCAGTCTTGCCACACCCATAAGAAAGACAGCCTTGTGTTGATTTAAAATTGCTGTGCAGTGCCAGCTGCCAGTTGGCAGCTTGAACAGTTTGTACACAGACTACAGCACCTGGGTGCACAGGCATTACACTCGAATGTTGACATCCAGTCAGTCAGTAGGAATGTCTCTCCAAGAGAATGCAACAACCATGCACCAGCATCGAGCCTGGTTTCAATCCATGAAAGCAGAAAAACTGAATGATGACAGTCAATTTTACCTTGTAGGCAGAGCAGAGTTTCAGCAGTGAGCAGCCACTGTTAAAGCCCAGGCTTCACTTATTCAAGTTGCAGCCTGCCACAGCTCACTGATTCACTGTCAAGTAGCCCAAGAGTGTGAAATAACTCAACAGGAGCTGGTATCTCGTCACCAAGTCATCCTCTACTTACACCCTGGAGATACTGGCCTGGCTCCTTCAGAGCCAGCTCTCTGAGCGAACAAAACCTCGACATTATTGATATCTGTCAGCCAGGGCTCCCTGACTGGACCAGATTAACAGCCCCAATCAGGAACTCATATTCATGGGCGGGCACGGTGGCTCAGTGGTTAGCACTGCTGCCTCACAGCACCAGGGACCCGGATTCGAGTCCCACCTTGGGTGACTGTCTGTGTGGAGTTTTCACATTCCCCCATGTTGCATGGATTTCCTTCAGGTGCTCCAATTTTCTCCCACAATCCAAAGATGTGCAGGTCAAGTGGATTAGCCATGTTAAATTGTCCAGCGTGTTAGGTGCATTAGTCAGGGGTAAATATAGGGTTGGGAAATGGGTCTGGCTGGGTTGCTCTTCAGACGGTTGGTGTGGACCTGTTGGGCCAAAGGGTCTGTTTCCATACTGTAGGGAATCTAAGCTATGAGGACAACCAGGCTGACCTTGTTGTAATTGCTACAAAGTGGATATCAAGGCAGGATTAAATTACTGCTGATGCTGGAATCTATATTAAAAACAACAAATGCTGGAAATCACAATCATTCAGGCAGCATCCATGGAGAGAGATCAAGCTAACGTTTCAAGTCTATCTGGACTCAAAAACATCAGCTGGATATCAAGGCAGCTTGCGGGGGTGTTGAATTTAGTGTGGATTGAATATAATGGGTACAGTCCTGAATGGTAACAGCCCAGATTATTTCAGAGCTTGAATAAAACTCACTGGACTTGAAACATTAACTTTGCTTTCTCTCCACAGATGCTACCAGACGCATTGAGTTTCTCTAGCAATTTCTGTTTTTGCTTCAGATTTCCAGCATTTGCAGTTCTTTGTTTAACTTATTTATCCCAGATTATTTTCCAGTGGGTTCAGAGGTGCATACATATGTACTCTTCACACAAGTAATTTAAAAAAACTTATCTTTTTGAGGTCTCTTCAGTTCTGGCAAGCTCTAGTTATAGCATAGGCCCATTTGGAACAATGACCCTGACTTCGCCATACCTACCCGGTTAGGAAATTGATCAGATCAGGTGGAATGCCAGTTTTATACCAGTTCAATTAGGCCTTCAATGGAAAATAAAATGAGGCAGAGTCTGATGGTACCGTTGCATCTAAATCTATTAGTTTTCCAATGGGCTAACCAGGTTGGAATGTGTTGGAATGATCAAACATCTTAGAAGTCAAAGTAGTTTGTTAACAACTAATGCAAAGGCACAGTCTGAAACACACAGAGTTTTTTCTTGCACAGAATATGACTTGGTATTCCTGGGCGAAAGTGAGGACTGCAGATGCTAGAGATCAGAGTCAAGATTAGAGTGGTGCTGGGAAAGCACAGCAGGTCAGGCAGCATCCGAGGAGCAGGAAAATTGACATTTTGGGCAAAAGCCTTTCATCAGGAAGGCCAAGACTCCTTGGTGTTCCTAGTGCATGTCACAGGAATTTTTACGATAGTGAAGTCCAGCTTTCACTTAAAGGCATTTTGATAGCTCTGCACCCCAGCCCAGAGGAGCCAAAAACCCCCAATGAAAGAAAAATCCTAATGTCTTTCAGGCGCTATGCCTGTGTTTCATAATTCTATTCCCTGAACTATCAGAATGCACAGCTAAATACTCCATGGCAGTGTGTATTCTGAGAGTGGCTAAGCTAATTTCAGGTGTCCTGAGTGCCAAGGCAAAAGTCAATTTTGCAATGGATGGCAGTGTTAGAGAATGTGCAGAGAAATATTAAAACAATTACCGTTGGTTTGAACACCAGAATAATTAAGATTATGCAGCTTTCAAGGAGAAATCACAATCCAAAAAGCCACTGCTGTTTATGCTTTGAAATTATGAAAAGTAATTAAGTGTGTTTGATTTTGGCAAGGCTGATATTAGCACTGGATTCCATTTCCCCCTCAGATCCTATCCATGGGGGGAGCAAGGATTGAAGTCATAAGTTTATGATTGTGACTAATAGCCCCACAGCAATTAGCATTTTCCAGTTGCCACTATCCTTCCAGGTACAACTCACCATGATTGATCTCCCCTGAGGTGCTATGACCATTTCATCTGAGAAGATGTTTATCAGTGAGTAAATCTGGTGGGCAGCTGAGCCATATAGGCAAGGAAGAGTGGAGATTTGACCACAGTCTGAGCATAACCATGTGAGATTGTAGATGTGCTGCAATTAACCTCCATGCCTATATTAGAGAAAGATAAAAAATGACCCATGGCTCCACCTGGTGCCAGTATGCATGTGCACTGAGTAAGGAACAGCAGTTGCGATTGTTCACAAGACTGAATTGCCTAACTATCCAGCCACTCTCCAAATATAGCATTTTGCACTGTTACATTGATTATGAGGGGCACTGAATGTGGCAAGCAAGAAACATCAATAAAATATTACTATAGGTGGAATTTTACCCTCCTTTTAAGTGTGGGTGACTAACGTGCCACCACCATCACCCCCCACCCCGCACTGAGAAAGCTCAACGAATCGCCTGCCAATCATCTAATCAAAAGTTAGCATGAGAAGATGATCCAGTTTCTCATTGAGTTACAGGCCTCCATCAACTCAGAGTCATACAGCATGGAAACAGACCCTTCAGTCCAACTAGTCCATGTTGAAATTCATCCCAAACTAATCAAGTCCCACCTACCTGCTCCTGGCCCATATTCCCCCCAAACCTTTCCTATTCATGTGTCCATCCAAATGTTTTAAAACACTGTAATTGTACCCATATCCACCACTTTCTCAGGAAGTTCATTCCACACACGAGCCACCCTCTGTGTAAAAATATTTGCCCCTCGTGTCTTTTTTAAATATCTCCCCTCTCACCTTGAAAATGTGCCCCCCTAGTTTTGCAATTCCTCGATCTTATGTAAAAGACAACTACCATCAACTCTATCTATACACCTCATTATATTATAATCTTCTATCCAGCCACCTCTCAATCTTCTACACACTGACATTCAGTAAGGCCAGAAACTCTAACCAATCAAAGGGTTCATAAAGTTGCTTCTCAGGGATCCAGTGACAACTAGATAATTATTTCCCATACTCTACTTGTTGGGAGGCATAGGGACAGATTTCAATGGAGTCATAGGCAAGAGCAGGGGAGTGGTCTTCACAGATCCAGAGATGAACCATTGAATGCTACAAGTATTATATTCAGAGGTTATGTCTTGGCCGTAGGAAGGTGTTGGTTCATTATACTTACAAGTCGTATATTGACATTTGACCCTTGTTAATTGTAAACAATAATGAATAATCACCAGTTTTCATGGGACAGATAATCTGAATTTTGGAAAGCATATTAGATTGTGAGATGTTAGCCTGGGATCCATGAAATTGTATGCAGTTCATCTCCATCTGTTGATACATCTGCGTTGATGTAAAGTCTTTACTTCAACTTGCTGAGTCAGCTGATCAAGCTCATTCAACTGCTGTGGAAACCTTCCTAGTGCTTTTTCACAACTCTAGCCATGATACTAGGGAACTGTAGCTCCCTTATCATTTTCTTTGTCATTGGTACTGAAAATCCTTCTGTGAAATGTTGCTCTTGAACTTGCATTGGTTTACCGTCCAGCAAAGTCAAATCATTGTAGATACTTATCCACTGGACTATTTTACTGTCTGAACAACTTCAGCTGCTGATTGGTCAATGAGCAATGAGGTTTCACTTTTCATTCTTGCTTTCGGTATTTGTTTTTTATGGCAAACTAAGCTAGTTATTCTCCTTGGAAGGCACTTTGGTGATGTTAGGAATGAAAATTATTTTCACAATTCTTGTAAAGATGTTCGTCATCATCAGTGACATGTCGAAGGCTGCAAAGAAAGGCTTAACAGACAATCAATTCTTCAATGTATAATTTCAGTTACATCACACTGCAAACTTTTGCTATAAATTCTGTGTTACAATCGAGCCCTCCACAATCACCTGATGAAGGAGCATCGCTCCGAAACCTAGTGTGCTTCCAATTAAACCTGTTGGACTATAACCTGGTGTTGTGTGATTTTTAACTTTGTACACCCCAGTCCAACACCGGCATCTCCGAATCATGACTGCAAAGAATATAGTGCAGTTTCTCTGCTCCCGGGAAGTACAGGACGACGAAGGGTACTCTATCAGTCCTATCCCATGTCTCTCTTCTGAGGAGGTCATTATTGTTTTTTGCTGTGGCAGGTCAGAACTGGTGATCCATGAGTTCAGCAACGTGTCTCATTCTTATGGGGGTGTCTTTTAGCATCTGTAGGTGTCCATCATGTTCCTTTGCGTCTGAGCAGATCCTGTATATATACAGGACTTGGCTGTAAGGGATGGCTTCTTTAACATGTTTAGGGTGGAATCAGTTTTGTCACTCGCACCATCTCAGTTTTGATTGTTTGTAATTATCTCTCTGCCTTAATTAATCAGATTATAGGTCATCCCTTCACTTGCTATTCAGCTGTTGACGCTTTACTCACACTGTTGACACTTCTGATCACCTGCAAAGACTTGTTATTCAGTTTGTTGACATTCCACTCACACCATTTGTATCATCATTTGACACTCTTAAGAATCTAGAATTGTCTTGCAATGATCTCTCTGCCTATATACAGAACAACTTCGACTATCCGAACATCAACTATCCGAAGTTCAGATTATCCAAACAAGATCTCAAGGTCCCGTAAAAATCCATTATCCGAACAATCTGTTATCTGAACTCACAGTTATCAGAACAAAATACTCCCTGCTCATCTCGTTCAGACATTCGAGGTTGTCCTGCATTCTGTGCCTGTGTGCTTCCCTCCATTTCACCTGATGAAGGAGAAGCGCTCTCAAAGCTTGTGATTTCAAATACCATCGTTGAACTATCATCTGATTTCATGTGACTTCTGGCTTTGATAGGGCATTGACACCCATTAATGTATCATACTTAAAATTTATGAGCTGTCCATTGACATCAGCAAGTTCTATCAAATGCAGGTCAATTGAATCATTAATTTTGGTTAGGAATGTCTCTGGTCCCATTTCCCGCGGTGGAGGTTTGATATGATTAACATCTTTGAGTGAGTAAGCTGCTGTGAAACTGGGTCCTACTTCTGCACATCTTCTGGAAGTGACCTATAGATTTAAAAGTGTAGCATTATTTTATCATAGCTACACACTCTTTGTGCTTGCGAGACTTTTTTTGTTACACAGCGCTGGCAATGATTATTAGTACTGTTATTAAAGTTTTAGTGGCTCAGCGTTGGCTGCAGTCTGTTATTTTAAAGTCTCTTTCAATTTTTAAGTTCTGTCTTACAACAACAATATTGTACTCTTCTTCAAATAAAACTTTAAATTCTATACTATGGTAATGCCATTATGTTTCCTTTCTTTTAGGCTTTAAAATCTGCTAAATATCAATATTGTACCTCTGTACTGCTTGCTGGAGGATTTTCTGCTGACGTTGCAATTAAAATGGCTTTCTACCTATTCTGGGCACAATGCGTTTTTCCAACTTTCAGCTGCCCACCTGGAGTTTTTCCAGTTATCTATGGGCAAAATGAATGTTTACCCACCTTTATCGTTTTTTTATTCTCTTTTTCTTCGTAGGATGTGGATGTCGATGGTATCTAGGTCAGTCCCAAATTGCTCTCGACACAGACTGCCTTGCTAAGCTATTTCAGAGGGCAATTGAGAATCAACCACATTACTGCAAACCTGGAGTCATGTGCAGGCAGACCAGGAAAGGATGAACATTCCCTTTCGTTAAGGACATTTAGTGACCCATTGGGTTTTTACAACAACAGATGACAGTTTCATGGCTGCCTTTACTAAGGCCAACTTTATAATGCAGATTTATTAATTGAATTTAAATTCCGTTACTTGCCATTGTGGCATTTGAATTTTTGGAATTGCTAGTCCAAGAACATTACCATTAAACTACTATCTCATGGCCTGAAACACAATGTGTCTCACTCTCCCCAATTTTTCAAACAACCTTCTAAGGCTGCGGCCTTAATAAATCTTTCCACCAACTCGATCATTATGCATCTCCTGATCTTATCACGGTCTTAAAATTCTTCTAGCCATCTTTTTCTGTCAGACTCTGTCCTCTAAATCTTTTAAATTGTCCTTCTATGACTATAAATCTGCTCAGTGATGTTCTTGATGTTGTGGCCCGATATAAATTAATTTAATTGCCTTTGTTATTGTAACTGTGCCTCATGGGAGTGCACTTGCTCTGTAGCAGCACCCTTTGTAAAAGGACTCTTTATGTTCCTTTTCCCTCCATCCTTCCCAACCCAAAGTTTGAGCCTTTGTTCAGAGGTTATTCTCCCCTTACCAAAGATAATCTTTTAAACTTGTTTCCGGGATGTCTGAAATGGTTACTGGATAGCCACTCCTTTCATAGGAGTCTTTCATAGAGTCACAGAGTCATAGAGTCATACAGAATGGAAACAGAACCTTAGGTCCAACCAGTCTATGCTGACCATCATGCCAAACTAAACTAGTTCCATCTGCCCATATCCCTCCAAACCCTTCCTATTCATGTACTTATCCAAATGTCTTTTAAACGTTGTAAGTGTATCCACATCCACCACTTCCTCTGGAAGTTCATTCTACATGCGAACCACCTGCTGTGTAACAAATTTGCCTCTAATGTCTTTTTCAAATCTTGCTCCTCTCACCTTAAAAATGTGCCTTCTAATCTTAAAATCTCCCATTCTAAAGAAAAGATAACTACCATTAACTCTATCTATACCCCTCATTATTTTATAAACTTCTATCAGGTCGCCTCTCAACCTCCTACGCTCCAGTGAAAATGTCCCAGCCTATCCAGCCTTTCTATATAACTCAAACTTTCACATCCAGCAGAGATTTTCCTGCACATCCAAACACCTCATCTACTGTGTCCATTCCTCTTGATGTGGTCTCCTCTAATTTGGGGAGACAGGATGCCAACTTGCGGAATATTTCAGAGAACATCTCTGGGATAAATGCACCAAACAACCCAACCAGCCTGTGGCCGACACCTCAACTCCCCCTCCCACTCCACCAAGGACAAACAAGTCCTGGTCCTCCTCCACCGCCAAATCCTAGCCACCCAACACCTGAAGGAAGAACGCCTCATCTTCTGCCTTGGGACCGTCCAACCACACGGGATCAATGTGGATTTCACCAGATTCCTCATCGCTCCAACCCCACCTTATCCCAGATCCAACCCTCCAACCTGCCTTACCTGAGCATCTTCCTTCCCACCTATCCATTCCACCCTCCCCTCTGACCTACCAGCATCACCCCCACCTGCATCTACCTATCACATTCCCAGCTATCTTCCCCCCAGCCTCACCCCTTCCTATTTATCTCTCAGCCCCCTTGAGCCCCACCCCAAAGCTGATGAAGGACTAACGCCCAAAATATCGACTCTCCTGCTCCTCGGATGCTGCCTGACTGCTGTGCTTTTTCAGCACCACACTTTTTGACTGCATAAGTGTCTAGTTTAACAATGGAAGGGAGTGGCCAGTTCTCCCAGGTCTGTTCCTTTTCTAGTTTGTTTTAGCTGTAGCAGTCACAAGATATGTCAGTCCAGAGGAGTTGCAAGCTTTAGTGAAGGATTCTTCTATTTTTCCAGTGAAGTCTGTCTTTGGATGTTGTTCCCTCCTGCCCATTAGAATCTGTGTTTGAATTGACCTCTTTTGCCAAGGGGTGTGTCTAATTGATGTTATCATATTGAAACAGTTAATTAGTAACAGTTACTGTATCAGGTCGGTTAGGTTTTCCAATAGTTAAGCGCCGCTTTCTTTTGTTCGTGTTTCAACTGTAAATAAATTCTGTTTTGCTTAAAGCCAAGTGGTTTCACCAGTTGTGTTACACTGGGAATTCCCACCTCACATCTGCATTTAAAATAAACAAAAGTTAGGGTCGAGGCTACTTTCTTTAAATATGTTGAGGAGGTCTAGCCTGCTCCATAACACACTGCTGCAGCTGGTGGAAGTTGAACTAAGGCCTCCTGAGTCAGCAGTAGGGACACTACCACCATGTCATGAGACCCTCCAATCTTCCTTTGTATACAATGCCTAGACATTTTCTCATCAACGTGTTCAGTGATGTTATTACAACCTCTGAAGCTGGTGGAACATGAGCCGGTGGCTCCTGGTCAAGAGATAGGGACACTATCACTGTGACATAAGAGGGCCCCTTGAGTAGCATTACACTATAATTGGGGTGTGTGGATGGAGAGTAGAGTGCTGAACTATCAACATACTTTCTCCCTCAGCACTCCACACCCTCTGGTTTGAACCTTGCTCCTCCTCGCGATACTTTGCGTCCCACCATTCTTCATGGCTTTCCACCTCAATATCTTCTCCTGAAGGTGACTTGGTGGATTGGCTAATTTGCCAAAGCTGTGGAGTGTGCAGCACCTAATGGTGATTCTCAGCAGCTACTCAAAAGCACATTCACATCATTAATCGGTCACTTGAGACCAATTCCTGGGTGCAGTGAGGATTTTCCAGTCAACCTTTAGGCCCAGTCAGAAGTAGGACAGTTCTGTTCCCTGGATGCAGCCTCCTAGCAACAGGTTGACAGGACAAGGTAGAAATCAGGAAGTATATCTCAAATATGTAATCTAATCTAATCTAAAAAAATGCAGGAGAGAAGCTAAGGGTGGAATAAGGAAGGTTAAGAGGATGCATGAGAAAAGGATGGTAAATAGTAAGATGTTCTTCAAACATATTAATAGTAAAAGATTAGCAAAGGATAGAGCGTGCTCCATGAAGAACTCGCAGGATAAGCCACTCAACGAAGCAAGGGGTATGGCAGAGGTACTAAATGAGTACTTTGCTTCTGTCTTTAGCAAATTAGAAAATGGCCAAGATGAAAATGTGGGAGTTGAGCAACTGAGTATGATATTGATCGAACAAAACAGAAAGAGGTGCTGTAAAAGATGGCAGTGCTCTAGGTACCAAAGTCCCAAGGCCCAGATGGGGTGCATCCAAGATTACTGAGAGAGGTATGGGAGCAAATTGCAGAACCATTGACAGAAATTTTCCAAGCTCTGGCCACAAGATTAGTCCCAGGGACTGGAGGATTGCAAATGTAGCACTGTTGTTTCAGAAAGGGGCAAAGGATAACCCAGGAAATGACAGACCTGTCAGCTTGACATCAATACTGAGAAAACTGATAGAGGCCACAATTTGAGATAAGGTAAATATACACTTAAAGAAATCTAAATTAAGACGTGACAGTTCATGTAGCTTTGTCAAAGATAGGTCATGTCTGACAAATTTAATTGTGTTCTTTGATGGAGTGACACAAGCAGTCGATGAGGATAATGCTGTGGATGTGGTATACTTGGACTTTCAGAAAGCACTTGATCAGATGCCACATGGCATGCTGCTCAATAAATTAGAAATATTTGAGATTGATAGTTCCTTGGTAGCATTGATTCGAAGCTAAATAAAAGATAGGAAACAGAGGGTAGATATTGATGGTGTTTCTCAGACAGGAGACACATTGAAAGCGGTGGTCCTCAGGGAATGGACTTGGGACCCTCGCTTTTTCCGTTTCATATGAAGGATTTGGAGATGCGTGTTGAGGGCAAAATTCTAAACTTGCAGATGATGCTAAGCTAGGGAGAATAGTGAATTGTGAGGATCATGTTGAGCGACTTCAGAGAGATATTGACAAGTTATCAAATGAGCTGATATCTGGCAGATGAATATCAATACAGAGAAATGTGAGGTAATTCATTTTGTTAGAAGAAACACTGAGAGGCAATAAAGGGGGATACAAGAGCAAAGGCACTCGGGGGTTCACAAGCATGATTCTCTGAATGTGGCCAGACAAGTTGAAACTGTTGTTAAGCAGGTTCATAGGATTTTGGGACTTCTAAACAGAGGCATAGGGTATACAAGCAAGGAAGTAATGCCTACGCCTTGACAAACCATTGGTCAGACCACATCTGGAGTATTGGGGTCAGTTCTTTAAGGACGGATTTGAAAGCCCTAGAGAGAGTGCCAAGGAGCTTTATCAGAATGATACCAGGAATGAGGAATTTTAGATACAAGGAAGGATTAGAGAAATTGTGTTTACTCTCCTCGGAGCAGAGAAGCTTACGAGATGACCTATTGAGGTGTCCAAAATTATGAACAATTTTTGAGAGTGTAAAGAAGGATATTCTGTTTCCACTAGTTGGTATGTCAGTAACTAGGGGGTCACAATTTCAAGATTGTCAACAAGAGAGCTAGGAGTGAAATGAGGAGAAGTTGTTAGTATTTGGAATGCACTGCCTGGGACAGTGGAGGAGGTGGATCCTAAAGGAGGTTACTTCATAGTGTGGAATCGTACAAGGGCCTGTGAAATGTGTGGTAAAGCAGGAAGTGTGGCAAAATCACATGAGAAGTCCAGTGAGGCCTAACTCCTCTTTTACGACATTGAGAACAACTTGCTGTGTCTTTTAACAAAGTTCGGGTAACAAGGTGAGTTTCTGACTGGACAGTTACCTATTAAGGAGGATTATTGCTCATTAACTGCTTATTAAATGCAGAACTCACCTTATTAAGATGCAGCTTCCTATCCTGTCACCCACCATAAGCAAATTAGATGCCAAGAATTATCGACATTTGAATTACCTAGCAACTTCAGCTCACAGATAGCTGCAACGATCCTCTGTGTTGGACATCATGCACCTACATCTCAGGGCACACTTCATAGGCACTAACCACATGCACCTCACATCCACAGACATTGGCATCCATCAGGTGTTGGTGTCGATGAATACTCATGGGACATCTCTCATCCACTTCCACACTGCCATGCTTCACCAGTAACTATCAATGCAATGCTGCACTGAGAACATAGTCCAGGGGAAGTCACCCAACTCATGGACTGGACCCGGCTACATGTCCACACTGCTCACTTGCTCTGTTAGCAGCCATTCACTTTGAACCAACCTGCATGCTCACAGCATCCCTGCCTTGCCTTTTTGCACCTTACCCTTCAGCCAGAGATACCGGGTTCACAGCACTGATCTTCTGCCTTACAACTTAGTGCAGACACAAAGCCAGGTAGCTTGTCATGGCTCTCAACAGTCTTCAGTCGAATCAAAGGAGATAGCTTCCAGTCAAGGGAGGGTTTCAGCACAGTAGGTCTTTTACCTGTCCAGGACCTTGGACACTGGATGTAGGTTTGCTCGCTGAGCTGGAAGGTTCTTTCCTGATGTTGGCCAAACAGAGACATGCACGAGAATTCCTAGAAGCATGGCATTCCAACCAGAACTCTATCAACAAACACACCGAGTTAGACCCCATCTACTACCCCGTGAGCAGTGCGAGCAAACCTACATCCAGAACCACAACCTGAGCTACAAATCTTCTCAAAGCTCGCTAAGACCTTGGACACTGTCAATTAGCTACTCGGGATGTCAGAGTCACGATCCTCTCCTCGTTATTTTGGATGGAGACTTGAGCAATTTATAAACACCAGTCTTTCTCATTGATTCTTTCTGGCTGGTAAATACAACTACATCTGTCTCTTCTGATTTTATTTCAAATACTTAAATGGAATTTAATCTGGAAAATACCTGCCAACGCATTTTTCTTTCTCAACACTTCTTATCAAAATCTTTTTTGAGTTGAATACAAGTTCTACATCTGATTGCTGAAGTATTTTCCAGGTTTATTTCATGTTGGCCCCTCTATCATAGGTCATTCTTTGCAATTTTCTTTTCATTTTAATCAATTCATAAACAAATCTACTATTGTTATTGTCATCCTTTGAACTGGATCAGATTGTAAAAGCCCATTTCCAGCCCTTGCATTCAACAGTAACCAAAAATAGTTTCAGAACCGATGCACTTGATATTGCACATGTGAAAATAATACTGAAGAAAGTGTGTACAAATATTGCTCAGTTAGGCATTCACTGAATCACAGTATACCAATGAATATCAAAAACTCAAAATTCTTCAACATCCTGATAGTTATCATTCATTTTTCTCTATATTCATGTCCAACAAAGATGCTTTCATATTTCTGTGCTTTATTAAGAGTTTAGTTGCAGTGACTACAAAATGCATTTAATGTTTATCTAGGCAGTACAATTTGCTTCTTGACTGAGTTGTAATCATTATTGCCTATAATGTATGTCTTAATTCCAAAATAAACATAGTTTCTACTGCAAATTCAAGCTGCTTTCATGAATGCCTTTTTCTAGGATCTACATTTTGCTAAGTGTTCTGCTAATGTGTAAAAATAATTTCTGCGAATTATTTTACAATTAGTACTGTGAGAGCCATTTCACAGGGCACTAAGGCAGCTTCAATGTTGGACAATCTACACTCAAAACAATCTAGGACTCTCTGAGTCATGGTTATTAAATTGAATGACTTTGATCATTCAGGCTTAAGACATTTCTCAGCTGTTATGAGCATCAATGTTTCACAAAGACTTACACCTGCAGCTGTTCAGTCTCTCACAGAGAGGAAAGAACGTTTTGATGTTTGACAGCTACGAGAAGAATGGTGGAGGTTTTTTCTGTAACGTTGTTAGAAGCAAAGTGGGAAATTATGATGCAAATTGGGCTGAAATAAAAATAACTGCAGCTTTAAGAAAGGGAAATCTGTATTATGGTGTGAACTTCACCTCATTGTGGCTTCACTGTTTCTGCCAACAGCATGAAAATTGTTGATTTATTTCACTGTTATCAATAGTTACGTAGTACAAAACATACAACTCTTGGTTGCATAAGTTCACAAACTGTGAGGAATTAGGTATCTTTAAGAGTTAGGGCTTTGCAACTAAGCCATACTACATATACCATATTGAGTTTAGCATGACATGTGTTCTTGCTGTGATGTTTGAAAGTCCTACCAGTTGGATTTCCCTGACCTGTATAAGAGGATAATATCTATTTTTGTATTTCCTGTTGGCAGTCTGCATCAAGGACAGAAAGCAGTTCACATCAATATAGTCCAGCAACTGAATGTGTTATACCCGTGAAAGGGAAAGCAATTCAACAATCTCCCTGTGAAAATTAATCATAGAATATGGAAGCGATGAAGTTTGAATTTTAAAGAAAGCATCTATTATTAAAAAGATCTCACAAATGGTTTCGACGGGGCTAATGTTACATTTATCACTGATGACACATTTGCTCTGACAAGCAGACAGAATTGAAGGCAATCCTCCACCAGTCTCACAAATTCTTTGCATGGTGTTTGGTAATTAGACCTTTGAAGTTCTGTCCGAGGTAAAGTTATAAGTGGCAATGCTTGAAATGCATGCACTAAAACTATAAATTACTGCCAATCTATTTTTCTTTTAATTTTCCTAACCATTTTTTTAAAAAAAAACTTCTCAAATCACATTTCTTTGTCCATCTAAGAAAGTGGATAGCATCTGTCCCCAAAGCACTTGTGTACTTTATGCCAGATAGTGCACAGGAACAGTTTAGGATATCCTTTCCCATTCCCATGCACTCGGGTGTTACATGATGAAACTACTTGGTAAATGAAATGAGTCATTAATAATATCAATGGACCAACTTTCTGTATTCATTTTTAATTTTCTGCAAACACTAATAGAATACACTGTATCATTCACAAATAAATGTCCCCCAGTGTTACAGTAATTATGGAGAATATTTTAGTGTGAAGCAAAATCCTATGGCTATTACTGCACAGTCAAGGCCACATGTGTGTTATATATCGGGTAATTGTCAAAACATCAGAGTCAATAATTATTACGATATTTTTGTTTGAAAATCATTGGCATTGTGTTGGCAAAACTCATTTTGTGTTACAAACTGTAGTGGCTAGTATGTTATTTTGGTAATCAAAGAACATCTTTTGAGCTAAATTGCATTTGTGGTAACATTTTCTTAAACCATCCAAATTTCCAGTCTTTGCAGTCATAACAGTGATGCCAACATTTCAAAGCCATGATAAAATGCACAACTGGAAACAATTCAAATCATCATTGTAACATTCTAACATCACATAAACGTGTGCAGTTCATCTGACCGTGATTAATAAAGCAACTGGAGTACAATTTCTGATCTAATTTCATTCAGGTTATTAAAACATTGAGATACTAGATACAATAAATCTCCACAGCAATGCCAAAAAGCAAAATTTGAGTAGAAGCATCGGAGGTTGAGGGGTAACCAGATAGAGTTTTATTGAATCATGAGGGGCATAGATAGGGTAAATAGACAAGGTCTTTTTCCCAGGGTAAGGGAGTCCAAAACTAGAGGACATAGGTTTAAGGTGAGAAGGGAAAGATTCAAAAGGGACCTAAAGGGTAATGTTTTCATGCAGAGGATGGTGTGTGTATGCCAGAGGAAGTGGTGGAGGCTGGTAAAATTACAGCATTTAAAAGGCATCTGGATGGGTATATAAATAGGAAGGGTTTGGAGGGACATGGGCCAAATACTGGCAAATGGGACTAGATTAATTTAGGATAACTGGTCAACATGGATGATTTGGACTGTAGGGTCAGTTTCAGATGCTGTACATCTTTGTGACTGCCAATGATGTGGAGGTGCCAGAGTTGGATTCGGGTGGATGAGATCAGAAGTCACATGGCATCAGGTTATACTCCAACAGGTTTGTCCGAAAGCTTGTGATTTCAAATAAACCTTGGACTATCATCTAGTGTCCTGTTACTTCTGACCAACTCTAAGTTGCCCCTTAAACTCTACCAGCGCTCTGAAACCACCTGATGAAGGATCAGCGCTATGAAAGCTAGTGCTTCCAAATAAACCTGTTGGACTATCACCTGGTGTGGTGTGGCTTCTGACCAACTCTATGTTGCTCCTTAAAATCTACCAGCGCTCTGAAAGCTTGCGATTTCAAATAAACCTGTTGGACTATCACCTGGTATCCCATCACTTCTGACCAACTCCATGCTGACCCTTAAACTCTACCAACCAGGAACCACAACCCAAACTCAGATTTTCTTTTTGGGAAAATCAAGTTTAGCTCCAAGTTGAAGGGCAGGTTACACCCCCAAACCCCACCCTCCCACAACACATTGACAGGCCGGGCTTACCCAAGTATAGAGAGGCGTTCTCTGTTTTCACATTGTCGTCCAGGTAAGTGGGGCCCAGGGTGTAGATGGGGGTCGAGCCCACACCGATGAGGAACTGGGCACAGACGAACAAGGTCACGTAGAGCGAGTGGTGGTGGCTGGAGGAGTCCTTGGTGATACAGCCCTCGGTGTTGTTGTTGTTGTTGTTGTTGGTGGCGCCGCTGCTGCTGCACAGCCCCTGGTTGGAGGAGGAGGTGTTCAGCTCCTGGATCTGGTACTGGGGGGAGATGAAGTGGGGCAGGCTGAAGAGGGCAGCCCCCAGCGCGATCAGGAGGCCGCCGGCGGCCAGCCAGCGGGGTCTGTGACCCCGGCCCCCGAAGTAACTGATGAAGACCACCACCAGCAAGCTGCCGATGTCGAAGCAGCTGACCAGGAGGCCGGACTCGGAGCTCTTCAGGTTGTACCTCCTCTCCATGGTGGTGATGACACTGCTGAGGTAGCCGGACACCATCAGCGACTGGATGAAGGTCAGGCAGCACATGCACAGCAGGAAGCACCGGGAGTCACCTAGCACCGAGCTCGCCAGGCCCTTGCACCGGGCACCGGGCACCGGCTTCCCGGGTACCACCGCCGCCGAGGAGCAGGAGAAGGCGGCGATGGAGTTGCTCTTGGTCGGACTGAGCTCCGGCTCCCTGCCGCCCAGGCACGAACCGCTCAGGCTGGGCAAACTTTTACACTTGAAATGCTCCCCGTGCCTCTTGTCCCGGCCTCTGTCTTTCAGCAAGGAGTTGGAATCCATCTCCAATCCCAAAGGGTGATGGTGGTGGGGGGGTGCTGGAATCAGGCAGTGCCCCTGTCTCTGGGCAAGGGCATCTCAGGCAGGAGCCCGGCAGCAGGGATGAGGTGCCTGGGTCTCTGAGAGTCCGGGGGACAATGCCAGCCGGTGCAGGCACATGGCCCTCTGTCTCTCTCCCTCTCTCTCTCTGTATGTGTGTCTGTGTGTGAGCTGCACTCCCACTCCCTCTCCCTCTCTCAGCCCCTCATCCTCGCCGGTTGCCCTCTCCCCCGGGACGGCAGCAGCTACAGGCTGGGGGAGACGGTGAGGCAGCAGACCCAGGCTCCATTCCCACTCCTTCCGCGACTGGAACCGCAGCCTGACACACACTCCACACACACAGAGAGAGAGAGAGAGAGAGAGAACCGGTCTCCAGCCTCCCCCAGTAACGGAGGGGTGGAGTTATCCCAACCAGCCTGTAGTTAGATAGAGGAGGAGGGGGGTTGTTAAAGCTGTCTGGGTGATGCTGGTTGCTGTAGGCAATACTTAGAAGCTGATAAAGAATGGAGCCTGGTCTCTAGTGTTATTCTGTGGTTCTCTCTATCAATCCCATGTCTAAGGTAACAGCGAGGCCATGAACTGCACAGATCCCACAGCCTTTAGTTATTCCCCCTCCCACACAGCCTGGCTCTGCCCTTAACATTCTAAGTCCCTCTCACACACACACACACACACACACCTCCACTCAAGGACAACAAAGCTTCAAGCAAAAATGGCCACTCAATAAGCTTGTAGCTTCTTTTAAACAAAGAGAAAATAAACTTCAAAGGATCAACACACAGGCATGACACGGGGGGAGCAAGGTTGATTTAAAATATAAACCAACTCACACTCACTCCGTAAATCTATGGGGAAAAGGCCACAACCGTGTTTTGAAATCAAGCTGAAAGTAATTCAGGCATCATGACATTGCTTCCCAAAATAACAAGCAGTATTAATGATCCAACACACTGTCCTTCAACTAAAATAAGAGAAGCTTTAAAAACTGTTTTGCCTCCAACTGCCACTTGTGCACTACTACTCAAGATCCTGTTGTAATCCGAGGTAATCTTCTTCACTGTCCATTACACCTCCAATTTTGTTATCATCTACAAACTTAGTAACTATAGCTCCTGTGTACACATCCAAATAATTTAAATAAATGATGAAAAGTAGTGGATCCAGCACCAATCCTTGCGGCACTCCAATGGTCACAGGCCTTCAATCTGAAAAGCAACCACCACCCTCTGTCTTCTACCTTCGAGCCAGTTCTGTATCCAAATTGCTAGTTCTCCCTGTATTCTGTGATATCTAACCTTGCTAATCAGTCTACCATGAGGAACTTTTTGAACGCCTTACTGAAGTCCATATAGCTCACGTCCATTGCTCTGCCCTCATCAATCCTCTTTGTTACTTCTTCAAAAAACTCAAGCAAGTTTGTGAGACATGATTTCCTATGCACAAAGCCATGTTGACTATCCCTAATCAGTCCTTGCCTTTCCAAATACATGTACATCGTGTCCCTCAGGATTCTCCCCAACAACCTGCCCACAACAACGTCAGGGACACGAGTTCGATTCCAGCCTCGGGTGCTCCGGTTTCCTTCCACAGTCCAAAGCTATGCAGGTTAGGTGAATTGACCATGCTAAATTGCTCCATAGTGTTCAGCAATGTGTAGGTTAGGGGCATTAGTCAGGGGAAATGTCAAGAAATAGGGGAGGAGAATGGGTCTTGGTGGGTTACTCTTCGGAGGGTCGGTGTGGACCTGTTGGGCCAAATGGTCTGTTTCCACACTGGTAGGGATTCTGTGATTCTATGCTTCAAAGTCCTGAAAGGGGAACTGGGTGGAGTAGGGCTGGAATTCACTCATGAGTAATTGCCCAAACCTCATCCCACACATGAACTATGGATACCACCTGCCTGGACACCTCTAAGGGGCAGGCCAGGGCAGTTTCCTTAACCCATCGGATAATTTGTGATCAGCACGGGGAAGCAGGCACAGACCAAAGAACTGTGAAAGGAATTGGTCAGGATAAGCAGCAACAATTTTAAAATATGTTAAAATTGCTTCCATTAATGTGCAGAACATTAAGTCTATTATGTGATATATTTCAACCTTGGATAACCTGACCAAGGTTAAAACTGACCAGTTGTTTCTGCAAGAATGTGTGATTTTGTACACATGTAGCCCCTACAGGCTGTGGTCACACTGTGCTCAATGGGCAGTTTCCAGGGATGTAGACTAAGATCAGCTGTACCTGGAGGACCATCAACTTGGTGAATTAATCTTTTTGGTCCGCTCAAAGCCCATCAGTCTTTTATGGTATGTTGCCATCTGGCACATTCCAAGGCCCAGGAACTATGTGGTGGGAAGACACACTAAAGTTTGGGGCAACCAATGTAAAGTTACAATGAGACAAAGTCCCAATCCAAGACTTTTCAGCACAGCTTACTGAGAAGCTGAAAACTCCACAGTCTGGATACCTTACAAAGAGTGTACTATGTGAAGATCAAGAGAATTGAAAATGGATTGAGGCACCTCAACATTTTTATATTGTATATATACAGTACATAGAGAAAAATGTAAAATTTGTACACTTCCTGTAATTTCAAATTTGAAATGTTTTACCCTCAAGCTGCATAGCTGAGATGGAAAGTACTTTGTAAATATTGTGTAGGACATTCTCCATGGCAATAAGTTGAATTTTGTTGAAAGTTCTGTAACATTCGAGCTAATGTTTTATAATGTAGTTTTACAAATTTTACAAGTAAAAATGTACCAAAAACACTAATTGCTGAATTAGCTGATCTCAGTTAAGGTGCTGCAATTTGATTCAACTCCATTGTACTAAGGAAAGAAAAAAAAAACAAAAATAAACTCTTCCTGGAAAGACTCTATTCCATTCTCCCTGTTCCTGCAACTCTGTTGTTCTGATAATACCAACTTCAACAGGGGGGCCTCCAAAATGTCCACCTTCTTCCTCAACAAAGATACCCCAACACCATCGTTGACCATCGATGGCCCAACCCATCTCCCACTCTTCAGCTCTCACCCCCTCTTTTCCTTCCCGCAACAGTGATAGAGTCCCCCTTGTCCTCACCTACCATTCCACCATCCACCATCCACGTCCAGAGGATCATTAGCTGACATTTCCGTCACCTCTTGCAGAATGGCACCACCAGACACATATTACCTCCCCCCTGCCCCTCCCCGACCCTTCCCTGTCAGACCTCCACAAGGTCTGTTCCCTCTGGGACATCTTGGTTCCATCTTCCTTCACTCCCATACTCTTCCCACAGTCCCCACTTCCCTTCCAACCGCAGATGGTATAACACCTGCCCGTTTACTTCCTCCACATCCAAGGGCCCAAACGCACCTTCCAGGTGAAGCAGCACTTTGCACAATCTAGTCTACCGTATTCGCTGCTCAAAGTCTGGTCTCCTTTACATTGGAGAAACAAAGCAAGAGACGAGGTGATCACTTTGCAAAATACCTATGTTCTCACAGTAAAAAAGACCCTGAGCATCCAGTTGCCTGCCACTTCAAAAACCCACCCTGTTCCCTGGCCAACATCTCTGTCTCAGTCTTGCTGCAGTGTTCCAGCAAAGCTCAGCCCAAGCTGGAAGTACAGCTTTTCATTTTCCACTTGAGAACTCTGCAGCCTTCTGGACTCAATATTAGGGCTTGAAGTACCTTTTCCCATGTCCTTATCCCAATCCGCAGACACCAGGGCTTGTTATCACATGGTCTGCTACTATAAACAACCCATTATTAGCCACTAACAGTCCCCATTAGTAGCTATTCATTCTCCTAAACTGACTGTTATCCACTCCTTTGTTTATCCAACTGCTCTCCCCTCTCTTTGGGCTCTATCTCCATCTATCATTTATTCCTTAACCCCACTCCACAGTCTGACATCTGAGTAAAAAAACAACTTTTTCCGAGCTACCATCAGGTTCAGAGGAAGGGTCACTGCACCCAAAATGTTAACTCTGATTTCTCTCCACAGATGCTGGCCGACCTGCTGAGATTTTCCATCAAATTCTGTTTTTCTTTCTGATTTCCAGTATCCGTAGTTCTTGTGGGGTTTTTTTTTTAAAGAAAAATAAAACATGATTCCAGATGTTGTGAAACTTGAAAGGGTTCAGAAAAGATTTACAAGAATGTTGCCAGGGTTGGAGGATTTAAGGTATAAGGAGAGGTTGAATAGGCTGGGGCTGTTTTCCCTGGAGCTTCAGAGGCTGAGGGGTGACCTTATAGAGATTTATAAAATAATGAGGGGCATGGAAGGTGGGGGAGTCCAGAATGAGAGGGCATAGGTTTAGAGTGAGAGGGGAAAAAATTACAAAGGGAACTAAGGGGCAATTTATTCACACAGAAGACGGTGCATGTATGGAATGAGCTGCCAGAGGAAGTGGTGGAGGCTGGTACAATTACAACATTTAAAAGGCATCTGGATGGGTATATGAATAGAAGGGGTTTAGATGGATATGGGCCAAGTACTGAAAATAGAATTAGATTAGGATAGGATATCTGGTCAGCATGGCCGAGTTGGACCAAAGGGTCTGTTTCCATGCTGTGCATCTCTATGACTATGACTCATAACTGCTAGTTTGTGACTCAGTCTGGAGAATCTGTCTCTGTCAACATTGGATGTGAACAAAATCACAGTCAACCATGCTGTTCTCAAGACCAAAATAGTGAATAGTAATCCATCAGATTGAGACACAAACAGTGGTCATTTTAGTAGTGGACTAGAAACTCAACATCAGCATTTCAGGAGAGATACAGACAATAAAATGAAGAAAAGAAAAGAAAAGACATATTCTAGGTGTCTCCTTTGACATAACGTTTTCATGATCTCAGCAGTTCAAGAGACACACTTTCATGCAGCTGAACGTCTCCAGCTGTATTTATCTTTAATAATCCCTTAGCCTCCTTCAAAACCAGGTACTCATTAAGTACTTTAGCACAATCAGCACTTTTAAAAATAATATTGCTGTTGCTCTTTCTCTAGTGAATAAATTATATTCTTAAATTTTAAACATTCCCAGTTAAACTTGCCAGATTTAATGTGAAACGCTGCTCAATATAAAGTAACACACACTTGAACAAATTAAAAATCACACAACACCTGGTTATAGTCCAACAGGTGTATTTGGAAGCACTAGCTTTCAGAGCACTGCTTCTTCATCAGGCGGTTGTGGAGAATTCTTCCATCTAAAGAAGCAGCAGCGCTCCGAAAGCTAGTGCTTCCAAATACACCTGCTGGACCATAACCAGGTGTTGTGTGATTTTTAACTTTATACATCTCAGATACACCGGTGGGTTTGTAGTACTTTAACAGGTCTCAACCAAAATAATGATGGGGCAATGCAGATGGCCTGGTCTGGACTATCAAGAAAAATACTGAATGGCCTGAACAGAGTGGATGTTTCCATTGGTAGAGGAGACTGGGATCCGAGAGCACAACTTTAAGATTAAAGGGAAGACCTTTTAGAACGGAGATAATGAGGAACTTCTTCAGGCAGAGAGTAGTGAATCTATGGAATTCACTGCCACAGAAGGCTGTGGAGGCCAGGTCTTTGAGTATATTTAAAACAGAGATAGATAGGTTCTTGATTATCAAGGGGATCGAGGGTTACAGGGCAAAAATGGGAGAATAGGGATGAAAAGCTTCGATGGGCTGAATGGCCTAATTTATGCTCCTATGTCTTCTGGTCTTATCATCTGGGTTTTGAATTCCTGACTGTTGTCTCTGTGACACCTACTAGAAAGTATGCAGTGTAGATATTGAGATATGGCTGTGACCCCCATATTCAATCGTTGAAAAGGTGCAGAAAATATTTACAAAGATGTTGCTGGGATTGAGAGTTTGAACTGTAGGGAGAAGGTAAACTAGATTCTCCCTGGAGCATCAGAGACTGAGGAGTGACCTTATAGAGATTTATAAAATCATGAGAGGCATGAATAGAGTGAATAACCAAGGTTCTTTTTCCTCCTGGCTCGGGGACTCCAAAACTAGAGGGCATAGATTTAAGGTGAGAAGGGAAAGATAATAAAGAGACCTAAGGGGTAACTTTTTAATGCAGAGGGTGGTACGTGTATGGAATGAGCTGCCAGAGGAAGTGGTGGAGGCTGGTACAATTACAATATTTAAAAGGCATCTGGATGGGTACATGAATAGGAAGGGTTTACAGGGATATGGGCCAAGTCCTGGCAAATGGGACTAGATTAATTTAGGATATCTGGTCGGCATGGATGAATTGGACTGAAGTGTCTATTTCCATGTTGTACAATTCTATGACTCTAAGACAACCAATGGAGAATGGCCAGTCTAGGGAGGACCACAGGGCAGCTTGCACTAAACTGAACTCATTGATTCCAGGAGAAATCAGAGAAAAGTACAATGGTCTATTGTTGCCTATCGTTTGTGTAAGGGATTTTATCAAACAAGTACAATATAATACAAACATGGAAAAATATGAACAATAGATGCTATTGAATTAATTGCCATAAATCATTATTAAAGCATTATTCACGAGTCAAAGTTAAATACTATTTTTTTGAATGATCTGCTAGATTCTGTACAGTGACATGTACTTCAGCATTTCTTCGTGAACTTTCCTTTCATTTGAATTGGGAAGAAACATCAAAATCAAGATATAAGACTTTTACACATGCACTAATATTATTTTACAGCATTGAATTACATCAAATTATCAATCTTCCTCTCACACCATGTTAATCGTTTAACATAGATGGAAAGAATATGTATGGTCCCTTAGTAATTAATAGTGCTTGTGGGTTGTTTGTTATTTTTAGATATTATCATCATCCATTGTGAGTAATAGAAACAGATTTTGTGTTTTACCCCATGGTGTAAATAACAAATGCACAGAGAAAAGTCATGCATGCCTCCTCAATAATAGAGGAGAAAGTGAGGACTGCAGATGCTGGAGTACCAGAGTTGAAAAATGTGGTTCTGGAAAAACACAGCAGGCCAGGCAGCATCCGAGGAGCAGGAGAATCGACTTTTCGGGCATAAGCCCTTCTTCAGGAATGATTCCTGAAGAAGGGCTATGCCTGAAACATCAATTCTCCTGCTCCTCGGATGCTGCCTGGCCTGCTGTGTTTTTCCAGCACCATATTTTTCAACTCCTCAGTAATAGAACCTGGTCAATTTTCCATTTATTTTAATTGATAGATACAAAATCAAGTTGACACGTTTAAATGCAAAAAATCTCTTGGCCAGTTTTTTTCATATCTCCAAGAGCAGACAGGAAAATTAAAAAAAGAGGAATAAACTCTATCACATATTTCCTATAAGTTCAAAGCATTTCTCACACTTACACAATACTCATATTTGGTCCATTTCAGGCAGTCATTTTTAGTTTTATTTCAGTTAATGTTCTATCAAAAATAGTCAACTGATTAATTCCAAATAAATGTATTAAACATTCATTCCTGGGCTTTGTCAATCAGAAAGTATACCTTTGCTTTAGCTATGTTTACATAAAAAACAATCATGGCACTTGAGAATTTCACTGAATGTTTTGATGTGATTTGTTGTCATATCAATGTAAGCAGCATATTAGAATTTCTCAAGCACAAAGGTTATCTTGAAGGACAGAAGTAGGTTATAAAAGAACTGACTGTACCAATGCAATAGGGAAATAAGCCAAAATGAACTGGGGGAGGGGGTGGGGGGAAAAGCTGTAGTACCTAAACTGCGGTATATTCACCCACTTCCTAAATTTTGGAGTTAGTTGATCCATTTCTTAATGAAAAAACACAAATATTGAATGGTGAAGGTCTGACTGATTGTTCCACTCCAAACTCTCATGATAGTTGGGAACTGGAAGTGGATAGCACATCTGTTTATGTGGCAGGTACAATCTCAGTGTAAATATTAAGTTAATGCACTGGCTATATGTCCCACATGCAATAGCGCAATGGGAGATCACTGTGCAGCCTTCCTTCTCAGTAGCTGATGTCAGGGTCACAACAAGACTGTAGTCATAAAAGAAAATTAACACGTATGGAATGTACAATAGTGGCTTGGGTGTTTTCTGTATATAGACATCACATTATATTTTGTTCCCTAACTATTGTGTACATGGTATGCATTTGTTGGGACTACCTCCTTTGAGCTGATATGTATGATTTTTCTCTGTGTATTCGTTATTTACACCATGGAGCAAAACACAAAATCTGTTTCTATTACTCACAATCGATGATGATAATATCTAAAAATAACAAACAATCACAAGCACTATTAATTACCAAGGGACCATACATATTTTGCCTTGATATGCTTTATATTCAGCTGTTATTGCTGAATGAAGGGGATTGAGGAACATGTCACCTGCATTAGCAACAATGTAGTGGTGCATTAGAGGTTAGTCATCATTGCTTGGTAATGTGTAGGGTATGGAAATGTGTTGTTGGAAAAGCGCAGCAGGTCAGGCAGCATCCAGGGAACAGGAGAATCGACGTTTCGGGCATAAGCCCTTCTTCAGAAATGAGGAAAGTTTGTCCAGCAGACTAAGATAAAAGGTAGGGAGGAGGGACTTGGGGGAGGGGCGTCGGAAATGTGATAGGTGGAAAGAGGTCAAGGTGAGGGTGATAGGTCAGACTGGGGTGGGGGCGGAGAGGTCGGGAAGAAGATTGCAGGTTAGGAAGGCGGTGCTGAATTCGATGGATTTGACTGAGACAGGGTGGAGGGAGGGGAAATGAGGAAACTGGTGAAATCCGAGTTCATCCCTTGTGGTTGGAGGGTTCCTAGGCAGAAGATGAGGTGTTCTTCCTCCAACCGTCGTTTTGTTGTGGTCTGACGATGGAGGAGTCCAAAGACCTGCATATCCTTGGTGGAGTGGGAGGGGGAATTGAAATGTTGAGTCACAGGGTGGTTGGGTTGGTTGGTCCGGGTGTCCCAGAGGTGTTCTCTGAAACGCTCCGCAAGTAGCCGGCCTGTCTCCCCAATATAGATGTGGATCTGATGAGGGAGTCACGGAGGGAGTGGTCTTTACCAAACGGACCCCACCACCAAGGATGTATTTCCCTCCCCTCCCCTATCAGCATTCCGTAAAGACCACTCCCTCCGTGACTCCCTCGTCAGATCCACACCCCCCACCAACCCAACCTCCACTCCCAGCACCTTCCCCTGCAACCGCAGGAGGTGCAAGACTTGCGCCCACACCTCCCCCCTCACCTCCCTCCAAGGCCCCAAAGGAAACTTCCATATCCGCCACAGATTCACCTGCACCTCCACACACATCATCTATTGCATCCTCTGCACCCGATGTGCAGAGGATGCAATAGATGGAAGAGCGCCTCATCTTCCGCCTAGGAACCCTCCAACCACAAGGGATGAACTCGGATTTCACCAGTTTCCTCATTTCCCCTCCCCCCACCCTGTCTCAGTCAAATCCATCGAATTCAGCACCGCCTTCCTAACCTGCAATCTTCTTCCCGACCTCTCCGCCCCCACCCCAGTCTGACCTTTCACCCTCACCTTGACCTCTTTCCACCTATCACATTTCCGACGCCCCTCCCCCAAGTCCCTCCTCCCTACCTTTTATCTTAGCCTGCTGGACAAACTTTCCTCATTCCTGAAGAAGAGCTTAAGCCCGAAACGTCGATTCTCCTGTTCCCTGGATGCTGCCTGACCTGCTGCGCTTTTCCAGCAACACATTTCCAGCTCTTATCTCCAGCATCTGCAGACCTCACTTTCTCCTCAATGTGTAGGGTATGTTTTGTATTCCCAAGCTAATGAGACATAACTGTGGATGCAGCATCTACTGGTGTCCCCTTGAAGGAATGACTTCATGACAATGAGAAATGATGTGATACTTGTGCATTCATGGAGTTGACCATGAAGCACTGGAACAAGAAGCTTGTTGATGATAGCCTCACTGATTTGACTGTTTGTAAAAAGCCAGTATCCTGGGGCTGGGGGAGTGGAGGCACAGGTTTGAAGATCACCTTTCATCCTGAGAGAGAACGGTCCACAATTGTTGATGTTCCAGGGAGTAGAGATTGCTCTGGGTGGGGGCTGGCAGACGTGGCAGGGTAATTAGAATAAACAGAGCAAGGGCATGATGGTCAGGTGGGTGTATCAGAACAAATGAAGATGGCATTGTCCCTGATAGCCCAGCTACATCTGGGAGAACATTCTCCACATACATCCCCATTGCGGCAGGTTAGCCACTTGTCCATGTCCACAATTTGACAATTCTTTCCTCTTTTTACAGCATCATCCTATTGCACATGGATAGCAATGAGTTGAGGGGTGCGTAGTTAAGTTATTATATTTTACATTAGGATTAAATCTCGGCACAACATCGTGGGCCTAAGGGCCTGTTCTGTGCTGTACTTTTCTATGTAAGGTACAGCAGATGACAACAATCCTGAGAATCCTGTGTGGCAGCTCTCATAAAGCTCTGTCTGATTGGTTATGGCTTTGGATGGGCATTTTGAACAGATAGATAGTCTGCTCTCTGAGTGCTCTTATTGGGCAGTGTGCAGTGTAACACTCCTGACACAGCTTTGGGGCTGATGCACTGGAGTCATTTGCCACATTTGAAGGAGATAACCCTTTGGTAGACAGGATCCAACCTTCCACTTGCCCTCACAGAGCTGTGGCAGCTGGGACCTCCTTTAGATGCATAGTCCCTGAGAAATGAATGCCAATCTGTATAACTTCCCTTCCGGTGATCATAGGCAGCTTGAACATGAAAGAGTGAAACCCCTTTGATTGACAAATGCAGCTGGCTGTTCCTAGATATCCTGAATGGTCACCTGTGTGGAGTTATTTCTGTACCTGTGGGAGCCAGGCACTGACCTTGACATCCACTTCCCAAGTGGCCAAGCCAGCAGCATCTGTTGTGGTTCTGTCGAATTTGTTGCCCTCCCCCCTGGCATAGCTCAGCTCCACATGCACCAGTGTGCTGCAGCCTGGGAAATGTCACGCATGTTCCCCTTTGGAGACCTGAAATGGTGAAGAGGTTCAGAGTCACAGATACCCTGTGGATGACTGGCATGGGTTCCCTCCAAGGCCTCAGAGCTAAAGGTGAATGATTGCCTCTTCAGAAAGCTGTATTCATGTCCAACATTGCCTCTTGGGCATCTGGAGATAGTTAGTGTGCATTCTGAACATGCACTGGTGCTCCTCTGCTCTGCAGTGATGAAGATTACCTCACTTAGATTTCTACTGACCTCGCTTCTTCCTTGGCTGCTGGCCTTATGGCCTGTGTTTCTGTGTGACCAAGCCGTCCTCCACTAGCCGAACTGCAGAGAGACTGGGTGTAGCGCATGAGACTCATCGCAGATCCACAAAGGGAACAGTGTGGAGGTGGCAGACAATGATGTGTGCACATCTGTGGTCATGGTCTTCATTCCTATAGCACCTGGAGTTAACCAGTGGGATTGCATGACCCTCCCATGGGCCATGTGCAGAACCACAGTGGCCTCCTCCCTCATCTCCAGTAATCTGAAAGTTTCTCAACCAATCTCCTGTGAGGTAGCAGGTTCCTATAGATGGACACAAACACTGATCTGCAGCTTCCCTGCCTGTTGGCCTTCCAAGTGTGGTGGAGCTGTCTCCAATGGACACACAAGACAACACCACTGCAGTGATAAACATCCCCTATGAGATGGAGCCTGGATTCCTTCTGACTCCTCCTCTCTCCTCACTTCTAGAAGTGCCATCAGCTTGCTGTGCTGCCTCATGACAATCTGAACAAAAGCTCCACCTTATCAGTAGTCCTTTGCAACCCAAGTATGTATCATACCCTATACAGTACTACCATACCCTATCTGCTGGTCAGAGCATTGCGTACAGGAGTTGGGAGGTCATGTTGCAGTTGTACAGGACAGTGGTTAGACCACTTTTGGAATATTGCATGCAATTCTGGTTTCCCTCCCATTAGAAGGATGTTGTGAAACTTGAAAGGGTTCAAAAAGGATTTACAAGTATGTTGCCAGGCTTGGAGGATTTGAGCTATAGGGAGAGGGTGAATAGGCTTGGGCTGTTTTCCCTGGAACGTCAGAGACTGAGGGGTGACCTTATAGTGGTTTATAAAATCATGAGGGGCATGGATAGGATAAATAGACAAGGTCTTTTCGCTGGGGTGGGGGAGTCCAAAACTGAAGGGCATAGGTTTAGGATGCGAGGGGAAAAATTTAAAAGGGACTTAAGGGGCATTTTTTTCACACTGTGGAAGGTACGTGTATGGAATGAGTTGCCAGAAGAAGTGGTGGAGGCTGGTACAATTACAACATGTAAAAGGCATCTGGATGGGTATATGAATTGGAAGGCTTAAGATGGGATATGGGCCAAGTGCTAGCAAATGGTATTAGATTAGGTTAGGAAATCTGGTCTGCATGGATGAGTTGGACCGGAGGGTCTGTTTCTATGCTGTAAATTTCTATCACTCTATGACTCTATGACTCTATGAGTGCTATGTTTGCATTTGACCCAATTGGATCAGGTACCAGTGCATTATTCTGCTGATATTTCACAGTACTGTAAACCTTCTGAATAAGTCTGCTTGTAGATTATATGCAGGTGTACCTACAAACACACACACCACACACACTGTGTGAAACATAAAATTTGTTATCATTGAAAAGCTGTTGCGAAGGCCTGACTTAGGCTCATCTTAAATTCTTAATTTTAGAATCTCTTAAGCAACAAAATGATCTGGAAACCTTTGAAGATGGCTGCATATCATTAAGCTACACTTGTGTAAAACTGAAGCACAGTGATCAGGCTGTCTCATTCTAAATTAGTATTGTATCTGTTTGGTTCATTCCAGGACTAGGGAACATTATCTTGATTTACATTTAGAACAGCATTGAGGGAGACTGTATTGTCAGTGTCATAATGTTTTACAAGCTCGTTATCATATCCATGCTGACAGAACCAAGGTCTAGCTCAGTACCACCTGTCTTGATGCCTCCACTGGTACTAAAATATTAGACTGCATTTCAGATATTCAGTACAGAAACTTCCTCCAAATAAATACTGAGAAGACTTGAACCAATTTTTTCAATTCCAGCTCCGAACCCCATTTCCCAGTTACACTATCCCTGACAACAATCAGAAATAGAAAAGAGAAAGTATTGGAGAAACATAGCAGACCTGTCTGCATTCATGGTTAAAAAAGAAGTTAACATTTTGAGTCACTTGACTCTTCCTGGGAATGCAATTGAGGAAGAGTCATTGGATGTGAAACGTTAACTCTATTTCTTCCCCCACAGATGCTGCCACACTGTCTGAATACCTCCAGGATCATAAACAGAAGTTGGTGGATAAGCTCAGCAGGTCTGGCAGAATCTGTGAAGAGAAATCAGGGTTAACGTTTCGGGTCTGATGACCCTTCCTCAGAATATCTCCAGCGCTGTTTTTATTTCAGGTCTCCAGCATCTGCAGTATTTTGCTTCTATAGGAGATTAAACTAATGTGTTCACAACCTTGGTGTCACATGTGATCTCAAGATATGTCTTCCACCTCACATCCACATTCTCCCATCAATTGTTACTTCGCCTTTTCTGCATCTATGCGTCATTTATTTTTGTAATGCTCCTGTAAATCATCTTGGGAGATTTAGTGATGTTAAAGACACTATATGAATGCAAATTGATGTTTTGGAATGAATAAATTATGGCTTTTTTGACTTGAGAACATAACTGCAATGAGGCTAATGGCTGAGTGTTACGTGTTGTCTACAGCAAAGCCTTCAGAAACCTAGTTCTCCTTTCCACTATATTGCTTCTTCTTCCTTTCCTCTCTTCAGGGTGCAGTCTTGTGGTTCTATGAGCCCTGACAGACTTCATGTTACTAATCACTTTCTCATCAAGTGTTGATGTAAGAGCTATAAAAGAACAAATATTCTGATTTTGCCCTCCTTCATCCAAGTGTGGTGAGACCATTAATAGCATCTGTACTGGTGACCTTATAGCATTACTATGCTATCTAAGCAAACCTTCCTCCTAGGTAAAAGTGGGTACTGATGATGCTGGAGATTAGAGTCAAGATTAGAGTGGTGCTGGAAAAGCACAGCAGGTCAGGCAGCATCCGAGAAGCAGGAAAATCGACATTTCGGGCAAAAGCCCTTCATCATCCTGATGAAGCGTTTTTACTCAAAATGTCAATTTTCCTGTTCCTCAGATGCTGCTAGACCTACTGTGCTTTTCCAGCACCACTCTAACCTTCCTGCCTGGCATGGTCCAGTTATTCACCAGAGCCATCTGAGGAGACTGCAGGCATTTTCCACCCAGGCACCATCTCATTCACAATGTGTGGAAACATGTTTTTGAATCCACAAATTACCAGCTAAATTTTAAAACCACCTCCACATGTTACCATGGAAACTAGACCTTTTTTTTCCCTTCTGTTTTCTATTCCACTTTTTAAGGATGGATATCACTGGTCATAAATATAGCAATCAAATGATTCTTATTGAAACTGTTACTTTTATTAAAATCAATTCTGCCCTTCCTTCCTGAAGGCTGTCGGAGTATTGATTGTCATATTCCACTAACCCTCAGACAAGTGGGTGAGCCTTGACTGTAAGTATTCTGAGGCAGCTTTATGTGAGGCACTAAAGTGAAGCTTAATACTTTGTTGACAGTGATCAGGAGTCAGAATCCTGACTGTTTTTATTTCCTCTGTAGAATAGAGACCCTGCGGGTAAATCCAATATCTCTGCACTCACTCTAGCTGAGCTCAGCTAAGCAAAACTAAAAAAAATTCAAACCTGGGCTTTCTGATCAGTTCAGGAATAAGGAAAACTGTAAATTGATGTGGTTTGGCTTCAGCAGGCATTTGAATGATCAGCTAAATTTATCCCCACAATGACAGTGTGAAGTTGCACATTATCACATTGGCAGCAGTAATTATGTGAATTTTCAATGTAATTACCTCCAAAAAAGAAACCTCTGTCAACTACCAAGAGGAAAATTCAGCCAATAATCTTTAATAATTATTACCTTTGTTAACAGCTAATTGTTGGCTTTGTACCCTTTTTAATGTTATAAATTTACATCTCTATCTCTCCACAATGATTGATGGTGTTAATTTTGCTTTTGCAAAATTGCTTTTTCCTTTATCTACTCAGGCAAACAGTGTCAAGATGAAAAGTTGCAAAGGATGTAGATAACTTCACAAGCTGAAAACAAAATCTTGTATTTTTAGAAATTAATTCACAGGATGTGGGCATTGCTGGCAAGGCTTGCATTTATTGCCTATCCCTAACTGCCCTGGAAAGGGCAACATGGTGGTTCAGCGGTTAGCACTGTTGCCTCATAGCGCTAGGGACCCAGGGTCGATTCCTGCCTCAGGTGACTGTGTATATGGAGTTTGTATATTCTCCCCGTGTCTGTGAGGGTTTCCTCCCACACTCCAAAGATGTGCAGGTCAGGTGAATTGGCCATGCTAAATTGCCCGTAGTGTTAGGACATAGTGTAAGTCAGAGGGAAATGGGTCTAGGTGGGTTACTCTTTGAAGCGTCGCTGTGGACTTGTTTGGCTGAAAGGCCTGTTCCACACTGTAGGGAATCTAACCTATCGAAAGCTGCCTTGTTTTTTTAGGTTTTAGAGACACTGTCAGTGCTGTTCAGAAGGAAATTCCAGGGTTTTGTCCCAGTATCAGTGAAGGAACAGGGATCAGCTAGATCAGTGTTTATTTGATGTTCTTGATAATTGATAAGTTTGACTGTGGTTCATTTAACATTCATGACAATATTCAGTCAGTCTTACTTTATAAAAGCTTAATATGAAAAAGTTCCACTGACAATTACCCAATGGAAATGTGTAAGATTATGGTGTTGATTAGCAACAGCAACAAAGTACATTTGGATGGCACTGTAACATGGTTAAAACATTCCAAGGCATCTCACAAGAGCATCAACCTAAGAAAGGGACATTAGAACTGGTGATCTAAATAAAACTGAAGGAACTGCGGATTGTCTAAATCAGAAACAAGAACAGAAATTGCTGTAAAAGCTCAGCAAGTCTGGGAACATCTGTGGAGAGAAATCAGAGTTAATATTTCAGGTCGAGTGACCCTTGCTCAGAACACTAGTGATCTAAAGCTTGGAAAAGGAGGTGGATTTTAAGCAGAACTTTATAGGAGTCAAGGTGGAAAAGTTTAAGAAGTGAAGTTCAGAATTTAGGGCAGGATAGATAAAAGATATGGCATCTTTGGTGGGACAGGAACATAGCAATACTAAGGACTGAAGGACTGTAAAGCTCTTAGAGGGTTGTAGCCCTGGAGGAGGTTACAGAGACAGAAAGGAATGAGCCCATGCAGCAACATGAAGACAATGGCAAGAGTTTTAAATCAGGACTTAATGAATTAGCATCAGTGCAGTGTGTGAGCAAGGTAGATTTATGATATAGCCACAGCCTAGCTCACACAGTTTCAGAAACATTGCAGTGCATTTTCATAACATTGACATCCTAAATGCCAGCCAATGAATTGAAGACATTATTGTAATGTAAAGGATATTGAAACTAGTTTGCACAAAGCAAGGCTCTGCAGTTAATGAAGAGGTACATAGGCACATCATTTACCTGCCAGTGATTTACATGGAGGTATAACCCTTGGCCACGAGACATCTTCATACTCACCTTCATGTTCGGAAGAAGGGTCACTGGACGCAAAATATTAATTCTGTTTCTCTCTCCACAGCTGCTGCCAGACCTGCTGAGTTTCTCCAACAATTTCCGTTTTTGTTTCAGATTCCCTGTACTTCTTTGCTTTTTTTCTTATGTAATAAACTCGCCTGTTCTTTCTAGTATCTAAAACTCTTAGGCTCCACCTTTGTGACGGAGGAGCTGCTAAGTCTCCCAATCTGGATGTAAGTCACCGTGGATACAAAGGGGCACAGCAGACACATCCACAGATGAACTCCCTTAGGATTGCTCAGGCCAATTGCAGAAAGTGCCAAACAGAAAGATTGAGGAAACTCATAAGAAGCGATTTAAAAACCGATCACAGATATTTCTCTCACTATTCTATTTCAAGAAATATAATTGGCATTACCATCGTTTCCATTGTGTCGAGACTTTTTTTTATTCACTCATGGCACATAGTATCGCTGGCTGGGTCAGCATTTATTGCCCATCACTAGTTGCCCTTGAGAAGGTGATGGTGAGCTGCCTTCTTGAACTGCTGCAGTCCATGTGATGTAGGCAGATGCACAATGCCATTAGGAATGGAATTCCAGGATTTTAAACCAGCAACAGTGAAGGAACGGTGATATAGAGTCATAGAGATGTACAGCATGGAAACAGACCCTTCGGTCCAACCCATTCATGCTGACCAGATATCCCAACCCAATCTAGTCCCACCTGCCAGCACCCGGCTCATATCCCTCCAAACTCTTCCTACTCATATACCCATCCAAATGCCTTTTAAATGTTGCAATTGTACCAGCCTCCACCACTTCTGCTGGCAGCTCATTCCATACACATACCACTCTCTATTTGGTCTCTTTTATATCTTTCCCCTCTCACCCTAAACCTATGCCCTCTAGTTCTGGACTCCCCAACCCCAGGGAAAAGACTTTGCCTATTTACCCTATCCATGCCCCTCATACTTTTATAAACCTCTATAAGGTCACCCCTCGGCCTCCGAGGCTCCAGGGGGATGGTGCGTGGCTTGGAAGGTAACTTACAGATGGTGGTGTTCCCCAACGTATCTGCTGCCCTTGTCCTTCTAGATGGAAATGGTCATGGATTTGGAAGGTGCTGTTGTAAAGATCTTTGGTGAATTTCTGAAGTGTGTCATGTAGATAGTACATACTGCTGCTACTGAATGTTGGTAGTGGAAGGAGTGAATGTGGTACCAATCAAGTGGGTTGCCTTGTTCTGAACAGCATCAAGTTTCCTGAATATTGTTGGAGTTGCATCCATCCAGGCAAGTGGGGTGTATTCATTCACACTCCTCACTTGTGCCTTGTAGATAGTGGACAGGCTTTCAGGCAACAATGTTCACTATAGTATTGCTAGTCTTGGACCTGCTGTTGCAGTCATTGTGTTTGTGTTGCGAGTCCCGTTGACATACTGGTCAACAGTAAACTCCAGAATGTTGATACTGAGGGATTCATTGATGGTAATACCATTGAATGTCATGGGGCGGTTTCTCTTATTGGATATGGTTGCTGCATGGTATTGTGCATGTTACTCACCACTTGTTAGCTGAAGCCTGGGTACTGTCCAGATTATGTTGCATTTGAACATGGACCACTTCCATATACTGTATGAGGAGTCACAAATATGATTAGATTAGATTAGATTACTTACAGTGTGGAAACAGGCCCTTCGGCCCAACAAGTCCACACCGCCCCGCCGAAGCGCAACCCACCCATACCCCTACATGTACCCCTTACCTAACACTACGGGCAATTTAGCATGGCCAATTCACCTGACCTGCACATCTTTGGACTGTGGGAGGAAACCTACACAGACACAGGGAGAATGTGCAAACTCCACACAGTCAGTCGCCTGAGGTGGGAATTGAACCCGGGTCTCTGGCGCTGTGAGGCAGCAGTGCTAACCACTGTGCCACCGTGCCGCCCAAATGGTACAGAATATTTTCTAGTTATTTTCCTTATTTTAGGAATTCACTCTTGTAGTTCTAGCCATGTCAGGGGAAAAGAAAATGACCCCAGAGTTTTTTTCCCTGATAAGACAACATGATAGCGATGATCACAGAGAGTTTTACTGTGCAGCATAATCCTTGGCTTGATGGTCTCATTGGCCTCCTTACCAATGATGGTCTTGTAATTTAATTTTTCAATTCCATCCATTTTCATTGATACAGACTGTAATCTGGAACAATATTGAGTAACATTGTTTTCTATTTAATTGAAACATTTTGACATTTCACTTTTCAAACAGTACGTGCAAGTGACACTGTAACAATCCAATTAAACCTGTTGGACTATAACCTGGTGTTGTGTGATTTTTAACTTTGTAACAATCCCAGTTATTCTCCTGCACACCACTGTACATCTGCCCTCTGGTGGAGACGGTACACACGTGCCAATAATTTTCCCTGCCATGGAGTAGGAGGAAATATCTAATAGTTTCCATAAAACATGAATTTCTCCCTTTTTGAAGCCACTTACACCTGTCACATCCCTGAAGTCAAGCATGGATGTGGGGGTAGAATTAATGAGTCTCAGGAAATATTTGTGTCTGAAACCATTTACCGCATGGAGATATAATAAATTTTAATTCATCAAATTCACCACTTTGCAAAGTTATATTGATTAAAATTAATTATAATCCACTGGCTGTTTATTTCTGGTCAATTTACTCTTGTCAACTTTGGTCTATATTTGAACAAAAAGTAGTAATTTACAATTAATAAGAATCAACTTATCTGCAATCAGGATGTTGATACTGAGGGAACTGGACAACTGTTTAACTTGTGAGAGAACTGTAAACGTTACAATTCTACACAACTAAACTGACCCATTGTGAAAGGATCAAAAAGCAGAGAACACCAGCTGAAGAACTTTGCAAAAGAAACAATGGCAACATGAGCAGAACCCTTCGTACACAGTGAGTGGTTAGATTCTGAAATACTCACACCCAAGGCAGTTTCAAACATGGCTTTCGAAATTGAATTGAAATCCTTACTTGAAGAGGAACAGTTTGGAAAGCTCTAGGGAAAGTTTTCAGGGAGTAACATAAATGAATTGCCAGCACAGATGTGACAGTTCCAGTAGAACTTTCTGCATTGTAACTATTTTATGATTTCATTCTATAAAGTAACATTGTGCAATATTATTCACTAGTCACATGTGAACAAATGTGAAATCAGATGTGGCTATTTGCATTTTTGATTAGTAAATAAAAACTAAATAATAGCATGTCGTCTCATTGCTGACATTTTTATTGTATCTGAATGTGTACTTTGACCTTCTCTGTGCATTCATTTGTAAAACAATAAAGAATATTCAAACCGAAAGATAAATAACAAGGGGTGGGAAAAAGAAAGCCGACACAGTCCAACAGTATGGTGACCATCATGACGTGCAATTTTTTGAAGTCACCAGGACCATATAGAGATCACGGTCAAATGAACCCTTCACTCACAGAATGGTGTTCCATTTCTTCATAATGCCATGCCTCAACTCCTCAATCGTGAATCCACAATAGCAGCTGATAACCTCTTCATTGACCCCCAGTTGTATGATCCATGGGTGGGTGACAATCAATGGGATCATGCTGCAATAAGCAATCAAATGATAAAAATAGAATGAGGACTGTAGCCCAGTGGTACTCCCACTGAAGTCTTCAAAGTTGATGACCTTTTGTTTATGTCAAGATTTCATTCAGCCCTCTCCTGGATTGGGAAGGAGAAATAACTCTTTCCTGAATTCCACAGTTTCCACAACATGATTTATTTACACATTTGTCCTCTTGTCAGAAGAGGGAAGAAGTATAATGTGCATTCTCCTGAACCTCCTACCTCCTGTGACTGAGGAAACCACACAGTGTGGTTGCAGACTTTACAGAGGGTGGCACTCCCAAATTGACCAGGAACTCCAGAGGCTGGGACTTGTTTCCACTGTGTAGCGGAAGGATCAGTCTCTCATACTTCAGCCTGCCAAAAGCCCAATGTGTGGGCATGCAGTTTCCAAGCTTGCTCATGACCTTTCCTCTCATGCAAGCCATTCCCTATTCTCTCCCTCTACCATCGCTCCCCATCGCTTAAGAAATGCAGCCCGGTATGTCTGAAATTCTTAGAATTGGACAGTAAAGATTTGGAGTCCAAGAAACTTCATCACAATACTGAAACTGTTTCAGGATTATATGACTGCAAATGTATTTAGTGAGAGATCTGAAACAAATGCCTCCTTCAAAGATCCAGACCAGGGTCAAAGGTGATAGCCTACATGTTATCCACCACTTACCTGATCATGGCTATTCACCTCAGTAAAGATCAGTTGCCGCTGACGTCAGTTGTAAATACTGTCTATATGGAAAACTCTTTAATCTTAGTCACCTCTGCTCTAGAACTAAACTGCTCACCCAAGATTTGTAAACCTACATTTTGTGGTTGACTAGTGCTGTTGGCTGCTCTGGATCAGATCTGTTCTTAATTTCTTCAGTTCTACAGTTCATTGGCCTGGCCCTGAATGTTCCCAAAGGAAAACTCATCCGCCCTCACTTTGTCAGCCAAATACATACCTCCCATACAAACTGAAGGAGACACTCTGGAATAACATTGAGCACATCCCATACCTCAGCACATACCACTCTCAAAAGGACAAGGCGATCCCAACTCTGCTAGCTCAACTATTGACAAACTACTGCGTTGAATGTCAGACAGAAAATAGACCTCCACAAGACAGCAATAGTCCTAGTTTATAGAATAGTTGGCATCTCCAAACTCCAGTCGAGGATTCCAGATCCCATTATCTCATGCAAGATCCTGCCCATGTGCCCAAAGTTCTGTGAACTGACCTGTTTTAAATCAGCCTCTTAAAGAAGGAAAGCACGGTATTTAGGCTGAGAGGGTTAGGGAGGCTTAGAGACCAAGGCTGAGGGTGTTACAGAGAAACATAAGGACAATGTAAATACAGGGTATCATTGGAGATCAACACAAAACAATATTTCGTGGGACAATATTAGGTGAGAACCTTCTGCAAATGCCGTGTTGGTGACAGAATATGTCATTGAGAGTCAGTTTATGGACCAAATTCTTATGTTTCTTGTCCCGCTGCTGTTACTACTCAAAGGAAAATTCTCACATAATAGGAGAATGTAGCACTGAATCTGGTATCCTCTCTGAAATAACTGCACAGAGGCCAATATCCCATCACCAAGTCACCCTTTATTTACACATGCATAGTACACGGGTTCTGACCAGTCAGCTCAGACCCAGTCCCTAGAGCGAGGAGACTCTCTGCATCTCCTTTTTTTTGTGCTTATTTTTCCCCAGCATCCATGTTGTGTGTGTGCAGGTGTGAGACAAATCTCCTGTTTATATCTGTCAGCCAGGGCTCCCTGATTGGGATTAAGCGGGGCCAATCAAGACTTTCATAGTCAATGACATCAACATGGCCCTAATTCCGATCACTACATTCTCCCTCCTTCACCTATAAGAAGTAAATGCTCAGGTGACAGATGAGCCATTATACTGGAAATGAATGCTGTGGCAGATGAAAACAAAGATTCTTTATGACACCACCTACTGGTATTTGTCCCGATCTTTTCCCTTTATTTTTTTAACTCCTGGGCCATCCCTTCCTGCTCCATTGGGAAATAGACACCAGTGCCAAAGACAAGCACATGGGCCAGAAATCCCTCCACACCACATATTACCAGCACTGATGCATTGGGACTTAGAAAACTACACCCTCATTAAATTCTGTTTACTCTGAAACTGAATAAAGTTCTGGAAAGGTAAGGTTGAAACACCTTTATAACATATTTTTTCAGTCCATTCACTCAAAAGATCTTCAGATAATGAGCTGATTCAGTCATGTGAACTCACAATCAAGTATATAATTGGAAAATCTTTTGATAACACACAATCAGCACAGACTCTTGGTGAGTCAATAAGAAATACATTGGAGCTATTTATCTGGTGTGTTATCTCTGTATAAATGAGAATTTGCCATTCCCAGACCTCTCATTACAGGAAAGGAAACATTTCAATAGTTCATTAAGGAACACAAGCCTCATTACAATGCACACACAGTGATATTTTGAGTATACATATTGGGGATTCACACATGACAATACTAAAAAACAAGCATGTTTTCTCGATTACATCTGGAAATTATTTATCGTCTGCAGACCTTGTGGGACTGAATCAATTGGGACACACAAATCACATTGCTCCTAGTGAAAAATACACATTGGGAGGCTCAACCAACATTTCAATTTAAATTGTCAATCCATTATAGCGATCTATCGAAATGATTAATCTGGCATCATGTGATGAATGAACCTTGAATTAAACTGTACAATAGTTCTAGTGTGGACATATAAAAACTCAATAAGAACACATTTAGATTTCCAACAGTATGGAAACAGGCCCTTCGGCCCAACAAGTCTACACCGACCCTCTGAAGAGTAACCAATTCCTCTATCCTATATTTATCCCTGACTAATGCATCTAACATGATGGGCAATTTAACATGGCTAATTCACCTGACCTGCACATCTTTGGATTGTGGGAGGAAACTGGAGCAAACCCAGCAGACGTGGGGGAGAGTGTGCAAACTCCACACAGTCATGCGAGGCAGGAATTAAACCCAGGTCCATGGCACTGTGAGACTGTAGGCTTAACCACTGAGCCACCCTGCTGCCCGTCATTTATATGCCCGAAAATAGCAGAAGGAATATTCAGAAAGACCATTCATGATGCCTAGTTAGTTTTAAAATTGAGATAGATAAGTTTTTGTTAAGCAAAGGTATTAAAGTACATGGGCCAAAGAGAAGTATATGGAGGTCAACCACAATCTCATTAAATGACAGAACCAGCTCAAGGGGCTGAATGGCTTACTCCTGTTCCTGTATTCCAATATTCCCATGTTCGACATTTAATGATCTGATAGTCTCTGTTGCACATGTATACTCTGGATTGGATTCGGAGGTCATGTTGCGACTGTACAGGACATTGATTATGTGTGCAATTCTGTCTCCCTGTTAGAAGAAGGATGTTGTGAAACTTGAAAGGGTTTAGGAAGAATTTACAAGGATGTTGCCAGGGTTGGAGGGTTTGAGCTATGGGGAGAGGTTGAATAGACAGGGCTACCTTCCCTGGTGCGTCTGAGGGGTGACCTTATAGAGGTTTATAAAATCATGAGGGGCATAGGTTTTGAATAAATAGACAAAGTCTTTTCTCTGGGGTGGGGGAGTCCAGAACTAGAGGGAATAGGTTTAGGGTGAGAGGGGAAAGATATAAAAGAGACCTAAGGAGCAACTTTTTCACACAGAGGGTGGTACGTGTATGGAATGAGCTGCCAGAGGAAGTGGTGGAGGCTGGTACAATTGCAACATTTAAGAGGCATTTGGATGGGTATATGAATAAGAAGGGTTTAGAGGTATGTGGGCCAAATGCTAATAAATGGGACAAGATTAATTCATATCTGGTTGGCACGGACAAATTGGACCGAAGGGTCTGTTTCTGTGCTGTGTATCTCTATAACTCTATGACTCCATAAAATAAAGGTTGTCTAACAGCACTTCAGTAGCTCACTTGGTAAAGTAAGGTTGTAAGTTATAGACAATTATTTATCTGGCGATTTCATCCCATTTAATGGCAGACTTCTCTGCAGACAATTGGCAAAGTTACAGTGTCAAAGCAGGAATATTCCCTCTGAAATTTCATGTCAAAATCTTACTCCTGATATCTGTTGGATGCTGTTCTTCAAATGTCTTTTTTGTTCAGTCATTCATTTGCTAATTGTTGGAACTCACTCCAGGTGCAGGGGGCTGAAGATTTTCAAACAGCTACCAACCTACAAAAAACTCTCTCAGTAATTGTCCTCAACTGAGAAGACCTCTAAGTGGACTTATCCCCCATTAATTATCTTTAAGAAACGAGACGTATTGAACACAATTTCACCTGATCATTATAATTTGCATCAGTCTACATACTGGGAGTAATGCCACAAGAGATCAGCTATTGTACAAAAGACTTACTGAGCTTTTGTACCTGCAACACAGAAAGTGCTTCCAAACAGTGAGCAGCAACAAGTGCAGGTTATAAAAGGATGAAGTGAACATGAATATTTACGTCGTTATTGATTTGTTTCTCTTTTATGTACCTTGTGGTTACAATTAAATGTCACTATACAACAATATGTCTCCAGTCTTTTCATAACTATGAACAGATTTAGATTTTATGATGGACTATGCCCTCTCCATACTTTAGGGAATCTAATATAATCTCTGTTGCACATTGATATATAATGATTCATATGTGCCATAAATATCATGGAAAAAAATATCTCTGTTAATTTTAATAAAATGAGACCAATTTTTCTTGGACTTTATCCTCATATTTATTTTACTATCAAGATATAAATATTAAAATAGTCATATTTATTTTTGAGAACACATTGCAGGCTAATTGCAATATAAGAAAAAGTTCAAAATTCGAGCACTTTGGTATGTTTTTGTTCTTCAACAAATTTAAAGCCATGATCCGATGGAGACAGCAATTTTTGGGAGCCTAACCTTCAAACTGTCTAATCTTTGGTTTTCCACTCGCCAATACATTTCTGTACCAAGGCTCCGTTACACTTGGGGCAGGGGGCAGGTGGAGGTCACAGGAAGGGGTAGCTGGGGCATTGGTGTGGCTCCTCATCCTGTTTCCACTTATTCCCCAAATGGCAAGTCTCAAGGTACTCAACTCCTTCCCACATGCTCCTCCTCCACTTGGGCCAGTAATTCCATGGTGTCTGTGGGAATACTGCACTTCCCCAGTGAGGCCCTGTGGGTATCACTGAAGCACTTCCTCTGTGCACCTGGGACTTGCCTGCTGTTTCGGAGCTGGGTGGAGAGCATCTGCTTGGTGAGTCTTGTGGCGGTCATGGGGATGATGTGTCCAGCCCATCACAGCTGATCGATGGTGTTCTGTGCCTCGATGCTGGGGGTGTTGGCCTGGTCGAGAACACTGGTGTTGGTGCATCTGTCTTCCCAAACTGATTTGCAGAATCTTGCACAGGGAGCATCCTAAAGGCTCTATTCTTCTAACTCTAAGTTAAAAATCACACAACATCAGGTTATAGACCAACAGGTTTGATTGGAAGCACTAGCTTTCGGAGCCACGCTCCTTCATCAGGTGATTGTGGAGGGCTCGATCGTAACACAGAATTCATAGCAAAAATTTGCAGTGTAATGTAACTGAAATTATACATTGAAGAAACTGCATGAATTTATGTAAAACTCTGTTATCTCACTTTTTAGATTAGAATCAATCTAAACATCAGGTCATAGACAGAGAACACAGGGGGCTAACACCTTCAACATATTGTCTAGCTATCACCATTTTTAACAGCTAACCCGAGAATGCAACTTTAAAAAAAGGGTTTTGTGATTTACACATGAAAGAAGTGAAACTATCACTGTATTCTAACAGATGAAAGGCTTAACAGACAATCAATTCTTCAATGTATAATTTCAGTTACATCACACTGAAAATTTTTGCTATAAATTCTGTGTTACGATCGAGCCCTCCACAATCACCTGATGAAGGAGCGTCGCTCTGAAAGCTAGTGCTTCCAATTAAACCTGTTGGACTATAACCTGGTGTTGTGTGATTTTTAACTTTGTACACCCCAGTCCAACACCGGCATCTCCGAATCACTTCTAACTCTAGATTCTCTTGCACCCTTCCTGCCTTTTCCTCTCTGACAGCATTTGTGCCTTTAGTCATTTAATGCATGTGCTCTAAAGAGCCCCTCTAAACCCTTCAACGCATTGTCATGGTAGTGTGTGTGGTCTATTGATTATTCATCCATCAGGGATTGATTAAATTCATGGGTTAATTTACTTGAAACAGTAAAACACATTACAAGTTCTGAAGTAGGCATTGCAACAATCCAACTGATTTGTGTGTATCACTTGAAGGTCCACAGCAGACTAACAGCCAGGCAGAGCTGCAACATTACGTACACGTTTGTGGGCGGCACAGTGGCACAGTGGTTTGCACTGCTGCCTCACAGCGCCAGAGACCCGGGTTCAATTCCCAACTCAGACGACTGACTGTGTGGAGTTTGCACGTACTCCCCGTGTCTGCGTAGGTTTTCTCTGGGTGCTCCGGTTTCCTCCCACAGTCCAAAAAAAGATGCGCAGGTCAGGTGAATTGGCCATGCTAAATTGCCCGTAGTGTTAGGTAAGGGGTAAATGTAGGGGTATGGGTGGGTTGCGCTTCGGCGGGGCGGTGTGGACTTGTTGGGCCGAAGGGCCTGTTTCCACACTGTAAGTAATCTAATCTAAACATGACATGGAGTTTTAAAGAAATAAATTCCTTTCAGACAAGGTACAAATACACATGCCCCTCCTTTCCAAGACAATGATTAACTGTTCACAACAGCGAGTGAGTCTGCAAGACTTAATAACACACAGGTAATTTGTTTATACTTCCTGATAGTGCTATTGATTGTCAGAGACATCAGTGATGTGATCTGATATGTCTGTGTGTGTTGTCAAGTTTCTCTGTCATGGCCTATGGTTGCTGTCCTAGAATTTGCTTTTCCTGATGAACCACAGCCAAGTTTTGTTCCAGATTAGCCACTTGACCTTCAAGCTGTTGACTGGTTTAAATCTTCTTGCCATTTACTGCTACATCCCTTAGAAGTTTTCAGTTTATTTTAAGCATCTGATTTTACATCCCAGATTTTTCTAATTCCATCAAAGTTTGAGCTTTCTGTTGGATCATTAATTTTCTTCATGACCTGCTGTAATAACTGTCCAGTCTTTGCAAATCTTTCTTGCTTTGGTGTTTTGTTTGAAGCCTGGAACACTTCCAATTGTGGTTTCGCTGGTTGCTTGGCTTCCTCAATGACCCACTTGGATTCTTTCACGACAGCATCATTGTTAACATTTACTTCTAAGAAGTCTAACTCATGAATCACTTGTGTGCACTGTGCATCTCCATCTGGTTTTTGCTGGTCTGTCATTTTTGTTTTGAACTCAAGCCAATGTTTCTGCATTTGTTTCTTCAAAGCTTGCTCTATTTTAGGTGCGAGTTGTTTCAAATCTTCCTGTAAAGCGGCAAGCTCTTCATTGGATTGATGATGTAGAGTCCATCATGTTTCCCTCCTTTATCTTGCTGCTCTTCATTCATCTTTGTGAACTGAGCAGAGTTATTCCCCGAAGACTACATCATCTCAGAAACAGTAATCTCAAGTTCAATTTAACTTGATCTAGCGTTTCAGCCTTTCCTTATCAACTTTCATTTTTCTCTTCATTGCAAAGACCTGAAGTTTTAGCTCCACTAATTCACAAGAAAATGTGAACTGTTCTATTCCATGTTGTGGAGGTGGATAAAATCAGAAGTCAGGTGATGAAGGGGATCATGCTCCGAAAGCTTGTGAGCTCAAATATACTTGTTGGACTATAACCTGGTGTTGTGTGACCTTTGACTTTCTTCTTCAACATCCAATCAGCAAATGTTTCTTCAATTGTTTGATTCAGTTTCTGTTTTGTCTCTGATGTCTGACTGATTGCACAGACTGTAACTGGTGTGAGGTTATGGAATGCTGATAGACCTGTAATTACTAGACTAGCAGTGTGTACAATGTAAACCATCTGTGATGTCCAAGTGGATAGTTTGTACTTGTACTCCAGCCCTACTGATCCTGCACATTGACGTTAAGCTTAGTATTCCCAGGTTTCATCATGGTTTCCCATGTCTGTGGGTAGATTCTTTAGTATGCACAGGGCTAATATATTGGCACTCGGCCCCATGTCAATCTTGGCCAGTAATGAATAGTTACCAATTTTCTGTCAGATATTTTGAATTTTTACATGGGAAGGTTTGATTTCTGTTTTCCATGATATTAACTGCTCTTTTTCTTATTGTGTATCTAGTTAGAATCTGCTTTCTCAATCACTTCATAGATATGCCTCTGGAGGGATACCAAACTTTCTTTATTCTGACTTGAATATATTCCTTGTGTACTGTCTGTTTGGGTCAGTGCATGGCTCTTTGTAGCTGCATCAGCCTTTGCTCCAATGTACTGTCACACACCTTGCAAAATTGATTGAAAATTAAGCATTGTTTTCATGCACGCAGAAGGCCACACATTGCCCATATCCTGATGTGATTGGGTGTTCCAGTGATTGCACCAACTGTCACATTCTACTGATGACCTGTACACCTCACCAACCTGTGCAATGGTTTCCTTCTTACATTCACCCTTCAATAATTATTGGTACTGTTAAGTCTTCAGTTTATCCAGCAAATCTTTCATAGAAGTGCTTCCATAAGGATGGATACAATCACTGACTCAACAATTCTGTTTGCCAGCTCTCATCTGAAAAATCTCCAAGCCAGCCCTTATCTCTGCGCCTACCCACAAACTGGTCTATGGCTTCTGTTTAAATTATATAAATTCTAAAAACAAACGTTTAAGTTTAACCTGATATCAATTTGCTTGTCTAATGTAGTCCATGTCTTTTGGGAACCTTTTAACTTTTGTATTATATCTGGAAGTGCTACTGAATGACTTTCCCATCACCAAATCATCTTAAATTTTTTTCTGTTTGTTTTTCCCCTTTTTTTGCAAGATATTTCTAAACAATCTTGTTAAGGACCAGACCAGACCCTCTCAAAATATTTTAAGAAAGTAGCCTAGACCCTAACTTTTTCTTATTTTTAAGGCAAATATGAAGTTTTAGATGTGATGTGACTGGTCAAACTTCTTGATGTTAAGCAAAACACAATTTATTTAAACACTGTAGTTAAAATACAATCAATAAAAAGGGGAACTTAGAATAACAACTCTATTGGAAAACTTAACAGAACAATAGATACAGTAATTAACTAATTAACTGACATCTCATAAACACATCCTTTAGCAAAAAAACAAGTTCTGACTCAGATTCTCACATGCAGTTCTCCAATCCAGGAGGGAAAAAAACATCAAGAGGGGATTCAGGGAGTGTAGCAGCTAGGAGACATTTACTGAAATGTCTAACTCTGTTGAGACCCCAATAGCTTCTGATGTTACTGAAAAATCAAATCCAGAAATCCTCATCTGTGAGAGCATTCAAGCTGTTAAACAAAATTCAAGGCCTTCCAAGTTGTTTACTCACATGGTCTTTAGTATCCAGCTCTTCACCTCTCATTCAATTCCTCTCTTAAAAGAAACCAGAACAAAATAACCTGTTAAAGCTACAGCTCTATGACACATTTCTGGAGCAGGTAGGGACTTGAACCCAGGCCACCAGACTCAGTGGTGGAGACGCTACCAGTGTAGTACAAGACCTGGTGTTTTTTCTATACCCAGAGACGTTACCACACATGACTGAGCAGATTTCCCACCACCAAATCACTGTGACTTTCTACAAGCACTATTAACCACCACCCGTAATCGCCCATGTAGTGAATTAAATATTTACAACTGAAGACCAGCTTTTAAGTCTTTAGCTGTTAATCCTTATGTGCCAAATCTGTGTGCACCTTCACTCCTAATTGCTAAGCAAGTCTTAATAATTAAATTTTTATTTAACCTATTTTTCTAATCAACTTGTTCAGTGATGGTACTACACACCTCTGGAAGAGGTAGGACTTTTACTTTTATTTATTTATTCTTCTGCCTTTATATTCTGTGTTTCAGTTTAATTTTCTGTGTTTTAAGATGACACCAGAGAGTGGTGAGGCTATACAACACTTTTCACTGAATTTTGTAATAAAATACAAGTGACAATAAATAAATCAAATCAAATCAAATCCATTTGAATCTGGGCCTCCCAATCCAGGGATGGGGACTCTACCACCGTACCACTAGAGGGCCCCAGTCTGAATTATTAAGCTTGATTTTCTGAATCTCGAAATCCACAATATAAATTTAAATTCTGTTAGTAGATCTGCTGACAGCATCCTTGCGGTGCAGTTATAGTGTCCTCACCTCTGAGTCAGGGGGTCTGTGTTCAAGTCCCACCTGCTCCAAGGTGTGTAATAAAATCTTTGAACTGGCTGATTAGCAAATATATGTTAGAGGGTCTGTTGTGTCCAATTTAATGTACGGACCTCCTGCCCTTCGGTATTCCCCAGACTGTTATCAATCTTGCATCCACCCTGATCACTTGCCTCTTTCAAATGAGCTAAGCTGGCCTCTCTCTATAGTGATTCATCTGTTTACAAGCTTTCTGTGTTTTTAAAGCTGAAGCAAACAAACACCTCAAGGGTTATCTCACACATTTTAGCATGATTTAAGACTGTCAACCATTTGCTTCACCTGTAGATTAACTTGCCGACTGTTCAAGCATGATAGATTGTGGGCGGCCCGGTGGCACAGTGGTTAGCACTGCTGCCTCACAGCGCCAGAGACCCGGGTTCAATTCCCGCCTCAGGCGACTGACTGTGTGGAGTTTGCACGTTCTCTCCGTGTCAGCATGGGTTTCCTCTGGGTGCTCCAGTTTCCTCCCATAGTCCAAAGGTGTGCAAGTCAGGCGAATTGGCCATGCTAAATTGCCCGTAGTGTTCAGTAAGGGGTAAATGTAGGGGTATGGGTGGGTTGCGCTTCGGCAGGTCGGTGTGGACTTGTTGGGCCGAAGGGCCTGTTTCCACACTGTAATGTAATGTAGATCTCAACAGCACGAGGTTTCCCACAGCTATTCACTACATCATGTTAATGACAGTGATAATAACCAAACACTCAATGTTTGAATAACTCTGTGGGTTAGTTTATTTCAAAGCTGTGAAGCAGACATTACTGCAAACCAACTCATTACTGTATGCGTTCCCTTACAGACACACAGCAGACTAACCGTCCAGCAAAGTATCAACATTATTGTACATATAGCAATGGAAATCCCTAAAAGGTTAAACTCTCTTAAAGGCAAGATACACATACTACACCCACTGTCTGTCTGTCCTATCAGAACAACTGTTTAGACACAAAAACAGAAATTACTGGAGAAACTCAGCAGGTCTGACAGCATCTGGGGAGAGAAAGCCGAGTTAACGTTTCAAGGTCAGTGACCCTTCTTCAGAACCGGACTCAAAGCATCAACTCAGTTTCTCTCTCAATTTCAGCTGTAAAAGAAGTTAGACCACATTTGGAGTATTGTGTCCAGTTCTGGTCACCACATTATTGGAAGGTTGTGGAGGATTAGGAGAGGATGCAAAAGAGGTTTAGCAGGACTTTGCCTGAATTGGAGTGTATTAGCTGTAAGGAGAGGTTGGGAGAAATTTGGATTGTTTCTGTTAGAGCATTGGAGGCTCAGGGGGTGACCTGAAAAAAATTATGAGAGGCATGGGGATAGAGTGGAGAGTCAAAGTCTTTTTCCCAGGTTTGGAAATGTCAAATACTAGGGTTCATAGGTTTAAGGTGAGAGGGGGAAAGTTTAAAGGAGATGTGCCAGGTACATTCGTTTCATACGGAGGATGGTAAGTGCCAAAAATGTGCTCCCAGGGGAGGTGATGGAAGCAGATACGATAGCAACATTTAAGAGATATTTAGACAGACACATGAACAGGAAGGAAATAGAAGAAAATGGATCATGTTCAGACAGATGGGATTAGTTTAGAATGACAGAAACATGGTGAGCCAAAGAGCTGTTCCTGTGTTGTAATGTTCTATGCGCTATGTTCTTAACACTTCTTGGCCAAGGAACAAGCAGTGATGTTAAAATCTCTTACATATGGGGATAACTAAATCACCTTAAAATGGCAAAATCCCTCTGGAGTTTCCCGCTGTGCTCGTGCTGTGTTTAGTCAAAGGTGTACTTTATGATGCCACCACTAGAGGACTCTGTTGTAATTGTTAATGCCTGACTCAAAAATAATTGCTCAGTGCAAGCAGGAAGAACAACATCTCATTTTCCACTGGGGGACCCTGCAGCCTTTAGGACTCAATAGCGAGTTCAGTCATTTTAGAGCCTGAACATGTCTCTCTATGTCCCACACCCCTGGCCTTGTCATGACGTAGAGTCATAGAGTCATTCAACAAGGAAGCAGACCCTTCAGTCCAACCAGGGAGAGAGTGAGGACTGCAGATGCTGGAGATCAGAGAGAGTGGCGCTGGAAAAGCACAGGAGGTCAGGCAGCATCCGAGGAGCAGGAGAATCGACGTTTCGGGCAAGAGCCCTTCATCAGGAATGAGGCCCGAGAGTCGAAGGGGTAGAGAGATCAATGGGAGGGGGTGGGGCTGGAGGGAAGGCAGTTGAGAGTATGATAGGTTAATGGAGGTGAGGGTAATGGTGATAGGTTGGAGACGAGGGTGGAGCAGATAGGTGGGAGGGAAGATGGACAGGTAGGAGAGTTCAAGAGGGCTGTGCCAAGTTGGAAGGATGGAACTGGGATAAAGTAGGGTGTGCGGAAATGAGGAAACTGGTGAAGTTCACATTGATGCCCGTGTAGTTGGAGGGTCCCAAGGGGAAGATGAGGCGTTCTTCCTCCTGGTGGCGGTGGTTAGAGATTGGCAATGGAGGAGGCCTGGAACCTGCATGTCCTAGGCGGAATGGGAGGGGGAGTTGAAGTGTTCAGCCGGGGCTGGTGGGGTTGGTTGGTGCAGGTGTCCCAGAGATATTCTCTGAAGCACTCTGCAAGTAGGTTTCCAGTCTCCCCAGAGTCTCAACAGATATAATAAATGATATTGGTGGATGTGCAGGTGAAACTCTGATGGATGTGGAAGACTCCTTTGGGGCCTTGGATGGAGATGAGGGGGAGGTGTGGGCGCAGGTTTTGTAATTCCTGCGGTGGCAGGGGAAGGTGCCGTGAGGGGAGGGTGGGTTGTTTGGGGGGGGGGGGGGGGGGGGGGACCTGACAAAGGAGTCGTGGAGGGAATGGTCTTTACGGAAAGCGGATCGGGTGGGGAGGAAAATATATCTCTGGTGATGGGGTCCGTTTGTAGGTGGCTGAAATGGCAGAGGATGATGTGATGCATACAGAGGTTGGTGTGGTGGAAGGTGAGGACTGGGGGTTCTGTGGTTGGAGGGGTGGGATTTGAGGGCGAAGGTTGCAGGAAGTGGATGTGATGCGCTGGAGTGCATCTTCAACCACAGTGGGATGGGAAATTGCAGTCTTTGAGGAAGGAGGCCATCTGGTGTGTTCTGTGATGGAACTGGTCCCCCTGGGAGCAATGCGCCAGAGGCGGTCCTTCAGTCCAACCAGTCCATGCTAAACATAATCCAAAACTAAACTAGTCCCACCTGCCTTCACCTGGCCCATATCCCTCCAAATCTTTCCTATTCATGTCCTTATCCAAATGCCTTTTAAACATTGTAACTGTGCCTGCATCCACCACTTCCTCAGGAAGTTCATTCCATGTGCACACCACTTTCCGTGTAAACAAAATGCCCCTTATGTATTTTTAAACTCTATCTCCTCTCACCTTAAAAAATACCCTCTTGTCTTGAAATCCCCATCCTAGGGAAAAGACACCTGCCATTAACCCAATCTATACCCCACACGATTTTATAAATCACTACAATGGTCACCTCTCAACTCCTATGCTCCAGTGAAAAATCTCCCAGCCTATCCAGCCTTTCTTTATTACTCAAACCTTCCATAGCTGACAAAATCCTGGTAAATCTCTTCTGAACCCTCTCTATAGGCTGCACAGACAATTCCTTTTCACCTAAGCATGGTCCCCGTTATCAACTCTTCTCTTCCCTGGCTTACTGTCAACCTTCTACTATCAACAACCACCTGACGAAGGAGCAGCGCTCCGAAAGCTAGTGCTTCCACATAAACCTATTGGACTATAACCTGGTGTTGTGTGATTTTTTACTTAGTCCACCCCAGTCCAACAGCGGCTCCTGTAAATCGACCCTTCCCTTTGTCTGTCTAAGTTTCTTTCCATTTCTTTTGGCTCCCTCTCCACCAATCCACTCACTCCTTTCCCCATCCATTGTCATCATCAAAAATATTACCTTTTCCTAGCTACTGTTTAGGTCTGGACTCAAAACATTAATTCTGTTTTTTCTCCCCACAGATGCTGCCAGACAGACCTGCTGAGTTTCTTTACCATTATCTGTTTTTGTTTCAGATCTTCAGCAACCATACTTCTTTGTTTATTTGAACAAAAGGAAATCAATACTTGGAAAAAGCATTCCTCTGTTCACCATTCCTCTGTTAATCTATTTATGTCATATAATGTGGTTCATATGTTTGCAATGCATTGCAATAACTATTCCTAAAGACTGAACTAATTGTGATACATGCACCATAATGAATGACCTGGCATAGAGTAAAAACAATTTTATGAAGTATGAAATGTTTCTGTCTTGTATAACTGTAAGTGCAAACAGAAGTTGTTATCAGTCACATCATCTTATAAGTAGCTTTACACAATAATGTCAATAAACATTTACAGCTCTATAAATAATAATAAAATATAATAATAAATCATGAAGAGCAATTAATTAGTATAAATAAACAGTAACATTACCGCAACCAAAACAGAAATTGCTGGAAAAACTCAGCAGATCTGCAGCATCTGTGGAGAGAAATCCGAGTTAACATTTCCAATCGAGTGACCCTTCCTCAGACTTAAAACGTTAACTCTGATTTCTCTCCACAAATGTTGCCAGACCTACTGACCTTTGTCTAGTAATTTCTATTTTTGCTTCTGATTGACAGTATCCACAACTCTTTCAATTTTCATTAAATGTCATGACCGTCTCCAGTTGAGCATTCATAGCTTGTGAGGTCATTTAAACATACTTGCTACGTCTTCCAAATTAAACATTCTTTATAGGCAATTTACAAAATGGAAATATTTACAAATTAACTATTGAGTTATTAGGCAACTTGATATAACAGAATGAAGTGTACATTGACAAAAATTATCCTAAATTATCAATGAGATTTTTTTATGCTCATCATCTCTCTACCAGACCTGCATAAAATTATGGGGCTTTGCGAGGGATGTGCTGTCAGTAGTACATGAAACTATTCAGCCTGCCTTATTGGTGCTCGGCCTCTGTAATGGCCAGTCATTTCCACTCTCACTCTTTCCTCATTGCCACACAAAAGTCTTCTGTTCACGTGCCCAATCAATTCCCTTTTGAAAACTCCAATTGAAGCTGTATCCACCAGGTGCAATCATTCCCAATCCTAACCACTTGTTGTGTAAAAAAGCTTTCTCCTCATATTACCATTGGTTCTTCCCCCATTCGCCTGAATTTAATGGCCTCTCATTCTCAACATTCCTGATTGTGGGAGCAGTTTCTCTCAATACATTCTGTCTGGACCCCTCGTGATTTTGAACACCTCAATCAAATCTCTTCCCAACTTCCACTCATCTAAGAATAACAGTTCTAACTTCTGTCCACATAATTAAAATCCCTTATCCTGGAACCACACACGTGGTCACAGGAGATCAGCCAGGAACATACTGAGTGACAGAACAGGCTTGAGAGGCCAGATTCTGGATCAGTGGTGCTGGAAGAGCACAGCAGTTCAGGCAGCGTCCAAGGAGCAGCAAAATTGACGTTTCAGGCAAAAGCCCTTCATCAGGAATAAAGGCAGAGAGCCTGAAGCGTGGAGAGATAAGCTAGAGGAGGGGGAGGGGGGTGGGGAGAAAGTAGCATAGAGTACAATAGGTGAGTGGGGGAGGGGATGAAGGTGATAGGTCAGGGAGGAGAGGGTGGAGTGGATAGGTGGAAAAGGAAATAGGCAGGTAGGACAAGTCCGCTCAGCACTGTCCCCATGACTTGTCTGGACTTGTCCTACCTGCCTATCTTCTTTTCCACCTATCCACTCCACCCTCTCCTCCCTGACCTATCACCTTCATCCCCTCCCCCACTCACCCATTGTATTCTACGCTACTTTCTCCCCATCCCCACCCTCCTCTAGCTTATCTCTCCACACTTCAGGCTCTCTGCCTTTATTCCTGATGAAGGGCTTTTGCCCGAAATGTCGATTTTGAAGCTCCTCGGATGCTGCCTGAATTGCTGTGCTCTTCCAGCACCACTGATCCAGAATCTGGTTTCCAGCATCTGCAGTCATTGTTTTTACCTTGAGAGGCCAAATGCCTTCTCTTGCTCCTAATTTCTATGTTCCTATGTAAACCGTTTTCCCACTCTCTCTAAAGAATTCACATCCTTTCTAAAGTGTGGCGTTCAGAACAGGACGCAATGCTCCAGCTCAGACTGAACTGCTGTTTTGCAAACATTTCATATTTATTTGCTTTTGTACTCTATGTTTCTAGTTACAATTCCCAATATTCCATCTGCCTCTTTATTCACTTCTTCAACCTGCCTACCATTTTCAACATTTGTGCATTTATACCCTCAGTTCTCTTTGGTTCTGCACCCCCTACAGAATTGTACCTTTTAGTTTATATTACCTGATCATTCCAACTACCAAAGTGGTATAGAATATCAGCTGAAGCTCTGTAGGCATACCTTTGCTTCTGAGTTAACACAATATTATGGGATAGACAATACAATGTCACTGGTAATGAAAGCTAGCAGAAATATTAAATAATAATTTTGCTTTAATGATTATCAGAAAGATTGAATACATGACATTAAATGATGAGATGAACAATGTAGTGAGGACATTTAAATAAATAAAAGATGGGTGTATTGAATAAACTAAGACTTAATTAGATTCCCTACAGTCTGGAAACAGGCCCTTCAAGTCCACACTGACCCTCCAAAGAGAAACCCACCCACCTATATTTACCCCTGGCTAATCCACCTAACATTACGGGCAATTTAGCATGGCCAATTCACCTAACCTGCACATTTTTGGACTGTGGGAGGAAACGCACGTAGACACGGGGAGAATGTGCAAACTCCACACAGACAGTTGCCTGAGGCAGGAATTGAACCCAGGTCTCTGGTGCTGTGAGGCAGCAGTGCTAACCACTGACACCCCCCCCCCCCCCCCCCCCCCACCCCCACCCTCCTCTAGCTTATCTCTCCACGCTTCAGGCTCTCTGCCTTTATTCCTGATGAAGGGCTTTTGCCCGAAACGTCGATTTTGCCTGTCTTCGGATGCTGCCTGAATTGCTGTGCTCTTCCAGCACCACTGATCCAGAATCTGGTTTCCAGCATCTGCAGTCATTGTTTTTACCAGTGCTAACCACTGAGCCAACATGCCAGACTTGAAGAGGGTAAAGTCCCTGGTCAGGATGAAGATCTAGGAATGAGGTAACAGATGATCTATTACTCATATTTATGAATGAATTAGAAATAGTGTAGAGTCAGAGGACTGATGGATGGCCAATATAATTCTGATATTGGAGGAGGCGAAAAATCATGTCCAGGGATCTAGAGACCAAACAGAACTGGAAAACATAATAGAATTCTGACAAAAGGAGACAAGAATAATCTTTAAATATTGTGTGCAATTCTGTTCTTCCTCCTATCGGAGGAATGTTGTGAAACTTGAAAGGGTTCAGAAAAGATTTACAAGGATGTTGCCAGGGTTGGAGGATTTGAGCTATAGACAGAGGCTGAACAGGGCTGGGGCTGGTTTCCCTGGAGTGCAGAGGCTCAGGGGTGACCTTATAGAGATTTATAAAATCATGAGAGTCATGGATAGGGTAAATAAGCAATGTCTTTTCTCTGGTGTTGGAGAGTCCAAAACTAAAGTGCACAGGTTTAAGGTCAGAGGTGAAAACTTTTAAAAGGGACTTAAGGGGCAACATTTTCATGCAAAGGGCGGTGCGTGTATGGAATGAGCTGCCAGAGGAAGTGAGGGAGGTTGGTACAAGTACAACATTTAAAAGGCATCTGGATGGGTATAAGAATAGTGGGCAGCATGGTGGCACAGTGATTAGCACTGCTGCCTCACAGCGCCAGAGACCAGGGTTCAATTTGCACGTCCTTCCCCATGTCTGCATGGGTTTCCTCCGGGTGCTCCGGTTTCCTCCCACAATCCAAAAATGTGCGGGTTAGGTGAACTGGCCATGCTAAATTGCCTGTAGTGTTAGGTGAAGGGGTAAATGTAGGGGAATGGGTCTGGGTGAGTTGCGCTTCGGCGGGTCAGTGTGGACTTGTTGGGCGAAGGGCCTGTTTCCACACTAAGTAATCTAAAAAAAAGGAAGTGTTTATAGGGATATGGGCCAAATGCTGGCAAATGGGACTGGATTAATTTAGGATATCTGATTGACATGGATGAGTTGGATCGAAGGATCTGTTTCCGAGCTATATATCTCTGTGGCTCTATCTGATGAAGAGTGAGCAACATGGACTCTAAAAAGGAAAACTTTCCTTGACCAATTTTAGTCTTTGAGGAGGTAATAAGGAGTCTAAACATTGGCAATACAGTAGATGTAGTTAAGTGGAGTTTTCCAAAGGCTTTTGAAAAGCTGCTCCATGGATGAATAAATTAAGTCAGAGAATGTGGAAGTTTGGGACAAGTGCCAGAATGGTTTGCCAGCTTTTATTAAGATCAAAAGCAGAGAGTGTGAACTAAGGGAGTTAATCTGTGGCAGAAAATCAGAAGTTGGAAGTTAAAATGAGGCAGAGGAAGAAAGGGATTTTGGACTACAGTGTTATATTAATCACTAAATATGGTGTCACAGGTTAGCAAGAGCTGTTTTAAAAATCAAAGGAAGCACTAGGTTTTATTTCTAAAGAGATCAAAATTTAACAATAGAGCCAGTTAGCTCATAGCCTCAATGATTTTATATGTGGCTTAGATTAACACAAACAGCAGAAAAACAGAAGTTACTGGAAAATCTCAGCAGGTCTGGCACCACAGCATCTATGGAGAGAAATCAGAGTTAATATTTCAGGTCCAGTTCTGAAGAAGGCTCACTGGACCTGACACATTATATCTGCTTTCTCTCCGCGGACGCTGCCAGGCCTGATGAGTTTCTCTCACAATTACTGTTTTGTTTCAGATTTCCAGAATCAGCAGTTCCTTCTTTTTGTTTAACATATAGCACAGAATTCATTCCTCATATCAACTGACTGGTGACTGCCTCAGTAAAAAAAGAAACATGGCACGGGGTGTGGGGGGAGAGGGAGAGCGATGAGGTCTACAAAATTATGAGAGGCATAAATAGGGTGATTAGTCAGAGTCTTTTTTCCCAGGGTCAAAAGGTCAACTACAAGAGGGCATAGGTTCAAGGTGGGAGGGGAAGGTTTAGGGGAGAAGTGTGAGGAAATGTTTTTACACAAAGGGTGGTGGGTGCCTAGTGGTAGGTGGTGGAAGCAAGCATGTTAGCAACATTTTAGGTGTATCTTGATAGACACATGAATGGGAGGCAAACAGAGGGACAGAAACCACATATGAGTAATAAGTAATGGGTTCAAATAATATTTAGGAATTGGTGCAGACTTCCTGGACCGGAGGTTGTGTTGTGTTGTGTTATTTAGTGTTGTGTTATTTAGTGTTGTGTTGTGTTATTTTGTGTTGTGTTGTGTTATTTTGCATTGTGTTGTGTTATTTTGTGTTGTGTTGTGTTATTTTGTGTTGTGTTGTGTTATTTTGTGTTGTGTTGTGTTATTTTGCATTGTGTTGTGTTATTTTGTGTTGTGTTGTGTTATTTTGTGTTGTGTTGTGTTATTTAGTGTTGTGTTGTGTTATTTAGAGTTGTGTTGTGTTATTTTGCGTTGTGTTGTGTTATTTAGTGTTGTGTTATTTTGCGTTGTCTTGTGTTATTTAGTGTTGTGTTATTTTGTTGTGCTTTGTTATTTTGTGTTGTGTTGTGTTATTTTGTGTTGTGTTATTTTGCATTGTGTTGTGTTATTTAGTGTTGTGTTGTGTTATTTTGCGTTGTGTTGTGTTATTTAGTGTTGTGTTATTTTGCGTTGTCTTGTGTTATTTAGTGTTGTGTTATTTTGTGTTGTGCTTTGTTATTTTGCGTTGTGTTGTGTTATTTTGTGTTGTGTTATTTTGTGTTGTGTTATTTAGTGTTGTGTTATTTAGTGTTCTGTTGTTTTATTTTACGTTGGGTTGTGTTATTTAGCGTTGTGTTATTTTGTGTTGTGTTATGTTATTTTGTGTTGTGTTGTGTTATTTTGTGTTGTGCTATTTAGTGTTGTGTTGTGTTATTTGGTGTTGTGTTGAGTTATTTAGTGTTGTGTTGTGTTATTTAGTGTTGTGTTGTGTTATTTAGTGTTGTGTTGTGTTATTTTGTGTTGTGTTGTGTTATTTAGTGTTGTGTTGTGTTGTGTTATTTTGTGTTGTGTTGTGTTATTTGGTGTTGTGTTGAGTTATTTAGTGTTGTGTTGTGTTATTTAGTGTTGTGTTGTGTTACTTTGCATTGTGTTGTGTTATTTTGTGTTGTGTTGTGTTATTTTGTGTTGTGTTATTTTGTGTTGTGTTGTGTTATTTAGTGTTGTGTTGTGTTATTTAGTGTTGGGTTGTGTTATTTAGTGTTGTGTTGTGTTATTTAGTGTTGGGTTGTGTTATTTAGTGTTGTGTTGTGTTACTTTGCATTGTGTTGTGTTATTTTGTGTTGTGTTGTGTTATTTTGTGTTGTGTTATTTTGTGTTGTGTTGTGTTATTTAGTGTTGTGTTGTGTTATTTAGAGTTGTGTTGTGTTATTTTGCGTTGTGTTGTGTTATTTAGTGTTGTGTTATTTTGCGTTGTCTTGTGTTATTTAGTGTTGTGTTATTTTGTGTTGTGTTATTTTGCATTGTGTTGTGTTATTTAGTGTTGTGTTATTTTGCGTTGTCTTGTGTTATTTAGTGTTGTGTTATTTTGCGTTGTGTTGTGTTATTTAGTGTTGTGTTATTTTGTGTTGTGCTTTGTTATTTTGCGTTGTGTTGTGTTATTTTGCGTTGTGTTGTGTTATTTTGTGTTGTGTTATTTAGTGTTGTGTTATTTAGTGTTCTGTTGTTTTATTTTACGTTGGGTTGTGTTATTTAGCGTTGTGTTATTTTGTGTTGTGTAATGTTATTTTGTGTTGTGTTGTGTTATTTTGTGTTGTGCTATTTAGTGTTGTGTTGTGTTATTTGGTGTTGTGTTGAGTTATTTAATGTTGTGTTGTGTTATTTAGTGTGTTGTGTTATTTTGTGTTGTGTTGTGTTATTTAGTGTTGTGTTGTGTTATTTGGTGTTGTGTTGAGTTATTTAGTGTTGTGTTGAGTTATTTAGTGTTGTGTTGTGTTATTTAGTGTTGTGTTGTGTTATTTAGTGTTGTGTTGTGTTATTTGGTGTTGTGTTGAGTTATTTAGTGTTGTGTTGTGTTATTTAGTGTTGTGTTGTGCTATTTAGTGTTGTGTTGTGTTATTTTGTGTTGTGCTATTTAGTGTTGTGTTGTGTTATTTGGTGTTGTGTTGAGTTATTTAGTGTTGTGTTGTGTTATTTTGTGTTGTGTTGTGTTATTTTGTGTTGTGTTGTGTTACTTTGTGTTGTGCTATTTAGTGTTGTGTTGTGTTATTTGGTGTTGTGTTGAGTTATTTAGTGTTGTGTTGTGTTATTTAGTGTTGTGTTGAGTTATTTTGTGTTGTGCTGTGTTATTTTGTGTTGTGTTATTTTGCATTGTGTTGTGTTATTTGGTGTTGTGTTGAGTTATTTAGTGTTGTGTTGTGTTATTTAGTGTTGTGTTGTGTTATTTAGTGTTGGGTTGTGTTATTTAGTGTTGTGTTGAGTTATTTTGTGTTGTGTTATTTTGCATTGTGTTGTGTTATTTAGTGTTGTGTTGAGTTATTTAGTGTTGGGTTGTGTTATTTAGTGTTGTGTTGTGTTATTTAGTGTTGGGTTGTGTTATTTAGTGTTGGGTTGTGTTATTTAGTGTTGTGTTGAGTTATTTTGTGTTGTGTTATTTTGCATTGTGTTGTGTTATTTAGTGTTGTGTTGAGTTATTTAGTGTTGTGCTGTGTTATTTTGTGTTGTGTTAGTTGTGTTGTGTTATTTTGGTTCGTGTTATGTTGTGTTGAGTTATTTTGTGTTGTGTTATTTTGCATTGTGTTGTGTTATTTAGTGTTGTGTTGAGTTATTTTGTGTTGTGCTGTGTTATTTTGTGTTGTGTTATTTTGCATTGTGTTGTGTTATTTAGTGTTGTGTTGAGTTATTTAGTGTTGTGCTGTGTTATTTTGGTTCGTGTTATGTTGTGTTGTGTTATTTTGTGTTGTGTTATTTTGTGTTGTGTTATTTTGTGTTGTGTTGTGTTGTGCTGTGTTGTGTTGCATTGCGTTACATTGCATTGTGCTGTGTTGTGTGCCATGGCTTACTAAGAACCTGCCCTTGGCTACAGGGAAAGAATTCATAAGTTGTACCAAATCTTAGTTAGACCACATTTACAGTAACCAGTTTTGTTTACCATATTATAAAAATAATATACAGTCATTGAATCACAGAGTTATGCAGCATGGAAACTGATCCTTCGTTCCAACTCGTCCATGCCAGTCAGATTTCCTAACTTAATCTAATCCCATTTGCCAGCATTTGGCCTATATCCCTCTAAGCCCTTCCTATTCATTTACCCATCCAGATACCTTTTAAATATTGTAATTATGACAGCCTCCACCACTTCTACTGGTAGCTCATTTCATATATGCACCACCCTCTGTGTGAAAAAGTTGTTTCTTAGATCCCTTTTGAGTCTTTCCCCTCTCACCTTAAACCTATACTCTCTAGTTTTAGACTCTGCTACCCTGGGGAAAAGACCTTGTCTATTTATCCTGTCCATGCCATTCATGATTTTATAACCTCCATAAGGTCACCCCTCAGCCTCCAACACTCCAGGGAAAATAACCCCAGCCTCTTCAGTTTCTGCCTACAGCTCAAACCCTTCAACCCTCGCAACATCCTTGTAAATCTTTTCTGAACCCTTTCAAGTTTCACAACATCCTTCCGATAGGAGGAAGATCAGAATTGCATGCAATATACCAGTTGTGGCCTAACCAATGTCCTGTATAGCCGCAACATGACCTTCCAATTTCAAAACTCAATGCATTGACCAATAAAGGAAAGCATACCAAATGCCTTCCTCACTATCCCATCTATCTGCAACTCCACTTTCAAAAAGCTATGAACCTGCACTCCAAGGTCTCTTTATCAGCAACACACCCTAGGACTTTACCATTAAGTGTATAAGATTCTGGATTAATGGTGCTGGAAGAACACAGCAGTTCAGGCAGCATCCGAGCAGCAGTAAAATCGACGTTTCGGGCAAAAGCCCTTCATCAGGAATAAGCCCTGCCCTGATTTGCTTTTCCAAAATGCAGCAACTCGTATTTATCTAAATTAAACTCCATCTGATCTTTCCATTACTGTTACTGGGTCAGAAATCTGAAACATCTGATCTAACAGCACCTTAGAATAACCTTCACAACACAGCTGTTTGACAGATTCAACACCAATTCTTAAGGGGTAAAATTTAACAAATGTACGGGGTCCCCAACTTATGAATGTCCAACTTAGGAACATTTGCAATTACAAATGCAATCCCATGCGCAGTTATAGTTTTAAAGCCCCGATATACAAACATTTCCCAAAGCCCCTTCGTCTTGTTACATTCCTCTAAAACCTTCTTAAAAAATGTGCCTATTCGACCAAACTTTTCATCATGTTTCAACATCAGTCAACAGTATTTACCCCTCTTCTGTAAAAGGCTTTGCTACATTAATGTCTATCTCTGTCCCATTTGTTGTTGGGGTTGGATAAGCAAAAGAAAGACAAGAAAAGAAGGAAGTGATAACCAAGAAGCTTCAAAAGACTGAACGAGTGATTTTAAAAAACTTAGGAAGGAGCTATTAAAACATAACTTGGGAAATACTTAGATTTTGTTTCAACATCCTAGTTTGTAAATACGCATTGGTCAATTACATCTGAATTACTCCTTCACTATTTGAAAGCTGCCAGAACGGGGGGCGGGGGGGTGGGGAGTGGCATAACTTTGTAATTAGCTGGTACCTTGGCTCTCAATTTAATGACTGTTTTAATGACCCACCTGCTGGTTGCTGTTGTTTCCTGAAAATTCTCTGCAAACCACCAGACATCAGATCAACAAATCAGTCCCGCTATTCTTACCAATTAGGAAATGACTCTAGATTAGCCTTTTCAATTAATTCTCTAAAAATGGCTTGACTGCATTGTTTGACTGATAAATCGGTCTTACTTTGTTGCCCATGGAGAGTAACGAATGCTTCCCCCAAACAAATGCAAACTATTGTGAATGTACATAAGCCACAGAGAATACTAGTCTTCCTCTGTTTCAGGTGGAATTTCCAACCAAAGAGAGAGGCACACTCCCAGCCTTCCATCTCCAAATCTTCAGCCTTGGTCTGTGGGAAGGAAACAGTCACAGGTGCCCAATGAGAGTATGTGGAAGGGTGCCATTTGGCCCATCGGAGGCTCTGCTGGCTCTCTGACAGAGCTGTCCAATCCATCCCATTGCCACCACATAACCCTGCACAGGTTTCTTTGGGAGGCACACAGTAACACTCTGACAGAACTGAAGGGAGGTGAGGTTGAGAGGTGTGCCCCAGCTACACTGGCAGGCATGACCCTCTGGGTTGGGATTTTCTTTTGGAATTTGCATCTGAGTCAGTTTCTGCACCATTCCACGTCACAGCACCCCCCCCCTCCCCCCACCCTCCAACCCAAGTAATATTCACCTCGATCCATCATCGATTCAACAAATTTCTTAAAGCTTGACTTTGTCAGAGGGATTTCACCAGTTTCCTCTTTTCCCCTTCCCCCACCTTACCCCAATTCCAACCTTCCAGCTCAGCACTGTCCCCATGACCTGTCCTACCTGCCAATCTCCCTTCCACATATCCACTCCACCTTCCCCTCTGATCTATCACCTCCATCCCCAACCCCATCCACCTATTGTACTCTCTGCTACTTTCTCCCCACCCCTACCCCACCCCCCCCCCCCCCCCCCCTCATTTATCTCTCCATCCCGGAGGCTTCCTGCTTTTATTCCTGACGAAGGGCTTTTGCCCGAAACGTCGATTTCGCTGCTCCTTGGATGCTGCCTGAATTGCTGTGCTCTTCCAGCACCACTAATCCAGAATCTGGTTTCCAGCATCTACAGTCATTGTTTTTACCACAGAGAATACTAGGTTCATTGTATTTATTTAAAATCAGTGGATGTGAAAAGATGCAATTGGGGAATAGAAAAGTTACACTTTATAATTTTTTTGTGTTTTTATGTACCTGAGCCACGCTACTTTTTAATTGGAGTTTCCAATAATTTTGCGTTCCTTCAAGTTAGACTTTGACTCTGAATGTTTTCTTTGTAGAAATTTCTCAGAGATTTTCCTGCTCAAAGAATAGTGAAAGTTTTGTCTTCACCTGCAGAAAGGTGATATTGATCCCTGAGGAATTTCCTGGCCAGTATTCCATAGAAAGCAATTTGATAATTAAAAAAAACAGAAGCTGTTCATTCACAGTGAGTGACATGGCCAACTGACTGAACCCGTTGCATCCCCCTGTGAATGCTGTTAGCTGCACTAAGCTGGTATAAGCAACAAGTGACTGCAGCTAACCTGACTGGCACCAAGTCAAGCAACATCTTGATTTTAAAGCACTCACCATTATTTTTAAATCTCCTCCCTATCTCTGTAATCTGCTTCAGCTCCATGACTCTGAAAAACCTGCTCTCATCTAATTGCAGCCCCTTAACCATTCCTGATTTTAATTGTTCTATTGTTGGTAGCCACACCTTCTGTTGCCCAGGCTTTAAGCTCTGGAATTCACTTTCTGAGCCTCTCAGTGTTCTGAGCCTATCCTGCTTAGAGTTATAGAGTCATAGAGATATACATTGCGGAAACAGACCCTTCGGTCAACCTCGTCCATGTCGACCAGATATCCGAACCTAACTTAGTCCCATTTGCCAGCACTTGGCCCATATCCCTCTAAACCTTCCTATTCATATACCCATCCAGATGCCTTTTAAATGTTGTATTTGTACCAGCCTCCGCCACTTTCTCTGGCAGCTCATTCCATACACGTACCACCCTCTGCATGAAAATATTGCCCCTTTGTTCCTTTTTATATCTTTCCCCTCTCACCCTAAACTTATGCCCTCTAGTTCTGGACTCTCCCACCCCAGGGAAAATACTTTCTCTATTTACCCTACCCATGCCCCTCATGATTTTATAAACTTCTTTAAGGTCACCTCTCAGCCTCCGATGCTCTAGGAAAAACAGCCCCAGCCTGTTCAGCCTCTCCCTATAGCTCAAATCCTCCAACCCTGGCAACATCCTTGTAAATCTTTTCTGAACCCTTTCAAGTTTCACAACATCTTTCCAATAGGAAGGAGACCAGAATTGCACGCAATATTCCAACAGTGGCCTAACCAATGTCCTTTACAGCTGCAACATGACCTCCTGACTCCTGTACTCAATACTCTGACCAATAAAGGAAAGCATACCAAACGCCTTCTTCACTATCCTACCTACCTGCGACTCCACTTTCAAGGAGCTATGAACCTGCACTCCAAGGTCTCTTTGTTCAGCAACACTCCCCAGAACCTTACCATTAGTGTATAACGTTGAAACTTTATTGCTGGAACAGCACAGCAGGTCAGGCAGCATCCAGGGAACAGGAGATTCGACGTTTCGGGCACAGGCCCTTCTTCAGGAATGAGCAGAGAGTGTTCAGCAGGAGAAGATAAAAGGTAGGGAGGAGGGACTTGGAGGAGGGGAGTTGGAAATGTGATAGGTGGAAAGAGGTCAAGGTGAGGGTGATAGGTCGGAGTAGGGTGGAGGCGGAGAGGTCAAGAAGAAGACTGCAGGTCAGGAAGGCGGTGCCGGGCTGGAAGGATCCGGCTGAGACAAGGTGGGGGGAGGGGGGATGAAGAAACTGGTGAAGTCCAAGTTCATCCCCTGCGGTTGGAGGGTTCCCAGTCGGAAGATAAGACGCTCCTCCTCCGACCGTCGGGTTGTTGTGGTTTGGCGTATAACGCCATTAGTGTATAACGCCATGCTCTGACTTGCCTTTACAAAATGTAGCACCTCACATTTATCTAAATTAAACTACATCTACCACTCCTCAGCCCATTGGCCCATCTGATCAAGGTAATCTGAGGTAACGTTCTTCGCTGTCCACTACACCTCCAATTTTGGTGTAATCTGAAAACTTACTAACTATAACTCCTAAGTTCACATCCAAATCATTTATATAAATGATGAAAAGCAGTGGACCCAGCACTGATCCTTGTGGCACTCCACTGGTCACAGGCCTCCAGTCTGAAAGGCAACCGTCTGCCATCACCCTCTGACTTCTCCTTTTGAGCCAGTTCTGTACCCATATGGCTAGTTCTCCCTGTACTGAAGTCCATTTAGATTATATCCATCGCTCTGCCTTCATCAATCCTCTTTGTTACTTGTTCAAAAAGCTCAATCAAGTTTGTGATACATGATTACCCACACACAAAAGCCACATTGACTATCCCTAATCAGTCGTTGCCTTTCCAAATACATGTAAATCCTGTCCCTCAGAAATCCCTCAAAAAACCTGCCCACCACCGATGTCAGACTCACCTGTCTTGTCCTTAAACAGCGGCACCACATTAGCCAATCTCTAGTCTTCCGGTACCTCACCTGTGACTATTGATGATACAAGTGTCTCAGCAAGAGGCCCAGCAATCACTTCCCTGGCTTCCCACAGAGTTCCAGGGTACACCGGATCAAGCTCTGGGCATTTATCCACCTTCATGTGTATTAAGACATCCAACACCTCCGCCTCTATTATATGAACATTTTTCAAGATGTCACCATCTATTTCTCTACATTCTGTATCTTCCATGTCTTTCTCCACAGTAAACACGAATGAAAAATACTCATTTAATATCTCCCCCATTTCCTTAGTTACCCTTTTGTACTTATTTATAGAATCCCTTTGGATTTTCTTTAACTCTATTTTCCAAAGCTATCTCATGTCCCCTTTTTGCCCTCCTGATTTCCCTCTTAAGTATACTCCTACTGCCTTTATACACTGCTAAGGAGTCCCTCGATCTCTGCTGTCTACACCTGATATATTAGATTACATTACAGTGTGGAAACAGGCCCTTCGGCCCAACAAGTCCACACAGACCCGCCGAAGCGAAACCCACCCATACCCTTACATGTACCCCTTACCTAACACTACGGGCAATTTAGCATGGCCAATTCACCTGACCTGCACATCTTTGGACTGTGGGAGGAAACCGGAGCACCCGGAGGAAACCCACGCAGACACGGGGAGAACGTGCAAGCTCCACACAGTCAGTCGCCTGAGGCGGGAATTGAACCCGGGTCTCTGGCGCTGTGAGGCAGCAGTACTAACCACTGTGCCACCGTGCCACCCTTCCTTCTTTTTCCTAACCAAAACCTCAATTTCTCCTGTCATCCAGTGTTCCCTTCACCTACCAGCATTTCCTTTCACCCTAACAGGAGAAGGTACTCTTTAAAACTTACCTATTTCACCAAACATTAGTGATTTAATCTATTGTCACCTAATTGAGTCAGTATCACATGTAGTTTAAATATCCTCCTGTAAAACACGTTGAAATGTATTTTTACATTTAAATGTGTTATATAAATGTATATGTTTTGTTGAGCACCTCTGAACAAGGAAACAGGAAAGATCAGCACCAGATCCATTTTGAATCACTTTTCTGTGATGCGTATTCAGAATGAAGATGTTCACATCAGTTCAGTCTCAATGAAGTACAACTATGAAGCTGTATTTATCTTCTAGGCTTGCACAGATTCTCTTTGATATTAGAATTAGAATCCCTATAGTGTGGAAACAGGCCCTCCAACCCAACAAGTCCACACTGACCCTCTGACACCCAGACCCATTCCCCAACCCTACACTTATCCCTGACTGACAAGGCCATAAATGGTGGAGCAACTCACCTAGTATTCACCCTGAGCAGACTTCAGGAACCATTCAGATATGAAATAAAAATAAAGTTCTAACTATCTAATACAGTTTTAACCTGTTCAACTTCATAATAAAAAATTCCATTCATGAGAGCCCATTCAAAGCTATTTAATATCAAACACAAATCTCTTTTAGTGTTATTAAGTCATAGAGATACTCCTGTTCCCTGGATGCAACATGGAAACTTTACGTTAGTTCAACATCTCCATGCTGACCAGAAATGCTAAATTAATCTAGTCCCATTTACCAGCATTTATCCCTTATCCGTCTACACCTTCCTCTTCATATATCCATCCAGGCATCTTTTATTTGTTGCAATTACACCAACTTCCACCACTTCCTCTGGCAGTTCATTCCATATGCATACCACTTTCTATGCGAAAAGGTTGCCCCTTAGGTCCCTTTTATATTTTTCCCCTGTCACCGTAAACCTATGAGCTCTAATTTTAGACTCCCCTAAACTGGGGGAGAAAAACCTTATTAAAATAAATACACCTTTATTTTGTACTCCATATCAAAGACAGCAAATTCTTTAATCACTTCTTTAAGTTTTCAATAGTAATCATTTGGAATTGAACTTAGACAATGAATGCAATCCAAGCTTGAATAATCTTGTTTTTTTGTCTTGGAAATCAGCCATGAAGATCCTTAAGACAATTAACAATAAGTATCTAGTAAAACTGATAAACAACAGACCTTTCTCATTCTTACTGATACATACAGACTTTTTAAAAATGTTATGGGACTGGTCATTTAAATAGCTTGATATCATGACTATTATATAAATATTATTAGCCTTTTAGGACTTTTATGTCTGCCCACATGAATTCATGATTCCCAGACTCTGGATTATAACCCTTAGAATAAAATGGGATTGTGTGAACTCAACGCTGAATTCAAATGGCTTTGCTGAATTCAGGTTTCACTCTTAGGTACATCATTCATGTATGCCAGCCGGTCCTGGCCAGTTATGTAGAGAGGCTATTTTCCCTGGAGAACTAGAGTGACATACAGAGGTTTATAGAGTCATGAGAGGCATGGATAGGGTAAACAGTCAGGGTCTTTCTTCCAGGGTGGGTGAGTCCAAAACAACAGGACATAGGTTTAAGGTGAGTGGGGGAAAGGGGCCGGAGGGGCAATAGTTTCATGCAGAAGGTGGTGTGTGTATGAAACAAGCTACCAGAGGAAGGAGGAAGGTGGATATAACTACAACAATTAAAATACTTTGGACAAGTACATGGATAGGAAAGGTTTAGAGGGATATGGGCCAAATGTTGGCAAATGGGACTAGCCAACAGTTTGGGAACTTGGTGACATGGATGAGTTGGTCCAAAAGGGCTGTTTCTGTGCTGTATGGCTCTATGATTCTATGAGGAGAAAGTGAGGTCTGCAGATGCTGGAGATCAGAGCTGGAAATGTGTTGCTGGAAAAGCGCAGCAGGTCAGGCAGCATCCAGGGAACAGGAGAATCAACGTTTCGGGCATTAGCCCTTCTTCAGGAATCCTGAAGAAGGGCTAATGCCTGAAACGTCGATTCTCCTGTTCCCTGGATGCTGCCTGACCTGCTGCGCTTTTCCAGCAACACATTTCCATCTATGATTCTATGACTTGTAAAAGGCTCAGCATTCTATCTCCACATTTGCTGTTTAAACATTCATTTTCCTAAACAGATTTTTGTACCCTGAATTTACATATTGGAATATTCTAGTGCTGCTAGAATGCTGAACTGAGCAGACCTTATCCTTAGGAGAAAGTGAGGACTGCAGATGCTGGAGATTAGAGTTGAGAGAGTGGTGCTAGAAAAGCACAGCAGATCAGGCAGCATCCGAGGAGCAGGAATGTTGACGTTTTGGGTAAAAGCCTTTCATTCCTGATGTCAATGCTCCTGCTCCTCAGATGCTGCCTGACCTGCTGTGCTTTACCAGCACCACACTCTCGACTCAGGTCTTATCCTTCTCTACCCTGGAACTGTTGGATAAAACAATAAATAGAAGCCCAGTCTGCTCTTTCAGCTCAACCTTTAAAACCCAATGGCACGTTTTCGCAGAAAGGCAAGAGAGTCATTTTAAATTACCTGGCCAATATTTATCCTTCAATTTACATTATTAAACAGATTATCCTCATCACTTGTTGTGCCTAAATTGGCTGCTGTGTTTTCTAAATTACAATGGTGACAACATTTCAAAGTTACTTCATTAACTGTAAAATGTATTGCACCATCCCAGAACTAAGAAAGATGCTATATAAATGCACATCTGTTTTTCTTTCTTTTTAAGACCCACTTTGTTTCAAGAGGTTTCTGTGTTACCATTTGCTATGTGTTTGAGTATAGTGATCCTAGCACATGTCTGAACTTGTACTCTAATTATTCTGGAGCTTGTATTGAACAGTCCATTAAAATGTTCCTGTATACGTATCAAAATAAAAATATACCAAGAGCTATATGAGAACAGTGAAATTGTTGCTATTTCCCTAAGTAGTATAAAAATGTAATTAAATAATTGCCAAATTTTGGATGGGTATATCATTCTAAGCTCATTACATATGAATTACAGCAAAACACTTCGGGACAGCAGGAATTCTGATGTTTGTTCCTTTGGAAAATTTGCTATTACCCATTTCCTTTCCTGTAGGATGCAAGAATCTCTGTTGAGTACCATCATTGCAGTGCTTGGAAGAACACAGCAAGCCAGGAGGTGGGGAAGTAAATATTTCAGGTGTAACCCTTCTTCAGGACTGGGGGTGGGTGTGGGGTCAGTCGCAGATAAAGGAGATGGACGATTACAGGCTGGGGAGGTGGGGGTAGGTGAACACAGGTAGAGGGTATGACCTGTAGTCGATAGGAGGAATGAATCCAGTTGGTATCTAGAAGGAAGGGTCAGTCAGAGGAATGGAAGGGAGGGGAAGGTTCTGGAAAAGCACAGCCACTCAGGCAACATCCAAGGAGCAGGAGAGTCGATGTTCCGAGCATAAGCTCTTAATCAGGGAGTCCTTTTTGAAGAGCTTAAGCTCGAAACATTGACTCTCCTGCTCCTCAGATGCTGCCTGACCGGCTGTGCTTTTCCAGCATCACATGTTTTGACTCGGATCTCCAGCATCTGCAGTCCTCACTTTCTCCTAAGGGAGGGAAGGGGAGGGGCTGGGGAGTCAGGGAATGGGGAGGGAGGTTATTTGAAATTGGAGAACCCAATGTTGAGTCCTCTGGGCTGTAGGCTGCCCATGTGGAAGATGAGGTGTTGTTCCTCCAATTTGCGGTTTGGTTCGTTGTGGCAATGGAGGAGGCCAAGGATGGTCATGTCGGAAAGGGAGTGGGAAGGGGAATTAAAATGGGGGGTGACTGGGATGTCCATTTGCCCCTGCGGACCTGGCTGAGATGCTCGGCGAAACGTTCCCTTATCTTGCATTTAGTCTCCCTGATGTAGAGACGACCACATCAGGAGCACCTGAAACAGTAAACTAGGTTGGAGGAGAGACAGGTGAACCTATCTCTCACCTGGAAGGACTGTTTGGGGCCCTGAAGTGGAGGTGAGGGGGTGGTGTATGGCAAGTTTTGCATCTGTTCCAGTTGCAGGGGCAGGAATCTAGAGGTTCGGGGGGGGGGGGGTTGGTGGGGAGAGTGGCCCAAACCAAGGATTTTCGAAGGGAACGGTCATTGTGGAAAGCAGACGGGGTGGGGAGGGGAAGATGTTCTTGGTGATGGGGTCAAGTTGGAGTTGGCACAAGTGTTTAAGAATGACATGTTGAATGCAGGAACTGGTCAGGTGGTAGGTGAGGACAAGGAGGACTCTGTCTTTATTGCGTTTTGGAGGGCTTTCAAGCTGTTGAATATGGAATGGGGGGTGTGGTGCAGAACTGTCTGGATAACAGACAGGGGAGAAGCACATTGTTTGAAATAGGTGGACATCTGGAATGCTTAGGAGTGGAATGTCTCCTCGTCCGAGCAGATGAGATGGAGGAATTGGGAGAATGGGATGGAGTTCTTGCAGGATACTGGGTGGAAAGAGGTATAACCCAGGTAGCTATGGGAGTCTTTGGGTTCATATTGAACATTAGTCTGGAGACTGTCACCGGAGATGGAAATGGAGAGGTCAAGAAAGGGCAGGGGGGTGTCCATGATGGACCAAGTGAACTTGATGATGGGATGGAAGTTGTGGGCACAGTTGATGAACTGCTCCAGTTCAGGCTGGGTGCAGGATTCTGCACTGATGTAGTCATCGATGTAACAGCAGGAGAGTTGGGGTACAATGCCTGTGCAGGAACTGAAGAAAGACTGTTCGACGTAGCCAACAAAGAGGCAGGTGCAGCTGGGGCCCATCCGGTGCCAATGGCCACCCCCTGGATTTGGAGGAAATGGGAGTAGTTAAAGGAAAGGTTATTAAGGGTGCTCATACAGAGGGTGATGCATGGATGGAATGAACTGCCAGAGGAAGTGGTGAAGGCTAGTACAATTGCAATATTTAAAAGGCATCTGGATGGGTATATGAATAGGAAGGGCTTAGAGGGATATGGGCCAGGTGCTGGCAAATGGGACTAGATTAGGTTGGGACATCTGGTCGGTATGGATGAGTTGGACCAAAGGGTGTGTTTCCCTGTTGTACATCTGTATGTCTCTATGACTAGTTCAGCGAGGCAGAGGAGGGTATTGGTGGAGGGGAACTGGATGGCTCTGTTGGAGAGGAAGAAGCTGAGGTCCTGGAGGCCATCCTTGTGGGGTATGGACGTGTAAAGGTCTGTACGTCCATAGTGAAGATAAAGCACTGGGGGCCAGGGAACTGGATGTTACTGAAGATACGGAGGATGTGGTTGGTGTCATGGATGTAGGTGGGAAGTGGCTGAACTAAAGGGGAAGAGTATGGAGTCGAAATAGGACGCGATGAGTTCAGTGGGGCAGGGGCATGCAGAGATGATGGGTCGGCTGGGGTAGTTGGGCTTGTGGATCTTGTGGATCTTGGGGAGCAAGTAGAACTGGGCAGTGTGGGGCTGGGGGTCTATGAGATTGGAGGCAGTGCAGGGCTGGGGATCTATGAGATTGGAGGCGGTGCGGGGCTGGGGGCTTATGAGATTGGAGGCAGTGCGGGGCTGGGGTCTATGAGATTAGAGGCAGTGCGGGGCTGGGGGCCTATGAGATTGGAGGCAGTGCAGGGCTGGGGGCCTATGAGATTGGAGGCAGTGCAGGGTTAAGGTCTATGAGATTGGAGGCAGTGCGGGCTAGGGGGTCTATGAGATTTGAGGCAGTGTGGGGCTGGGGGACAATGAGATTGGAGGCAGTGCAGAGCTGGGGGTCTATGAGATTTGAGGCATTGTGGGGCTGGGGGTCTATGAGATTGGAGGCAGTGCGGAGATGGTGGCCTATGAGCTTGGAGGCAGTGTGGGGCTGGGGGTCTATGAGATTGGAGGCAGTGTGGGGCTGGGGGTCTATGAGATTGGAGGCAGTGTGGGGCTAGATGTCTATAAGATTGGAGGCAGTGTGGAGCTGGGGGTCTATGAGATTGGAGGCAGTGGAGGGAAGGTCACTGGAGGCAATGAGGGCACGGACAGTGCGAGTGGCCTGATGGGTCACAGTGGGGACGTGGGCAAGTGGGAGGCAAGATGTGGTATCGGAGAGTGCCTATGCTCCCAATGTTGCCTTCTTTACATCGAGGAGACCAAAAGTAAACTAAGAGAACATTTCGCCGAGCATATCAGCTGGGCCCACAGGGGCCGACCAGCCCTCCCAGTCACCCCCCATTTTAATTCCCCTTCCCACTCCCTTTCCGACATGACCATCCTTGGCCTCCTCCATTGCCACAACGAACCAAACAGCAAGTTGGAGAAACAACACCTCATCTTCCACGTGGGCAGCCTACAGACCGGAGGACTCAACATTGAGTTCTACAATTTCAAATAACATCTCTTCCCATCCCCCGAATCCCTTCCCAGCCACTCCCCCTCCCTTCCACTGCTCCCAGCCACCAACCGAATTCATTCCTCCCATTGACCAACCACATTGTACCCTCTACCTGCCTCTTCACCTATCCCCACCTCACCACCCTGCCCCCGACATCCCCTTTATCTGCAGTTTCCCCCACACCCACCCCCAGCCCTGAAGAAGGGTTACATCTGAAACCTCCACCTCCTGATGCTGCCTCTCTTGCTGTGTTCATCCAGCCTCCTACTTGTCTACCTTGGATTCCAGCATTTGCAGTTTTTTTTGTCTCTAATCATTGCAGTGTTGGGCACCCATATTAAACATCCAGGGTGACATTTAGGGTGGCATGGTGGTTAACAATGCTGTCTGACAGTGCCAGGGACCCAGGTTCGATTACAGTCTCAGGTGACTGTCCGTATGGAGCTTGCACATTCTCCCTGTGTCTGTGTGGGTTTCCTCTGGCTGCCCCAGTTTCCTTCCGATGCAAAGATGTGCAGATTAGGTGAATTAGCCATGGTGATATGCCCATAGTGTCCAGAGATGTGTAGGTAGGTGGATTAGTCATGGGGAAATACAGGGTTACAGGGATAAGATAAGGCATAGGACTGAGTGGGATGGTCAGCGGAGGGTCAGTGTGGACTCGATGGGCTGAATTGCCTGCTTCCACACTGTAGGGACTCTCTGCTTCTATGATCCAGATTTGACTGATTAATTCATCCAGTAAGGCAGCATCCGAGGAGCAGGAGAATCGACATTTCATGCATAAACTCTACATCGTGAAGAGCTTATGCTCAAAATGTCGACTCTCCTGCTCCTCAGATGCTGCCTGATCAGTTGTGCTATTCCAGCACCATGTCTTTTGACTCTGATCTCCAGTATCTGCAGTCCTCATTTTCCCTGAGTAATTCATCACAGGGTATGATCAGAAAATTGTATACATGTGGAATGGAGAGAAGATTAAAATAAATAGCTAAACGTAACAAACAAAAATGTGGGAACCACTCAGCGATGTAAAATAGACAAGATAATAATTTGGGAATAACTCACACCTCTTCAGATAATAATCTACATCAGAAAAATAATAACCTCTCTATTTCTCTCTCTCCACAGATGTCGTCTGACCAAATGAGTTCTTCCAGCATCTCCTTGATTTATTTCAAATTTCTGTCTTTGCAGTCTTGACCGTATCGCTGTTTCCATTAGAGTAATGTACAAAAATGCAAACAATTTCTGACCTTGAAGAGTCAGCAAAATTGTTTAGAGCTGTACACCGGGGAGTAACGAGATAAAACATAAGTGAGGAAAAACATGTTTTTCAGTCTAAATTACTGAATCCAGAGTATTTCAGTGTATAAATCAATAAAACTTGTTTATAATAAATGCTTAATATAACCTTACTTCTTTTTCATATTGTATTGTTGCCACTGTTAGACAGGTTTATCTTTTTGAAGGGTGCATTAACACTCCTTTTTCACCAGTTTATGAGACCTTTATCCAAGCTCATCAAGAGATAGTTAGATAAGGAATGCATTTGAAAGAAGAATAGATAATGGCCCAGTCGGGTAAATGCATTACAGTACTGCTGCTGTGTTTTGTATAAAAGCTGTGCTAAGTGCTTAGGCTATTTGCTGAAATAAAGACCCCACCCCCTCCCGCTGCCCTCCCCCTGCCCCCACCAAATCACAGCCTCTAAGAAACCTAATGTCAAGCAAATGCAAGTCACTCTCAGGAATTTTTGGATTCTTCTAAAATATTAACATCCAAGATCAAACTTAAATACATTATACATTGAACTGAGACATTGATGTCTTTCAGGAGGGAGAAAGTAGGGACTGCAGATGCTGGAGATCAGAATCGAGAGTGTGGTGCTGGAAAAGCACAGCAGGTCAGGCAGCATCCGAGGAACAGGAGAATCAATGTTTCAGGCATAAGTCCTTATAGACTCATAGAGATGTACAAAATGGAAACAGACCCTTCAGTCCAACCTGTCCATGCCAACCAGATATCCCAACCCAATCTAGTCCCACTTGCCAGCACCCGGCCCATATCCCTCCAAACTCTTCCTATTCATATACCCATCCAAATGCCTCTTAAATATTGCAATTGTACCAGCCTGCACCACTTCCTCTGGCAGCTCATTCCATACACGTACCACCCTCTGCATGAAAAAGTTGCCCCTTAGGTCTCTTTTATTTCTTTCCCCTCTCACCCTAAACCTATGCCCTCTAGTTCTGGATTCCCCCACCCCAGGGAAAAGACTTTGCCTATTTACCCTACCCATGTCCCTCATGAGCCGAGAGGGTGGAGAGATTAATGGGTGGGGGTGGTGGGGGTGGGGGTGGAGCTGGGGTGGGGGGGGGAAGGTAGCTGACAGTGCAATGGGTAGATGAAGGTGGGGGTGATTGTGATAGGTCGGAGAGGATGGTGGAGCGGATAGATGGGAAAGAAGGTGGACAAGTAAAACAGGTCAAGAGGGTGGTGCCGAATTGGAAAATTGAATCTGGGATAAGGTGGGGAGAGGGAAATGGGGAAACGGATGCTGCCTGACCTGCTGTGCTTTTCCAGCACTACACTCTTCACTCTGATGTCTAGCATCTGCAGTCCTCACTTTCTCCTAGGTGATGTGCTGTGAACAGCACTGACTCTGGCTCAGAGTTGATGATCTGGAATCTGAGGTTCAAACACTGTGGCACATCGGGAAAGGGGAGAGTTACCTGGACGCTTTGTTTCAGGAGACAGTCACACCCGGTAGATTCAGTAATTCAAATGCAGTTATTGATTAGAGACAACAGGGTGTGATTGCGAGTGAGGCAGGTAGGGGGATCCTGAGTTCAGGAATGGAGGAGCCTTAGCTTTTGACCTTGTCCAACAGCTATGAGGTACTTGCTCCCCCTGTGGGTGAGGACAAGGGCTGCAGGGAGGATGAGCCAGCTGACCACGGTACCATGGTGCAGAAGGCCATTCAAGAGGGGGAAGCAAAGAGACAAGTGGTAGTTATAGGGGATTTTATAATTAGGGGACAGATAGTTCCTTTGCAAGCCGGATTGGGAGTCCCTCCTGGTGATTTGCCTGCGTGGTGCCAGGGTGCAGGACATCTCTGACCGGCTTGAAAGGATACTGGAGCGGGAGGGAGAAGATCCAGTTGCTGTGGTCCATTTTGGGACTAACAACAACGGCAAGGCTAGGAAGGAGGACCTGTTTGGGGACTATCAAGCACGAGGAATGAAATTAAGGAATAGGCTCTCAAGGGTCATAATCTCCGGATTGCTGCCCGAGCCAAGTGCAAGTTGGCTTAGGGATAAGAAAATCAGGGAAGTAAAGATATGGCCAAGGGAATGGTGTGGGAAAGGGGGGTTCCATTTCTTGGGGCATTGGCATCAGTTTTAGAACCGGAGGGATCTGGACCGATGGGAAGGTGTCCACCTGAACCGATCTGGAAGCAGTGTTCCAATGAAAAGGATAAATAGGGTAGTCATTAGGACTTCAAACTAGTGAGTCAGGGGGAAGGGAAAGGGGAAACAACAGGATGTATGATGGTAAATAAAAAAGTTAAAATCACACAACACCAGGTTATAGCCCAATGGTTTCGAGGTACTTCCTTGAAGTGATGAAGAGGCAGCTCATCGAAAGCTAGTGCTTCCAAATAAACTTAGAACATAGAACAATACAGCACAGAACAGGCCCTTTGGCCCACAATGTTGTGCCGAACATTTGTCCTAGCTTAAGCACCCATCCATGTACCTATCCAATTGCCACTTAAAGTTCACCAATGATTCTGACTCTACCACTCCCACAGGCAGCGCATTCCATGCCCCCACCACTCTCTGGGTAAAGAACCTACCCCTGACATCTCCCCTATACCTTCCACCCTTCACCTTAACTTTATGTCCCCTTGTAACACTCTGTTGTACCCGGGGAAAAGTTTCTGATTGTCTACTCTATCTATTCCCCTGATCATCTTATACACCTCTATCAAGTCACCCCTCATCCTTCTCCGTTCCAATGAGAAAAGGCCTAGCACTCTCAACCTATCCTCGTACGACCTATTCTCCATTCCAGGCAACATCCTGGTAAATCTTCTCTGCACCCTCTCCAAGGCTTCCACATCTTTCCTAAAGTGAGGCGACCAGAACTGCACACAGTACTCCAAATGGGTCAGTGTTTGTTCAATGTGTGCAGGAGAGTTTCCTGACACAATATGTAGACAGGCCAACAAGAGGTGAGGCCATACTGGATTTGGTTCTGGGTAACGAACCAGGCCAGGTGTTAGAATTAGAGGTAGGTGAGCACTTTGGGGATAGTGACCATAATTCGGTGATTTTTACACTCGTGATGGAGAGGGATAAGTGTGTACTACAGGGCAAGAGTTATAGCTGGGGTCAGGGAAATTATGATGCGGTGAGGCATGACTTAGGATGTGTGGCTTGGAAAAGTAGACTCCAAGGCAAGAGTGTAAATGATATGTGGAACTTGTTCAAGGGGCAACTATTGAGTGTCCTTGATAATTATGTACCTGTCAGGCAGGTAGGAAAGGGTCGTGCGAGGGAGCCGTGGTTTAATAAGGAATTGGAATCCCTTGTTAAATGGAAGAGGGCGGCCTATCTCAAGATGAGACGTGAAGGTTCAATTGGGGCGATTGAGAGTTATAGGGTAGCCAGGAAGGACCTGAAGAGAGAGCTAAAAGCAGCAAGGAGGGGACACGAAAGGTCCTTAGTAGATAGGATTAGGGAAAACCCTAAGGCTTTCTATAGGTATGTTAGGAATAAAAGAATGACTAGGGTAGGAATAGGTCCAGTCAAGGATAGTAGGGGGAAGTTGCGTGTGGAGGCGGAAGAGATTGGGGAGACACTGAATGAATACTTTTCTTCAGTATTCACTCAGGAACAGGGCATTGTTGTCGATGAGAATACTGAGGCACAAATAAGTAGAATGGATGGCTTTGAGGTATGTAGAGAAGAGGTGTTGGAAATCCTGGAAAAGGTGAAAATAGATAAGTCCCCTGGGCCTGATGGCATTTATCCTAGGATTCTCTGGGAAGCAAGGGAGGAGATTGCAGAGCCATTGGCCTTGATTTTTATGTCCTCTTTGTCTACAGGAGTAGTCCCAGAAGACTGGAGGATAGCAAATGTGGTTCCCTTGTTCAAAAAGGGGAGTAGGGATAGCCCTAGTAACTATAGGCCGGTGAGTCTCACTTCTGTTGTGGGCAAAGTCTTAGAGAGAATTGTAAGGGATAGGATTTATGCACATCTAGATAGGAATAATGTGATCAAGGATAGTCAGCATGGTTTTGTGAAGGGCAAGTCGTGCCTCACAAACCTTATTGAATTCTTTGAAAAGGTGACGAAGGAGGTTGATGAGGGGAAAGCGGTAGATGTGGTATATATGGATTTTAGTAAGGCGTTCGATAAGGTTCCCCATGGTAGGCTACTGCAGAAAATACGGAGATATGGCATTGAGGGTGAGTTGGAGGTTTGGATTAGGAATTGGCTGGATGGAAGAAGACAGAGGGTAGTAGTTGATGGCAAAGTTTCTTCATGGAGTGCCGTCACTAGCGGTGTTCCGCAAGGATCTGTTTTGGGACCATTGCTGTTTGTCATTTTTATAAATGACCTGGAAGAGGGGTTAGAAGGTTGGGTGAGCAAGTTTGCGGATGACACGAAAGTCGGAGGAGTTGTGGACAGTGAGGAAGCATGTGGCAGGTTACAGCAGGATATAGAGAAGCTGCAGAGCTGGGCAGAAAGGTGGCAGATGGAATTCAATGTAGCTAAGTGCGAGGTGATTCACTTTGGGAAGAATAACAAAAAGATGGGGTACTGGGCTAATGGTAGGATACTTGGTAGTGTGGATGAGCAGAGGGATCTTGGTGTCCATGTACACAGATCTCTGAAAGTTGCCACCCAGGTAAATAGTGCGGTGAGGAAGGCATATGGCGTACTGGCTTTTATTGGTAGAGGAATTGAGTTCCGGAGTCCTGAGGTCATGATGCAGTTGTATAAGACTCTGGTACGGCCGCATCTGGAATATTGTGTGCAGTTTTGGTCGCCATACTATAGGAAGGATGTGGAGGCATTGGAACGGGTGCAGAGGAGGTTTACCAGGATGTTGCCTGGTATGAAAGGAAAATCGTATGAGGAAAGACTGAGGCACTTGGGGCTGTTTTCACTAGAGAAAAGAAGGTTTAGGGGTGACTTGATTGAGGTGTACAAGATGATTAGGGGGTTAGATAGGGTCGACAGTATGAACCTTTTCCCGCGTATTGAGTCGGGTATTACAAGGGGGCATAGCTTTAAATTAAGGGGGGGTAGATATAGGACTGATGTTAGGGGTAGGTTCTTCACTCAGCGAGTCGTTAGTTCATGGAATGCCCTGCCAGTAACAGTGGTGGACTCTCCCTCTTTATGGGCATTTAAGAGGGCATTGGATAGGTATATGGAGGATAGTGGGTTAGTGTAGTTTAGGTGGGCTTGGATCGGCGCAACATCGAGGGCCCAAGGGCCTGTACTGCGCTGTATTCTTCTATGTTCTATGTTCTATGTAAAGTCCTGGACAGCTGTAACATCACTTCATGACTCTTGAATTCAATCCCTCTGCTAATGAACGCTAATACACCATAGGCCTTCTTACAAGCTCTATCCACCTGAGTGGCAACTTTCAAAGATCTATGAACATAGACCCCAAGATCCCTCTGCTCCTCCACCTTACTAAGAACCCTACCATTAACCCTGTATTCTGCATTCTTATTTGTCCTTCCAAAATGGACAACCTCACACTTGGCAGGGTTGAACTCCATCTGCCACTCCTCAGCCCAGCTCTACATCATATCTAAGTCCCTTTGCAGCCGACAACAGCCCTCCTCACTATCCACAACTCCACCAATCTTCGTATCATGTGCAAATTTACTGACCCACCCTTCAACTCCCTCTTCCAAGTCATTAATAAAAATTACAAACTTGTTGTGTGATTTTTAACTTGTCCGCCCCAGTCCAACACCAACTCATCCAAATCATGATAAATGAAAAGGTAAGCAGCAGGTTAGCATGTGTGCAGGAGGGTTTAAGTTCAAGGCAGACTATGAATGAAGTAAAAAGGAAGGACAACTCAGGGGATATTATTAGGGATGTTGGAAATCATGAGGGTAAGAAAACTAGCATAAAGGTACTTTACCTCATTGTTCGCAGCATTCATAACAAGGTCGACGATTTAACGACACAAATCATCACAATGAATATAATTTAGTAACCATAACGGAGACATGGTTACAGGACGGTCACGACTAGGAGTTAAATATCCACGGGTATCAGACTATTCGGTAGGACAGACAGGAAGGTGGTGTAGCTTGATGTTCAAGTACGACTTCAGGGTAGTGCTGAGAGACGATATTGGTTTTATGGAGATTAAGGTTGAATCCATTTGGGTGGAACTTAGAAATTCTGAGAAGAGGAAGTCACTGATAGGCTGCAGTCTATGGGCCCCCAAATAACAACATCACACTGGTGCTGGCAGTAAATAATGAAATAATTAATGCCTGTAAAACTAGTACGGCTATTATCATGGGGGATTTTAATCTGCATGTCGATTGGTCGAACCAGCTTGGTCAGGGTATGAGCTCGTTGAGTGTACATGTGATAGTTTTCTTGAACAGTATGTAATGGAACCAATGAGGGATCAAACTATCCTAGATCTGGTACAGTGTAATGAGGCAGGAATAATTAATGATCTCATAGTTAGGGATCCACTTGGAAGGAGTGATCACAGTCTGGTTTGAATTTAGCATTCAGATGGAGAGTGTAAAGATAATATCCAATACCAGAGTCCTGTGCTTAAACAAGGGAGACCACAATAGAATGAGGGAGGACTTGGCTAAAGCAGGCTGGAAATAAATATTTTATGGTAGGATAGTTGATGAACAGTGGAGGACTTTCAGAGCAATTTTCCAACGTGCTCAACAAATGTATATTGCAGTGAAAAGGAAGGACTGTAAGAAAAGGGGTAATCTGCCATGGATGTCGAAGGAAAGAAGGGAGGTTATCAAATTGAAAGAGAAGACACACGAAGTGGTCAAAGACAGCAGGAATCTAGAAGATTGGGAAACTTGAAAAGTCAACAGAAAGCCCCAAAAACAGCTATAAAGAAAACTAAGATAGAACACGAGAAAAAACTAGCACCGAATATAAAGGCAGCAAAAGTTTCTATAAATATATAAAATGAAAGAGTAGTGAAAGTAAACATTGGTCTTTTAGAGGATGTGAAGGGGCATTTAGATATGGGATATGATGAAATGGCTGAGGCGTTGAACAGGTATTTTGTATTCGTTTTCACAGTAGAGGATACTAATAACATGCTAGTAAATGACAAAGAGACGAAGGTAGGTGAGGATCTGGAAACAATCATTATTAAGGAAGAGGTAGTGTTGGGCAAGCTAATGGAGCTAAGGAGGACAAGTCTTCTGGCCCTGATGGAATGCATCCCAGGGTACTAAAAGAGATGGCAGGAAAAATAGCAAGTGCACTTGTGGTAATTTTCCAAAATTGACTGGACTTAGGGCTTTTGCCCGAAACGTCGATTTTGAAGCTCCTTGGATGCTGCCTGAACTGCTGTGCTCTTCCAGCACCACTAATCCAGAATCTGGTTTCCAGCATCTTTAGTCATTGTTTTTACCTCTTTGGGGCAGTCCCAGCAGATTGGGAAACAGCAAATGTGACATCACTGTTTAAAAAAGGGAAGTAGACAAAAGCTAGGGAATTATAGAGCAGTGAGCTTAAACTCTGTAGTGGGGAAGATGCTGGAGTCTATTATCAAAGAAGAAATAGCAGGGCATCTAGATAGAAATTGTCCCATTGGGCAGATGCAGCATGGGTTCATGAAGGGCAGGTCATGATTAACAAATCTTTTGGAATTCTATGAAGACATTATGAGCAAGATGGACAATGGGGACCCAGTGGATGTGGTGTACCTAGATTTCCAAAAGGCCTTCAACATGGTGCCACACAAGAGGCTGCTGCATAAGATAAGGATGCAAGGCATTATGGGTAAAGTATTAGCATGGATAGAGGATTGGTTGACTGACAGGAAGCAAAGAGTGAGGATAAATGAGAGCTATTCTGGCTGGCAATCAGTGACTAGTGGTGTGCCTCAGGAATCGGTGTTGCGACTTCAATTATTTACAATTTATGAAGATGATTTGGAGTTGGGGATCACGTGTAGTGTGTTAAAGTTTGCAGATGACACGAAGATAAGTGTCAGAGTAAAGTGTGCAGAGGACTGTGAAAGTTTGTAGAGGAACATAGATACTTTAAGTGAGTGGACAAAGGTCTAGCAGATGGAATACAATGTTAATAAATGCAAAGTCATCCATTTTGGTAGGAGTAACTGTAAAAAAGATTATTACTTGAATGGTAAAAAGTTGCAGCATGCTGCTATGCAGAGGGACCTGGGTATCCTTGTGCATGAATCACAGAAGGTGGGTTCAGGTGCAACAAGTAATTAGGAAGGCAAATGGAATTTTGTCCTTCATTGTTAAAGAAATTGAGTTTAAAAGCAGGGAGGTTATGTTGCAGCTCTACAGGGTGTTGGTGAGGTCACACCAGGAGTACCTTGTACAGTTTTGGTATCCTTAATTGAGAAAGGATGTACTGGTCCTGGAGGGGGTGCAGAGGAGGTTCACTAGGTTGATTCCAGAGTTGAGGGGGTTGGCTTATGAGGAGAGACTGAGTAGCCTGGGATTATATTCATTGGAAGTTAGAAGAAAGAGGAGGGATGTTATAGAAACTTATAGTAAAATTATGAAGGGAATAGCTAAGATAGAAGTACAGCGGATGTTTCCATTGGCAGGTGAAACTAGGATAAGAGGGCATAGCCTCAAAATTAGGGGGAGCAGTTTAGGACTGAATTGAGAAGGAATGTCTTCACCCAGAGGGTTGTGAATCTATGGAATTCTTTGCCCAATGAAGTAGTTGACGCTAACTCAGTAAACATTTTTAAAGCTAAGATAGATACTTTTTGAACAGTAAAGGTAAGTGAGAGGGCGGGTAAGTGGATCATGAAAAGGTCAGCCATGATCTTACTGAATTATGGAGCAGGCTCGGGGGGCCAGATGGCCTTCTCCTGCTCCTGGTTCTTATGTAAGGTTCATGGTCTTCAGGTCTTACAAAAGCTTCATGAGAGGTCATTGCCCTGAAATAGTGAGCTGGATTTTCTGAGGAGTTGCACTTGAAGATTGCACCTCCCGCCTTGCTTTTTTTTTGAGAAATAATGAAGCTTTGTATTTTTGAGAGGGAATTCCAATCAGGACTCCTCTAGAAATACAGAGTAGTACTTTCATACTGACAATTCTTTTACAGAATAGAATTATCAGAAGAAAAGAAATCACATGCCCCTATTAACAGCAGTCAGCTGCAGTGTTGCAAGATGTAAACACCCTGACGGTCACTTAGGTAGCTGCTGTCAATCTGTCAGTATATGAAGGAAATATGATGTTAGATGCGCTTGGAAGGTGGTATCCCAGATGGATAGGAGGACACAATGCCAGGTAAGTAAAATATAATGTGGGTAGGGTGCCAGAGAAGTTGGGTGCTATCCGAGTAAAGTGCCAGCTGGGTAATGGTAAGATGCCAAGGGATGTAATGCTGGATGGGTAGGGCTACAATGCCAGTGAAGTAGTGTTAGAGACAAGAAAACTGCAGATCCTGGAATTCAAGATAGACAAGCAGGAGGCTGGAAGAACACAGCAAGCCAGGCGGCATCAGGAGGTGGAGAAGTCGATACATCAGGTGTAACCCTTCCTCAGGACTGAGAGTGGGTGTAGCGGGAGCTAAAGATAAAGGGGGACGTGGGGACAGGGTGGTGAAGTGGGGATAGATGAAGACAGGTAGAGGGTACGACCTGGTTGGTTAATGAGACAAATGAATCCGGTTGGTGGCAGGGAGGGGTGGAAGGGAGGGGGAGGAGCTGGGAAAGGAGTTGAAGGATGGGGAGTGAGGTTATCTGAAATTGGAGAACTCATTGTTGAGTCCTCCAGTCTGTAGGCTGCCCAGGCGGAAGATGAGGTGTTATTCCTCCAATTCGCGATTTGGTTCGTTGTGGCAATGGAGAAGGCCAAGGATGGTCATCTCAGGAAGGGAGTGGGAAGGGGAATTAAAATGGGCAGTGACTGGGAGGTCAGGAAGGCTCCTGCGGACCCAGCTGAGATGCTCGGTGAGCCATTCCATAAGTTTACATTTGGTCTCCGTGATGTAGAAAAGACCACATCAGGAGCACTTGGTGCAATAGACTAGATTGGGAGAGAGGCAGGTGAACCTATGTCTCACCTGGAAGGGCTGTTCAGGGCCCTGGATAGAGGTGAGGAAGGTGGTGCACCAGCAGGTTTTACATCTTTTCCGGTTGCAGGGCAAGGTATCTGGGGGTTCGCGGGGATTGATGGGGAGAGTGGCACAAACCAAGGATTGTCAAAGGGAATGGCCCTTGTGGAAGGCATAGAGGGGTGGGGAGGGGAAGATGTTCTTGGTGGCAGGGTCGAGTCGGAGTTGGCGGAAGTGTTTAAGGATGACAGGTTGGATGTGGAGACTGGTGGAGTGGTAGGTGAGGACAAGGGAGACTCTGTCTTTATTGCGTTTGGAGGGGGATGGTTTAGAGCAGTGGAACGGGGAATGAATGTGGTATGGTGGAGAGCTGACTGGATGACGGAAGGGGGAACAGCATGTTGTTCGAAATAGGTTGACATCTGGGATACTTGGGAGATGAAGTCCGAGCAGTTGCGGCGGAGGCAGAGGAATTGGGAGAGTGGGGTGGAATTCGTGCAGGATACTGGGTGGAAGGCGGTGTAGTCCAGTTTGGCTTGATGGGTCACGGTGGGGTGGTGGGCAAGGGGGAAGTAGGACATGGTGTTAGAGAGTTGGTATTTGGCATCTGCGACATAGAGGTCCGTTTTCCAGACTATCACCGCCCTGCCTTTGTCAGCAGGTTGATGGTGAACCAAGAGTTGGTACGGAGAGGGTGGAGCATTGCACGCCTGGAGGGGGTAAAGTTGGAGTGGGTGAGTAGCGTGCCAGGGGGAAGCCAGGATAGAATGAGAAGTAGGAGAAAGTGAGGACTGCAGATGCTGGAGATCAGAGCTGAAAACGTGTTGCTGGAAAAGCGCAGCAGGTCAGGCAGCATCCAAGGAGCAAGAGAATCAATGTTTCGGGCATGCTTATGCCCGAAACTTCGTTTCTCCTGCACCTTGGATGCTGCCTGACCTGCTGCGCTTTTCCAGCAACATATTTTCAGCTAGAATGAGAAGTAGGAAGGGGATCAGGTGCCAAGTGAGCAAGGTGCCAGAGTACAAGGTTATAAGGTGTCAGGTAAGTGATGCAATGTTTAGGGTAGATCAAAATGGGAGTGAGAAAATCGGTTCAAATGGTAATCAAACAGGTAGGCACCAGGTCTTATGAGCTTGGCACTACCTGGAGGGGATGGGAGTGAGGGGTTGGCTTGGTCCAGTCCTGAAGGAAGAGCAGTTGGTGACAGAACATAGCAATTGAGGTAAGATCCCATCATGATGTAGAAGGAGAGATGTCAGGTCACGGTCTGGGGTTATAAGGGGTCGGGGTTATATAGTTGGAGTGTGTGAGGTAAAAATGGGTTCAGTTGAAGAGTAACTCAGAATCTAGAATGAGTATTCAATGGAATTTTTTTTTCTGAGTAACCATACCTATCTCCTTCTTGAAAATGTCCAATGTATTGGCCTCAGTCACTTTCTGTAGCAGAGAATTCCACAGACTCACCTCTCTGAGTGAAGACATTTAGGCTCATCTCAGTCCTAAATCATAAAATCATGAATCCCTAAAGTACAGAAAGAGGCCATTTGGCTCATTGAGTCTGCATCAATGCTCCGGTGAGAATTGTACCCAGACGCACCCTACCACACCATCTCCATAACCCCGCGTGGGGTTTGTACCATGGCTCACCCACCTAACCTGCACCTCTCTGGACACTACAGGCCAATATTGCTTTAGCATGGCCAATCCATCTGACTTGCCCATCTTTGGACACACCCCATATCCTTAGATGGTGATCTCTGGTCCTGGAATCCTGAGTCATCAGGAACTTCCTTCCTCTGTTTATCCTGTTCACAACTGTTAGAAGCTTACAGGATTCCATTAGATTTCCCCCCTCAGTCTTCTAAGCTCCAGTGAATATAATCCTAATTCATTCAGTGTCTCTTCATTTATCAGTCCTGCCATCCCAGGAATCGGTCTGGTAAACCTTTGTTGTACTCCCTCTAGAGCTAGAACATCCTTCCTCAAATGAGGAGACCAAAACTGCACACAATACTCCAAATGTGGTCTCATCAATGCCCTGTACAATTGCAGCAACATATCCCTGCTACTGCACTTGAATCCTCTCACCATGAAAGGCAAAAGTACCATTTGCCTTTTTTACTTTCTGCTGCATCTACACAGTTACTCTCAGCAGCTGGTGCACAACGATATCCAGGTCTTGTTGCACCTCTCGGTTCCCAATCTATCGCCATTCGGATAATCACCACCTTCCTGTTTTTGATACCAAGTTACTTCATATTTATCCATATCATACTTCATCAGCCATGCATTTGCTACCTCACTCAGCTTGTCCAAATCCACTGAAGCAATTCTGTGTCCTCCCACAATTCACCTTCCCACCCAGCTTTGTGTAATCTGCAAAGATTGTCACTCATTTACATAACTTTTTCAGAACCTTCTGAAATCTCCAATTTGAATGGTCTCTGTACAGAGGAAGCAGAGTTAACATTTCAAGTCCAGTGACCCTTCCTCACGAGAGTAAAAAGTAAATTTGAAGTAAATTTCAAAGTAAATTTATTGGATACACCTTGGAGACTTTCAGAGGGTGGAGAAAGTGAACTCCTGAAGAGGGGCTTATGCCCGAAACGTCGATTCTCCTGCTCCTTGGATGCTGCCGGACCTGCTGCGCTTTTCCACCAACACATTTTCAGCGACTTTCAGAGGGTATAAAGCACAGCTGAATTGTCCACTGATAACTTCAATGTCCCAGGCAATTCCTTCAGAAGCTGCTATGACCATATGGAAGCCCTTATAGAAAGACTGCAATGTCAATTTCTTAGCTTTATTTCTTATTTTCCTCACTTATACTTTGTATATTTGTATTGTAGTGTAAACTTTTTTCGTTATTTTCTCTATTTCTTGTACCTAAGATGGCACCATGTACTGGTGATATTTTACACTTTTCACAGCACCATTATTCTTTTGTAAATTGGGCACACATGACAATAAACCTTATTTAATTATATTTTATTATATTCTGTTCTGTTCAATGATGGGGATTCTACAGGGTGCCCATGCAACACTCTACCCTGATATGACTATTTGACCAGCTGAAAATCTGGGGCCAACAGTTCTATTTCCGTTCACAGTTCCTGCTAATCTGCTGAGAGGTTCCAACTATTTTGTTCTTATTTAAGATTCCAGCACCCACTGTGTTTTGTTTTTCTGGTGCGTGTTTGCTGCAAAAATACAATCACAGAAGAAGTACCTTTTGCCTCCCAGCCTTAGCGTATCCAATAAATTTCCTTTGAAATTTACTCACCTGTTCTGAAGAAGGTTCATTGGACTCAAAATGTTAACTCTGCTTTCTCTCCACAGAGGCGGAAGTGGGTACTGCAGATGCTGGAGATGAGAGTGGGTGCTGGAAAAGCACAGCATGTCAGGTAGCATCTGAGGAGCAGGAATGAAGGGGACTTTTGCCTGAACCATCGATTTTCCTGCTCCTCAGATGCTGCCTGACCTGTTGTGTTTTTCCAGCACCACTGTAATCTTTCTCTCCACAGAGACCATTCGTATCATTTTTAGTTCCTCAGATACTGAAGCATTCCGTGTTCAACTACAACAACATCTGGACAAAATCCAGGCTTGAGCTGACAAATGGCAAGAAACATTCCATCCACACAAATGCCAGACAATGAAACAATTTCCAGTAACAGACAATTTAACCACCTTTCCATTAGATTCAATGGGGCAGTGTTGCAGTAGATGTCCGAAACAGAGACAGGTGAGTGGTCGCGATGGCATGGGTGCCAAACCGGAACCGGAAGCGGTGGCAAACCCGGAAGTGGCTTTGGTCTGGAGAGGCCCGGTGCTAGAGGGAGTCTCCACGTGGGTAATGGTGACACCAGCAGCTCCCCTGTGTGGGGGACGGGGTCTGGAGGCAGGAGGAACCAGGACTCGAAATTCAAACCATGAGCAAGTTCACCGACCGCAGGTGAGAGGAGCTGAGTTTTGCAAACTTCCGATTTTTAATATTGGATATAGAGTCATAGAGATGTACAGCACGGAAACAGACCCTTTGGTCCAACCTGTCCATGCCGACCAGATATCCTAACCTACCCCAGTCTCTTTTGCCAGCACCCAGCCCATATCCCTCCAAACCTTCCCATTCATATACCCATCTAGCTGCATTTTAAATGTTGCAATTGTACCAGCCTCCACCACTTCCTCTGACAGACCATTCCATTCATGTACCGCCCTCTGTGTGAACAAGTTGCCCCTTAGGTCTCTTTCATATCTTTCCCCTCTCACACAAAACCTATGCCCTCTAGTTCTGGACTCCCCACCCCAAGGAAAATACTTTGTCTATTTATCCTATCCATGCCCCTCATGATTTTATAAACCTAGATAAGGTCACCCCTCAGCCTCTGATGCTCCAGGGAAAAGAGCCCCAGCCTATTCAGCCTCTCCCTGTAGCTCAAATCCTCTAATCCTGGCAACCTCCTTGTAAATCTTTTCTGAACCCTTTCAGGTTTCATAACATCCTTCCAATAGGAAGGAGACCAGAATTGCATGCAATATTCCAACAGTGGCCTAACCAATGTCCAGTCCAGCCGCAACATGACCTCCCAACTCCTGTACTCAATACTCTGACCAATAAAGGGAAGCAGACCAAATGCTGCCTTCATTATCTTATCCACCTGCCACTCTACTTTCAAGGAGCTATGAACCTGCACTTCAAAGTCTCTTTGTTCAGCAACACTCCCTCAGACCTTACCATTAAGTGTATCAGTCCTGCTAAAATTTTCTTTCCCAAAATACAGCACCTCGCATTTATCTAAATTAAACTCCATCAAGTGGAATAGAATTGAAGGTTTTGGGATGTTTTTTAAACATGCGAGTCACACATACATGGGAGTGAGTTACATGTTGGAATGTAATCGAGAGGGTTCCGGGTGATTCATTTAATCCCGACAGTGGGGAAACAAGCCCTTCAGTCCAACAAGACCACACTGACCCTCAGAAGAATAACCCATCCAGACCCATTTCCCCACATCTACCCCTGAAACTGAAAAACTGTTTGTTGAGCGAGTGGATTCTCTGTTGGATGTAGAACAGAAGAGGCCCTCCACACGCTTGGGTAAGGGAGGCCTTGAGCTGGGGAGTGGATGAGCAGAGGGATTGGAGGTGCCATCGCATAGATGAGAGGGTGGAGCAGAGAACCCAGAGAGAGAACTGTTTGTGGAGGTGCTGGAGGTATTGCATGTAAGGGGCATCAAAGGTGGGCCTACATTTGGAGGCAAAAGTGAGGACTGCAGACACTGGAAATCAGAGTCTAGATTAGTGTGGTGCTGGAAAAGCACAGCAGGTCAGGCAGCATCCGAGGAGCAGGAAAATCAACCTGCTCCTCAGATGCTACCTGACCGACTGTGCTTTTCCGGCACCACTCTAATTTAGACCCAAATTTGGAGGGTTTAAAATGTACTTGTAAGCCTCGAGGGACAAGATTGTTGCAAAGATAGCATCTGAGGCTGTAGTATCGGGTTTGTTTCATTGTGTGGTCAAAGAGCTGGAGAGCTGAGGAGGTCACGGCGATGTGGTAATGAGAAAGGGACTCACTGAGTGCATGTCTGAAGGAGGCAGAGAACTTCTACAAAGTGGGCATTCTTTGAAGAGACTTCACCATGGAACAAATTTGGATAGAGACAAAAAAACCTGCAGATGCTGGAATCCAAAGTAGACAGGCAGGAGGCTGGAAGAACACAGCAAGCCAAGCAGCATCAGGAGGTGGAGAAGTCGACATTTCAGGTGTAACCCTTCTTCGGGACTCCTGCACCTCCTGATGCTGCCTGGCTCACTGTGTTCTCCCAGCCTCCTGCCTGTCTACTTTGGATTCCAGCATCTGCAGTTTTTCTGTCTCTAACCTTTAGATTCAATGGCATTACCATCATTGAATACACCATTATCAACATCCTGTGGATTACCATTGACCAGAAACTCACCTGGACTCGCCAGATAAATACTCTAGCTCCAAGAACAGGTCAGAGAGTAGGAATACGTCAGTAAATAATATACCTCCTGTCTGCCTAAAGCCTATCTACCATCTACAAGGCAGCATCCGAGGAGCAGGATATTGATGTTTCGGGCATAAGCCCTTCATTAGGAACAAGGCTTGTGGGCCTGGGCTGAGAGATTGATTGGAGGGGGGTGGGGCCTTGTAGAGAGAGGAGGAGAATGTCTTTGAGGTCAGTTTCCTTGGAAGAGGCTTAGCAGTAGGGTTAAAATCTCCACAAGCACGTTCTCCTCGTTGATTTTAATCTTATTGTGAAGTCTCCTTGAAGAAGTTCTCCTCCTCTCTCTGCAAGACCCCACACCCCCTCCCATTTATCTCTCAGCATGCCTGGCCCAATAGCCTCATTCCTGATGAAGGGCTTATGCCCGAAATGTCGCTTCTCCAGCTCCTCGGATGCTGCCAGACCTGCTGTGCTTTTCCAGCACCACACTCTCGACTCTGGTCTCCAGCATCTGCAGTCCTCACTTTCTCCTACCATCTACAAGGCACAAGTGAGGAGTATGATGGACTACTCCTCACTTGCCGGATGAATGCAGCTCCAACAAGATTCAAGAAAATTGACACCATCCAGAGCAAAGCATCCCATGATTTGGCACCGCATTCACTAACATCCATTCCCTCCACCACTGATGCTCAGTGGCAGCAGCATGTATGAACTGTGCACTGTAATAATTCACTGAAGATCCTTCGATAGCACCTTCCAAACTAATGATCACTTCCATCTAGAAGGACAAGGCCAGCAAATATACGAGAACACAACCATCTGCAAGTTCCCCTCCAAGACACTCACCATCCTTGACTTGGAAGTACGTCGCCATTCATCTGCTGCCGCTTGGTCAAAACCTTTGGATTCTCTTCCTAATTGCATTGTAGGTTTACCTACAGCACATGGACTGCAGCGGTTCAAGTGGGCAGCTCACCCCCACTTCTCAAGGGCAACTAGGGACGGGCAATAAATGCTGGCCCAAACAGCCACACTCACAGCCCACAAGACAATTAAAAATAAGATGCTGCCAAACCTGCTGAGTTTCTCCAGCAATTTCGGTTTTTGTTTCAAATATGCTCTGAAGATGTTTTCAATGCATCAGAAACCAGCAGCACTAGCATCATCCTTACAGCGTTTGATAAATCATGTCAGTGTAATGAGCTGGAACGAAAGCGTTGACATTAACACTGTCTCACCACATTTAATTTGTGCAACGTGAACCATCAACAGGAGCTTTGTGAACCTGCATTTTCAGGGCTATTGCACAGGGGTGGCAGGGCGGCCTGGTGGTTAGCACTGCTACCTCACAGCACCAGGGACCCAGGTTCAATTCCTGCCTCCTGTCTGTGTGGAGTTTGCATGTTCTGTCTGCGTGGGTTTTCTCCGGGTGCTCTGGTTTCCTCCCACAATCCAAAGATGTGCAGGGTATGTGAATTAGCCATGCTAAATTGCCCATAGTGTTAGGTGCCATAATGGGTCTGGGTGGGTTACTCTTTCAAAAGTTAGTGTGGACTTGTTGGGCTGAAGGGCCTGTTTCCATACTTCAGAGAGTCTAATTTTTTTCCCTTCGGTCAAATTGTTTCCACAAGACAGAGTGTCAATACTTGCCTGCCATCAGCATTTTTTAATGCTACTTCTCTACTGTCCTTGGAGGAGTCTGAGCATTTTCAGCTCTCGGAATGCATGTCTCCAGCAAATGATCGCTACCCAAAGTAAATTGACAACATTTGCAAAGTTCAGCTGTTGGCTTGTGTATTTTTAAATAGGCCAGGTTTCCCTAGTCATTGGATTTTACAATTCTGGCAAAGTTATATTGAGGGACAATGTTAACCATAGCAGCTGCAAGTCCCGAGAGCCAATGTCACTGTTTGTCCACCGTCTCTGCATCTCCTCCTCTCTCAGGACAGTTTAGAAAATTCGAGACCATTGGAAAAGAAATAATCTTGCACAGCACTGTAGTAAGCTTCTGAAACATTTAATCACAAAAGAAAAACCCTGCTGATAGTATTGTTAAAGATTGCCCTCAGGCTAAAGTAATTAAGGGCTTTCTAATAGCCTAAAGACCCATTCAGAACTGCTGCAGACTACAACTTTGGTATGTGTGCTTTTTGTTTACACATGGCAATGTATTATAGTTGCTCCAAGATCACCACCACTGCTATGAAAGGACTGAATAGCAACAGCTAGGAGTGGCAAATACACTGATAACATCTCTTTCTCTTTGTTTAGAATGATGGCTGGGGAAAATCCATGGAAGACTTATCAAAGTTTATAAAATTATGAAGAGCACAGATAGGGTGAATAGCCAAGGGCTTTTCCCCAGAGGAAGGGAGACTAGACTAGAGGGCACAAGTTTAAGGTGAGAGGGAGAAGATTTAAAAGGGACTTAAGGGACAACCTTTTTATACAGAGAGGGTGGTGCCTGCACTGAATAAGCTGTCAGAGGAGGTGGTGGAGGCTGGTGCAATGTCATAGAATGATGGAATCCCTACAGTGTGGAAGCAGGTCATTTAGTCCATCAAGTCTACACTAACTCTCCAAAGACCATCCCACCCAGACATACCCCATCCCTGTAACTTTGCATTTCCCATGGCTAACCTACCTAACCTGCACACCTTTGGACTGTGGGAGTAAATCAGAGCACCCAATGGAAACCACACAGACACGGGGAAAACATGCAAACTCCACACAGCCAGTCACCCAAGAGAGGAACTGATCTCAGGACCCCAGTGCTGTGAGGCAGCAGTGCTAACCACTGAGCCACAAAAGGCATCTAGATGGGTACATAATAGGAAGGATTTAGAAGGATGTGGGCCAAATGCTGGAAAATGGGGCTAGATTAATTTAGGAAATCTGGTCGGCATGGATGAGTCGGATAGAAGGGTCTGATTCCATGCTGCACATCTCTGTGACTTGCTTCCCAATTAATTATTTGTTGCACAAATCAGTGACTAACTGCTCAGTCAATTTCACTTCTCAGTTAGGTTATATTTAATATCTTATAAGTATACGGGGGTGAAGTGCAATACAAATTGATGCCAGTGGCATGGGTTCAATTCTTGCACTGGCTGAGCTTACTGTGAAAGCTCCACCTTGCCCCTTGCCTGAAGCATGGACACCTTCAGATTTAGCTCACCAGCAATTGTCTCTCTTAAGGACATTTTTGTGTTGCAGTTGTAGTGTCCCTACCTCTGAGCCAGGAGGCCTATGTCCAAGACCCACCTGCTCCAGAGATATGTCATAGCGTCCCTGAACAGGTTGATTAGAAAGTATATATTCACCACCAGCCACCTGTCTCTAATGAGAGAATTGGAGTATGGTGACTCGACCTTTTCCATAAATATTGTCGGACATATTGTTTATCTTAACTACAACACAAAATGTTCCGGCTAAGCATCTGTCCAGGGAATATTAGGAACTGTGCATGGTTTAGGCAGAATCAAGGGTATAATTTCTTTTTAACCACATCAGTTAATACTCGATGCTGACAGGTAAAAGTTAAGACCCCTCCTTGGTTCCATCTTGTTCCCCCACCCAACAACAATCTCCAACAATTGTACCTCCCGAGTTTCCCCTGAGAATCTTGGACAATGCTGAAAAATGTGTTGCTGGAAAAGCGCAGCAGGTCAGGCAGCATCCAAGGAGCAGCTCTCATCTCCAGCATCTGCAGTCCTCACTTTCTCCTAGTTGATCTTGGACAATGAGCTTGGTCTTTCCATAAAATTGATGAGGGGCAAAAATGTTCATTAGGCCAACCATATGAGTCTGAGGGGTCAGGATATTGTGGGTCTTCCACAAGTCATGTACTGCACTGAGGTGTCCTCAGTGGGAACAATGCACAGCATTTGTTGCAAAGTGTTTAAAATCAGTTGTTCAAACTAAACCAGTGCATTGTTTAGTCTTTTCGCATTTACATGGCAAAATCTATTTCAGTTCAGATTCTTTCTATCCAGTGTCTAGTTAAATGTATTCCTGAGAATTTTAACACATGACTTTCCACTTTGAACAGCTCCAGCCCCAACCTTGTTACTTGCCATTCCTTGACAATTTTCCTAACTAGTAAACAAAGGTGCTGACAGAAAAACAAGTTTGTTTTTGCCACAGTTAGTTCTCAGCTTGCTTTCAACAGTTCCCAGAAAATTGCTCTTTAATTCCTAGAGGCCCCAGGGTTACCCAGTTAATGTGAATTAGCTTTCAATCTCGAATGCTCCTTGCTGAAAAGTGCACATCTGTAGATATCTATAGACAACTAGAACACAGTGAGCTGTTGTTCCCATGGTTGAGAAACCTGCAGACATTCACTATCCAGACTCAGAAATGAAAACGGTCCTGCTAATACAACTAGTTTTGATCTCCTTTTCCTGAGGAAGGATACTCTTGCTCTCGAGGGAGTAAAACGCATTACCCAGGCTGATTCCAGCAATGGCGGGACTGACGTATGAGGAGAGATTGACTCGGTTAGGATTGTTTTTGATGGAGTTCAGAGAGATGATCAGGGGGGTGGGGGGATCACATAGAAACTTATAAAATTCTAACAAGAGTAGACAGATGCAGGGAGGATGTTCCTGATGGTGGGTGTGTCCAGAACCAGGGGTCACAGTCTGAGGATTCCGGGTGGACAATTTAGTACAGAGATGAGGAGACATTTCTTCACCCAAAGAATGATGAGCTTGTGGAAGTAGTTGATGCAAAAACATTGAATGTATTCAAGAGGCAGCTAGATAAAGTACTTGGGGTGAATGGGATCAAAGATTAGGCTATTGAGTTGGATGATTGGCCATGATTGTGATAAATGGCGGAGCAGGCTTGAAGGGCCGAATGGCCTTCTCCAGCTCCAATCTTCTATGTTTCTATGGAATTGTACATCGCCATACCTCATTGACCAACCAAAACTTTGATCCCTCCATTATTGAAGTGCAATGGCAGCAGTGGGGTGTATGACAGTAAACTCCTGTTGTTCATGTATTCACCACTGGCACATTTATTTGCCCATGTTTTTCATCCCAGCACAATATCGTATCTCACAGCATGGATTCCTGCTTATCCATGGTTCGGGGTGACCAAAAGCACAATGAAAAGAATTATGATTTAAAAAGTCCTGATAGTGACCTTATGTCCAGATATATTGATGACACACTGCATTGTACTTCCAGAAATGCAAAGTGCACTCTGCCTCTGTGTTTGGCTTTCAGGTCACAGATGGGGCCACAGAGCTCTTCAGTGGAGTAATTTTATCTAGCTGCAGCCTACACTGTAAACCTGGATCAGTATGTCACACATGTAATGTTTACACTTATTGTGCAGTTTCTCCAGTGCAACATTTTTATTTGCGATAATAACATTGAATGTTACCTTCACAAAAACTGAAAGAACTGAGGATGCTGGACATCAGAAATGAAAGCAGAAATTGCTAGAAAAACTCAGTGATCCTTCTTCAGAAGGTTCTGGAGCTGAAACATTAACTGTGTTTTCTCTCCACAGATGCTGCCAGAGCTGCTGAGTTTTTCCAGCAATTTCTGTTCAATGTTATCTTATTCCATTTGCTACAGCTATGGTTGGCTGGGAGCTAGCCAGTTGACTCCTCTTATAAATCAATAGTTTGCTATTTCACATTTGCAATATATTCCCCTTTAATAACAACTCCTAAGCTGAGGACATCTACCATCTAGAAGGGAACAGGCAGCAAATGGATGAGACTTCCCTTCAGTGACTTCCCTTCTAAGCAATTCACCACACTGACTAGGAAAAAACTGGAGACAACGGGAATAAGGGGGGAAACTCTCTGCTGGTTGGTGTCACACTTAACACAAAGGGGAATCATTGTGATTCTTGAGGTCAGTCATCTCAGCTCCAGGACATCTGTGCAGGAGTTCCTCAGGGTAATGTCTAAGGTCCAACCATCTTCTGCTGTTTCAACAATGACCTTCCCTCCATCATAAGGTTCGAAATAGGGGTGTTAGCCAATGATTGTGAAATATTCAGCACCGTTTGTGACTGCTCAGATACTGAAGAAGTCCATGTTCAAATACAACAAGATCTGGACAATATCCATGCTTGAGCTGACAAGTGGAAGATAACATTTGCACCAACAAATGCCAGGCTTTGACCATCACCATCAAGAGACAATCTAACCATCACACTTTGACATTCAGCGGTGCTACCATCACTGAATCCACCACTATCAACATCACGGGGTTACCATTGATGAGAAACTCAACTGGACTCACCACATAAACACAGTGACTACAAGAGCAGATCAGAGGCTAGGAATCCTGTGTTGAGTAACTCACCTCCTGACTCCCCAATGCCTGTCTACCATGTACACGACACAAGATAGGAGTGTGATGGATGGGTGCAGCTCCAGTGACACTGAAGAAGCTTGACAACATCCAAGACAAAGCAGCCCGCTTGATTAGCACCACATTCACAAGCATCCACCCCCTCCCTCACCGATGCTCAGTCGCACCAGTCTGTACTATCGACAAGATGCACTGCAGAAATTCACCCAAGATCTTCAGAACAGCACCTTCCAAACCCACGTCCACTTCCACCTAGGAGGACAAAGGCAGTAGATACATGGGAACACCACCCCCTGCAAGTTCCCTTCCAAGCCACTCACCGTCCTGATTTGGAAATATATCGCCGTTCCTTCACTGTCGCTGGGTAAAAATCTTGTAATTCCCTCCCTAATGACATTGTGGGTTAACCTACGGCAGGTAAACTGCAGCAATTCAAGAAGATAGCTTGGCACCATCTTCTCAAGGCCTACCATGTATAGGCAATAAATGCTGGCCAGCCAGCAATGCCCACATCCCACAACTGAATGAAAAAGAAAGTTGTCACAGAATCTTGCACTAGCAATGGCTAAGCAAAAACTGAAATTGACCAGTCACCATGGCTACAACAGCAGGAATTCTTCAATGAGTAACACACCTCCTATGCCAGTCCACAAGGCACAAGACAGGAGTATAATGGAACACTCTCCACTAGCCTAGATGGGTGCAGTTCCAATAACACCAAAGAAGCTCAACACCATCCCAAACAAAGCAGCCTGTTTGATTGACTTCGCTTCAAAATCCATGACCCCACCCTCCATCATCAAATCATGACCCCACCCCCATCACCAAACCATGACCCCACCCCATCACCAAACCATGACCCCACCCCCCCATCACCAAACCATCATCTCCCAGACCATACAAAACCTCATCACCTCAGGAGATCTCCCACCCACAGCTTCCAACCTCATAGTCCGGGAACCCCGCACTGCCCGGTTCTACCTCCTTCCCAAGATCCACAAGCCTGACCACCCTGGCCGACCCATTGTCTCAGCATGCTCCTGCCCCACTGAACTCATTTCTACCTACCTCGATACTGTCCTATCCCCCCTAGTCCAGGAACTCCCCACATAAGTTCGAGACACCACCCACGCCCTCCACCTCCTCCAAAACTTCCGTTTCCCCGGCCCCCAACGCCTCATCTTCACCATGGATATCCAATCCCTCTACACCTCCATCCGCCATGACTAGGGCCTCCAAGCCCTCCATTTTGTCCTCTCCCAACATCCCCAACAGTACCCTTCCACCGACACTCTCATTCGTTTGGCCGAACTGGTCCTCACCCTTAACAATTTCTCCTTTGAATCCTCCCACTTCCTCCAGACCAAAGGGGTAGCCATGGGCACACGTATGGGCCCCAGCTATGCCTGTCTCTTTGTTGGCTACGTAGAACAGTCGATCTTCCGTAATTACACCGGCACCACTCCCCACCTCTTCCTCCGCTACATTGATGACTGGATTGGCGCCATGTCGTGCTCCCGCGAGGAGGTTGAGCAGTTCATCAACTTCACCAACACATTCCACCCTGACCTTAAATTTACCTGGACCATCTCTGACACCTCCCGCCCCTTCCTGGACCTCTCCATCTCCATTAATGAAAACCGACTTGACACTGACTTTTTTACAAACCCACCGACTCCCACAACTACCTGGATTACACCTCTTCCCACCCTACCTCTTGCAAAAATGCCATCCCGTATTCCCAATTCCTCTGCCTCCCAGGAGGACCAGTTCCACCACAGAACACACCAGATGGCCTCCTTCTTTAGAGACCGCAATTTCCCTTCCCACGTGGTTAATGATACCCTCCAACGCATCTCGTCCACATCCCGCACCTCTGCCCTCAGACCCCACCCCTCCAACCGTAACAAGGACAGAACGCCCCTGGTGCTCACCTTCCACCCTGCCCACCTTCGCATAAACCAAATCATCCGCCGACATTTCTGCCACCTCCAAAAAGACCCCACCACCAGGGATATATTTCCCTCCCCACCCCTTTCCCCTTCCGCAAAGACCGTTCCCTCCGTGACTACCTGGTCAGGTCCACGCCCCCCCTACAACCCACCCTCCCATCCTGGCACCTTCCCCTGCCACCATAGGAACTGTAAAACCTGCGCCCATACCTCCTCCCTCACCTCTATCCAAGGCCCTAAAGGAGCCTTCCACATCCATCAAAGTTTTACCTGCACATCCACCAATATCATTTACTGTATCCGTTGCTCCCGATGCAGTCTCCTCTACATTGGGGAGACCGGACGCCTCCTAGCAGAACGCTTTAGGGAACATCTCCGGGACACCCACACCAATCAACCACACCGCCTGTGGCCCAACATTTCAACTCCCCCTCCCACTCTGCCGAGGACATGGGGGTTCTGGGCCTCCTTCACCGCCGCTCCCTCACCACCTGACGCCTGGAGGAAGAATGCCTCATCTTTCACCTCAGAACACTTCAACCCCAGGACTTCAACAGTTTCCTCATTTCCCCTTCCCCCACCTCACCCTAGTTCCAAACTTCCAGCTCAGCACTGTCCCCATGACTTGTCCTACCTGCCTATCTTCTTTTCCACATATCCACTCCACCCTCCTCCCTGACCTATCACCTTCATCCCCTCCCCCACCTATTGTACTCTATGCCACTTTCTCTCCACCCCCACCCTCCTCTAGCCTATCTTGCCACCCTTCAGGTTCTCTGCCTTTATTCCTGATGAAGGGCTTTTGCCCGAAACGTCGATTTTACTGCTCCTCGGATGCTGCCTGAACTGCTGTGCTCTTCCAGCACCACTAATCCAGATTCACTTCAAAATCCACCACTTCAATGTTCATTCCTTTTGCACACACAGTGACTACAATGTGTAGCATCTCCAAGATGCACTTCAGTAACACATTCAGGCTTCTTTACCAACATCTTGTAAAGTCACAACCTCTACCATCTAAAAAGACAAGATGTGGAGCCATTGGTGTTGGACTGGGCTGGACAAAATTAAAAATCAAACAACACCAGGTCAAAGACAAGAGCAGCAAATGCATGAGAAGCCACCTCCAAATTCTCATCGCAGCACATACCAATCTGATTTGGAACTATATTGCAATCCCGCTTAAAATTCACCAAAACACCTTCCAAACCCATGACCACTTCCTTCTAGATGGACAAGGGCAGCAGATACACAGGAACACGACCACCTCCAAGTTCCCCTCCAAACCACTCACCATCCTGACTTGGAAATATATCACCATTCTTTCACTGTCACTGGGTCAAAATGCTGGAATTCCCTTCCTAATGGCATTGTGGTCAAGATTAGAGTTGTGCTGAAAAAGCACAGCAGGTCAGGCAGCATCCAAGGAGCAGGAAAATTGATGTTTTGGGCAAAAGCCCTTCATCAGGAACTGCAGTGGTTGCAGAAGGCAGCTCACCACCACCTTCTCAAGGGCAACTAGAGATGGGCAATCAATGCTGGCCAGCCAGCGACGCCCACATCCCACAAAATGAATAAATAATTTTGTTTTAAAACACTTCACTATTTCTGGGTCAAAATCTTTCTTGACAATACTGTGGATGTCCCAATATCCAAGATCTGTTCAAGAAGGTGGTTCACCACCTGTTTTTTTAAAGGCAATTGCATATGGGCAATAAGTGCTGGCCTCGCCAACAATACCCACATTCTACATGCGAGAAAGAAAATAAAGTCCTAGGGCTTTTTTTTCCAACAGCACAGTGGCTATACCTGCACCAGATGGATAACAGTGGTTCAAGAAGCTCATCATCCACTTTTTATGGGACACTAGGGAAGGACAACACATACTGTTCTTGCCACTGTTGCCATGAATTAATAAAAACAATTAACATCTTTGAAAATGATTGAGAGGAAAAGAAAGTAAATTGTAAATGAATCAGATGGAAGGACATACACTTGTTACGAGTAATAAACAACAAATCAGTAGAATTTTACATCACATTACTGTTGGAAACCTATTTTATAGAGTATAAGTCTAAAAATAATGAATGCAAGTTTAAACTTTGCTATTAACCCTGCTATTATAAACTATATTTTTCAGACCTACATGAGAGAAAGCTTTTGTAACATTAAAAATTATAACTTCATTTTCCAAACAACTTCTCCCAAGTTGATGTGGAAAAAGATACCTGACTTGTCTCGCATTCTATGCTGCATTTATATCTCTGGTAATGTAGATTTCACTTTACAAGGCACACTGATTTGTTTCCATGTGAAAATAACTAAATAAACAATAACAGTCGTTGAAGCAAATTAACATAATGTCCCCAGCCGCAATACTGCTGAAAGGCTCTCCAATAATGAGTTTTATTAACTCTCATAATGTCTGCAAAGTAGCACTGCATCAAAGTATTGAATCTATTGCGTAGTCACTCCCAGAAGAGCCACTTACAGGAGCAAATAGGTCAATGACTAATTGATCAGTGAAAGGTTCCTTGCTTCCAGTCTTTGCAAATGCTGCATGAAAATAGCAACACAAGATGAACTACTCTCTGTTCAATGCCAGGTATTGAAAGAGGAATATAGACATGGTAAATTAACTTGTTAAGCACTGTATTCTTTATTGTTTTGTGGAGAGAAAGCAAACAGATTTCTTAAATGTGCATTTGAATCACATTTTAAAGAGTTTATTTTCTTGCGAAACATTTCAGTTTTAGAGGATTTTAACTAAAAATAGTTTTGCTCGGGGTAAGTCTAAGGATTTATATCGAAATACTATGAATACTGGGATCAGTGGGACTGGTCTTGAGATTTGGCATCACTGGAAATGGCTTTTAGGACATGAGATTATTGTTGGGCACTTCTGAAAATCTGGTAGATTTGAAGCAGTTATGGGGTTAAAGATCATAACAGCAACACCATCTGTAACTTCATAGCCTGGCATATTCTACCATTACCACTAATCCAGTGACCAAACCTGATTCAATGATGAGTGTAGGAGAATGTGCCAGGAGCAGCACCTTGCAAATCCATAACTGGGTGCCAACATGGTGAAGCTACAACACAATGACACACACCGACAAACAGCAAACATTGCATGTAATCCCACAACAAATACATCAAAGATCTGCTGTCCAGTCCCATTCATTCATGAGTGCTGATGGATTATAGAAACAACAGAAGGAGGAGGAGACTTCATGAACATTTCATTTCCAATAAAGGTGAAACTGAAGCATTTGCAGTCAGCTTAAGATAGAAATGCTAAGTGTATGATCTATCTTCGTTTACTGTTGAGATTCCCAGCAGAACAGATGTCAGTCTTTATGCATTTTGACTCAGAGCACATGATATCAAAGAACAACTGAACACACAGCAAAGGGGTAAAGGCCATGTGCTCTGGCTACTTGCTGAGGACTGGTGCTCCAGGATCAGTCATGACTCCTGCCAAGTTGCTTTCTGACATCCATCCGACAAACTGGAAAATTGCATGGCAATGTCTTGAATGTGGAGGCGCCAGTGTTAGACTGGGGTGGACAAAGTTGAAAATCCCACAACACCAGGTTATAGTCCAACAGGTTCATTTGGAAGTACAAGCTATTGAAGTGCTGCTCCTTCACTAGGTAGCTAGTGGAGCAGAATCATAGGACACAGTATTTATAGTAAAAACTTAGCATGCCCTATGATCCTGTTCCATTAGCTACCTGATGAAGGAGCAGCATTCTGAAAGCTTGTATTTCCAAATAAACCTGTTGGACTGTAACCTGGTGTTGTGTGATTTTTAAATTTGTCTACAGAAGCCAGACAAATCCAATCTTGATAACTTACTGTCTCATCAGTGTCTTCTTAGCTGATAGCAAAAAGATGGAAGACTTTGTTAACAGATCTATCAAGCAGCACTTTCAGAACACTAGATGCTCACCATCTTCTGTTTCAGTTCCATCAAGACCACGTAGTTCCAGACCTCAGTAGAGCTTTGGTCCAAGCAAGGGCAAAGGAACAGAATTCCAGAGGTGAGGAGAAATTCACTCTTTGTCATGAAGGCAGGATTTGACAAATACAGTATGAAGGATTGTAAAGGCAATAAACTCTCCACTAGTTGGAGTTATACCCGGCACAAAGGAAGATGGTTATGGTTGCAGGGGATCAATCAGCTCAGCTCCAGGACATCTCTGCAGGAGCTTGTAAGGCTAAGGTCCTAGATCCAACCATCTTCAGCTGCTTCATCAATGACTTTCCTTCTATTTAAACACAAGAAGTGAGGAATCCTATTTATGATTACTCAATGTTTACTTCATTTGTAAATCTTCAAATATTAAGGCAGTTGTTCTGTATTCAATAAGATCTGGACAGCATTCAGGCTTGGACAGATAAGTAGCAAGGAACGTTTATGCCATGCAAGGTACATGTCAAGCAATGATTATCTCGAATCAACATTGATATTCAATGGCATTTCCAAAATCGAATCTCATACCATCTCACACACAACCCTACACATTAATCAGGTATGTAAATACAGTTGTTATAAGGCTAGATCAGCAGCTGAGTATTCCACAGTGAGCAACTTAGCTCCAATTTTGCGTAGCAAAGGGTCTCCACCTTCTACAATGCATAAATCAAGAGTATGGATTATAAAGGAATTTCCATTTACCTGGGTGTGAGCAGCACCCAAAATGCTCAACACATTGCAACCTACTTGACTGGCCCTCTATTCATCATCACAAACATTTATTCTCTCTTCTGCAGGGTGCACTGTGAGTGGAGTGTATACTAGCTATAATGTAATGGTGCTGTCACAGTCACTAGATGCCCAGAGATCCAGGTATTGGCATGGGAACCCAGGTTTGAATCCCAGCATGGAAGTTTAAATTTATTAAAAAAATCATGAAATAAAAAGTCGAACTGTCAATTGTCATTTAGAAACCTATCTGGTTCACTAATGTTCTTCAGGTAAGGATATCTGCCATCCTTACCTGGACCGGCCTATATGCAACTCTAAACCCACAACATTGTGGCTGGCTCTTCACTGAAATTCTGTTATATTGCTGCTAGAAAGTCTCAAAGAAGGAATGAACCTGGACAGACCACTTGGCTCAGGAAATAATAATGGCAAATTTAGCTCTGCTCATCTGTAAAATCTTCTTTAATAACCTCTGGGAGATATAAACAAAATTTGAAAAGCTGCCTTGCAGACTAATCAAGTAATAGCTTGAAATATTCATTCTCACATACCTTACAACAATGTTCCAGAAAATATCATCCCTGTCCCTGCCAGAGTTGGCAGAACAGTGTTATACAGTCAGAAGGAAGTTGCCCTGAGAGTGCTTAACATTGACTCCAGACTCCAGTCTCATGGATCAGAGAAAAACTGGGAACAGAAAGCTCCTGCTGATTACCACATACCATCCTCCCTCAGCTGATGATTCAGTGCTCAAAAGCACAGAGGGTAGCAATGGTGCAGGCTACAGTCTGGCTGGGGACTGCTAGAATGGATTGGGCACCATCACTACCTACTGAGCTGGTTGGATCCTAAAGAAGAAAGTTGATAGACTGAGTCTGCGACAGGTGGTGTATGAAGAAACAAGAGGGAAAATCATACTTGGTATTAAGCTCATCAAGCTGCCTGCACAGATACCTCTGTCCATGACAGTACTGAAAGCAATGATCACTGCAGTGTGCTAGAACAGACTTCACTTTGATGATATCTTCAAGTGATTTGTGTGGCTTTACCACCACGCGAAATGGGAAAGATTTTGAGAAGATCCAGACATCAAACTTGTGTTCCAATATTTGTTGAAGCTGTACACAGGAAACAGACAAATTGAAATGGGCCATTTAACTCAATCTGCTCTTGATCATCAGTAAAGTGATCAAACGGTCATCGAAGTGTTGAAAAGCAGAAGTTTCCTAGCAATAACCCGCTCACTGACACACAGTTCAGGTTCCACCAGGGCTACTGAGCTCTAGATCTTATTGCAGCCTTGATGTAATCATGGACTAAAGAGCTAACCACCAGCAGGGAGGTGCAATTGACTAACCTTGACATCCAAGGCACATTTGACCAAGTGTAGCATCAAGAAACCCAAGCAAAACTGGAATCAAAGAGAATCAGGGGACAAACTCTCCATTGTACAAGTCTATATCTGGCACGTAGGAAGGTGGTTGTAGGTCAGTCATCTCAGCTCTAGGACAGCTCTGCAGGAGTTCCTCAGGGTAGAGTCCTAGGCCCAACCATCTTCAATTGCTTCAACAATGACTTTCCCTCCATCATATGGTCAGAATTGCAATTGTTCACTTATAATTGTGCAAAATTCAGCACCATTAGCAATTCCTCAGATAATGAAACAGTCCGTATCCAAATGCAGCAAGAAATGGATGATACCCTGTGCTGGAAAGTGGCAAGTAACACTTGTACCTACCAGTGCCAGGCAATGACCATCTTTGACAAGAGAGCATCTAACCGTTTCCTCTTGACCAGGGCTTCTTTGAGAGCATTTCCCAAGGTTCACTACCACTTTCTGAGGACAATTATAGGTCTTGCCAGCTGGCATTACCAGCAATTCTCATGTTCCTGCAACACATAAACAACTGCTGTCCCTCCATCCTGCTGACCAAATCCATGAAAAGATGGTGCGTCCATTAATTTCGGTTCTTGCAAACCAATAGCGCCAAAATATTTCTCAAAAAAACTGTTCTAGGTCCTCAGCATAATAAGAAAAGAAAATCACTCTGCCTCTTAAAAAATAAGTGTAACTCCTTCATGCCAGCTACCTAAGGCAGATAAGTAGAAATCAGAGTGTGATGCAGGGAGAATCAGATCACGCTCTGAGTAATCTATGCACAAAGCTTGGTAGATGTTTGGAATACTCATCCACAAACAGCATGGATGCTGGATCAGTTGTTAATTTTAAATCTAAGATCAGTACATTCATGTTAAGCAAAAGTATTAAAGGGTATGGGCCAAAAGTAGGTGTATGGAGTTAGCCATGATCTCATTGAATGGTGGGACAGACTTGAGAGGCTGAATGGCCTACTCCAGTTCCAATGTTCCTATATTCCAATACTTGGATTGGGACACATTTTTAAAAATGCTTTCATGCAAAGTGGGTGTTACTGGCAGGCCAGCATTTGTTCCCCTTCCCTAACTTCCCTTGAGAAGGTGACTGTGAAGTTACCTTCTTGAACCACCATTGCAGTCCATCTGGAGCAGGCACACCCACAAAGCCACGACAAAGGACGATCAAGGATTTTGATTCTGCTACAGTGAAGAAACCGTGATGTGGTTCCAACTTTGGAAGGCTTGGAGGGGAACCTACAGTTGCCAATGTCCCCTTACTGCTACCCTTGTTCTTTGTCCAGGTTGAAGGCCTGGATGGTGCTGTCAAAGGGTGACTTGTTGCAATAGAGCAAGGGCATACTGTGCCATTAGTGGAGAGAGTGAATGTTTTCGGTTAGTGGAGGAGCCAATCAATTCCATTGCTTTGACTTGGATGGTGTCAAGCTGCTTGAGCATCATTAGAGCTCCATACATCCAGGTAAATGGAAAATGTTCCATATCTGGACTTACGCCTTGCATTTTATAAAGATCACTCACAATTTCTAAACCTCTGATCTGCTCTTGCAGCCACAGTTTTGATATGGCTGGTCAAGTTCAGTTCAAAATCATGGTAACCCACAAGATGTTGATAGTAAGAAAGCAATGCCATTGAATGTCACAGAGAGATGGTTAGATTCTCACTTGTTGGAGATGAACATTGGCTGGCATTTCTATGGCTTTTATTAGCCAAATGACAGTATCTGAGGGGAAATGAGTGGTGGTGAATAGCACTGAACTAACCCTGTCATTAGTGAACATTCCCACTTTTGACCTTATGATGGAAGGAAGAGTATGTTCTTTTTTCAAACATGACATCATCATTCGACTGTTAACTTTATTTTCGGCTGCAGATTCAAGTTTAACAATGAAACAGAAGCTGCAGGAAAAAAATGAAGATAAAATATAATAAATGAAATTATTTACATAAAACTAAAATTTAAAGATTTCAAAGTACACAGTAAATTACAATCCAGTTAACCCACTAATCCCAATAATACTCCCTTACAGTACTCACACCACACAGAATTTCCATTCTCTTTCACATCAATTGAGTTTAGTTTTACTATGGCTTCAATTCCCCATCTTGAGACTCTGATAGCATCTGCCTAGAGGCTCCATACAATTGACCTCAGACATTTTCAGCTTTAAATAGGTCCTTCAGGATTTGAACCAAACTCTCCTGGTCTGAATAAGTATCTTTACCCCATCCCTAGTTGCCCTTGAGAGATGGTGGTGAAAAGACGGCCTTCTTAAAGCACTGCAGTCCATTTGCTGTAGGTATCCCAGCAGGAGCAAATCCTTCCACCTACAGCAAGTGAGACAATACGACCAGTGAGGCAATATAGGAACGTAATGCATAGATACGGAGGTGAGTTTGGGAAGATAGCATGAGAAAACTTCCTTGGTCTTCCAAGGAGAGAAGCCCAATATGAAACTCACCAAAATTAACACCTAACCAATTTCTTGTAAAATTCAGCCTGTAACTCCTCTCAGTTATTTTGTTTTTGAATTCTGATGGCCACTTTAAAAAAGGGATACTGACTTGAAAATATTCTGTGCACATGAGAGCAGAGCCGAGGCTGTTTTCCCTGGAGCGTGGAGGCTGAGGGACGACCTTATAGAGGTTTATAAAATCATGAGGGATGTGGATAGGATAAATACACAAGTACTTTTCCCTGAAATGGAGAGTCCAGAACTAGAGGGCATAGGTTTAGGATGAGAGGGGAAAAATTTAAAAAGGGACCTAAGGGGCAACTTTTTCACACAGAGGGTGATGTATGTATGGAATGAGCTGCCAGAGGAAGTGGTGAAGGCTAGTACAATTACAAGATTTAAGAGGCATCCGGATGAATATATGAATAGAAAGGGTTTAGAGGGATAGTGGCCAAGTGCTGGTAATTGGGACTAGATTAGGTTAGAATATCTGGTCAGCATGGAGGAGTTGGGCCGAAGAGTCTGTTTGCGTGCTGTACATCTCTATGACTCTATGAACTACTGCATTTTTGTCCAACTGCGCAATTTCATCCATTCTCTGCTTCTTTAAGTAAATTAGCACAGCTCCGGAGGGAACAATCGCTCTTGCTCGTGCACCCACTTATTTCTGAGTGATCTTCGAATGATGTTTGTAAGCTACTTAATCACACGAATGGCACAGCTAAATTTGTTTCTGCCCTCAACTCCCATCCAAACCTACATTTACTTCCATCAGGACTCACTGACTGGCAAATGGGACTGAGAAGATTAAATGATTTTCCTTTCTCTAAGTCAACACAGACCAGGGCATTAAAGCTGGGATCATCTTGCCTTGCAATGGGGTCTGCTACTGTTGAACTCTTCTGAACAATTGCTGCCGCCTGAAAGAATGACAAAAGGCCAGTGAGTGTAATCAACTGTCTTATCCTATCCTATGCAAAGCAGTTAGTCAGTCCAGCTGTATGCTGGTCCTCTTGTTATTTCTGGTTTTTAATTACAGACATATGCTTTTAGAAGATGTACCTACCAGATTGCGAAGATCTCAGGTTCAGGTGTTTTCACTGCCTAAAACCGAACACCATCATCAAAGCAACAACTTTCAGTCTTCATCAAACTAATTTCATTTACTTTTTAATGCATTTTGTTTATTCTTAAATTTTCTTAGAGTTAAAACTTACAGGATATGTGAATCATCTGTAAAAAAAATCTACAGGTGTATCGTTAGTGTTAATTGTTAGGCGAACAGATCTAATGAATTGTGATGATGATAATTGTAAACTTTTGCATAAATTTGAATAAAAACTACTCTCTTATTCAGACACACTTGCAAAATTTCTTTGTCTATTCTTTGAACAAATAAAGAGGGTCCACAAGGTGAGTGCATTGCATTAGAATAGCGATGGTCAGGGAACATTAAGCTTTCAACAAAGCATTGGAAATTTCCATCCTAAACTACTGTGATTATCGACAAATATGGTTTCTCAAGGTTTTCTGTCATAGTGTTTGTCAAGAAGTGTCTGCTTTGCACTTGATAAAGAAAATCAACATTTTTTTTTAAAAAGACCCAGCCTATCCTAACTCCAGCCCATGTTAAATAATTTCTAATGGCAACTTGTGTATACTGAAAGCTGGTGCACCAATTGCGAGGAAGAGGTGGGGAAGTAGGGTGTGGTGGTGTGGGGGTGGGATGGGAGTGGGGTGGGTGGAGGGATGATGTAATATTTCTTACAGCTGCTCCTGCCCTAACAAAACTGCTTTTTCTTTCATTTTCCAGTTGTTAATTATTCTACTGAGCCATTGGTTTCATATCCAGTATGTACAAAAAAAAGTGTTCGAAAGTTATGCATGTTTTTGTGTGAGGTCTCATATTATACAGGATCAATTATTTATCACTACCCTATTTGCTTGCAGGTTTCTAAGTCCCACTGCACATTACTGTTCGCCTCTCCTCAACCTGAGGCCCTCTGTCACTGAATTCCTTATCTATGATTTACCACCTGAGGCTACCTGCAATAAAATCACCCAGTCAGGCCTACTGTTGACAAGTCTGGGCTTAGGACCCAGTCTTCAGAATAACAGTGGAGTTCCCCAAGCCCATAGAGGTAAAAACAATGACTGCAGATTCCCTCAGCCCATAGTAAAGTTCAGTCCTGAGTAACAGTCTGCTAATTACCCATAGAATCCCTACAGTGTTCTAAAGGCCATTTGGCCCACTGAGTCCACACCAGCACTCCGAAGGGCATCCCACTCAGACCCAACCCCATCCCACAGCTAATCCACCTAGCTTACATATCCCTGGACACCATGGACAATATACCATGGCCAATCCACCTAGACTGCACATCTTTGGACTGTGGGAGGAAACTAGGCCACCCAGCAGAAACCCACACAGACACTGGAAAAATGTGCAAACTCCACACAGACGGCTGCCCAAGAGTGGAATCGAACTTGGATTCCTCTGAGGCAGTAGTGCTAACCATTGAGCCACCACATCGAGGAATTGCAGCCAAGTCCAGTCCAGACCCCAATGCCTATACAACCAACCTACATCAGTAAAGTGAATGGCGATCAGTAATTGGGGGGGCTACAGAGATTTCTCCTTGAGAGAAAACAATACATCAGCCAAACTCAGGCCAACAATGTCCATACCACAAGGGACTTGGCACTCAGCAATCGGCCTCTGTCCGTTTCAGTGGAGAGTGTGGCACTGAAAAAACACAGCAGGTCAGGCAGCATCTGAGGAGCAGGAGAATCGAATCCCCTCATCCCTGATGAAGGGCTTTTGCCCGAAACGTCGACTCTCCTGCTCCTTGGATGCTGTCTGACCTGCTGCGCTTTTCCAGCAACACACTCTCGACTCTAATCTCCAGCATTTGCAGTCCTCACTTTTGCCTAGTGTATTCTTTTAACCTGAAATGGAAGCTGCCTCTTTACTCTCCACATCAAAACACCAAGGACAGGGGCAGCACAAGGTGCTATACAAAGTAGAGTCCTCTTTACTCTTTTAAACTGAAAGTGAATTGAAAATAAAGCTCCCTCGACACTGTCCACATCAAATACTCTTGGGACAGCGACTACACGGTGTTAGAGACAGAGTAAAGCTCCCACTATTTTACCTTATCAATCACTTCCAGGTCGGGGATAGCATGGGGTTAGATACAGAGTAAAGCTCTCACTACTTTACAGAGTGAAGCTTCCTGAAGAAGGGCTTATGCCCGAAACGTTGATTCTCCTGCTCCTCAGATATTGCCTGGCCTGCTGTGTTTTTCCAGCACCACATTTTTCAACACTGGTCTCCAGCATCTGCAGTCCTCACTTTCTCCCACTACTGTGTCCCTATCAACCGTTTCTGGGTCAGGAATAGCATGGGGTTAGATATAAAGTAAAACCTCTTCTACACTGTCCCCATCAAACACTCCCAGGACAGGGACAGCATGGGGTTAGACACAGAACAAAGCCCCCTCTACACTGTCCGCATCAAACACTCCCAGGACAGGGATAGCACGGGGTTAGACACAGAATAAAGCCCCCTCTACACTGTCCCCATCAAACAATCCCAGGACAGGGACAGCATGGGATTAGATACAAGATAATGGTCTCTTTACCCTGTACCAGTGAAACAGTAAGTGTCAGTCTCTGTAACCACAACAGACAAGGTTCAACCCAGAAGTCATATGTACCCTGTTATGGTCCATTATCTTCCCAATCAGAGGGGATGCCATCTACAACTGGGGATCCAGAGGCTGCCCTCATGCCCAAGATGGGAAAGTCACTGTCCCGTTGGGAGTGCTAAATAATTTAGACAGAAGGTACCAGATTCATTTTCCTGTTCAAATTGATCTCAGCGAGCTTTTTGCAGCAGTACAATTAGTGTCAATACCTGAGGCTAGGGAGAAGAAAATCCTCCAGTGTTCTTCATGCTAATTACTGTCTGCAAAACATATAAGTGTATGGATGGACATTAGGTGAGGGTCAGGCCAGGCTAATAATTCAAGCTGCAGATTCACACATGAAATACGGCCAGTTAGGTGAAATGCAAGAGTTGATGGTGCCTTAAGTACTGCATTGCAAAAGACATAGATTTGAAAGGGAAGTGGGGAGAAATTTCAAATCAAAACAAAATCAAATGATAATATAAATGGATAAGGGTCAGGAAACAGGAGATAGTGAGGACGGCAGATGCTGTAAAGTCAGAGTTGATAAAATGTGGGGCTGGAAAAAGCACAGCAGGTCAAGCAGTGTCAGAAGAGCAGGAGAGTCGATGATAAAATTTGAAGCTGGAAAATGAAACATCGACTCTCCTGCTCCTCTGATATTGCTTGACCTACAGTGTTTTTTCCAGCTCCACATTTTATCAACTCAGGAAATAGGACAGTATTAAAGAAAGCAGCTTGGATAGCAACTTGGTGACAAAACAATTACAACCAGACCCCAGTCAAGCTTCCCCAATTCATTACAATTCCAGACGGGATATTCCAAACTGTTAAATGGCTCTCTCCTTTTTTCTCAGAGTCCCTCCATCAGTTGCAACAAGGTTAGAACATAGAACATAGAAAGGTGCAGCACAGAACAGGCCCTTAGGCCCACAATGTTGTGCCGAGACTTAATCCTAATGTAAAATATAGTAACTTAACCTACGCACCCCTCAACTCACTGCTATCCATGTGCATGTCCAGCAGTCGGATAAATGTCCCCAACGACTTTGCTTCCACCACCACAGCTGGCAACGCATTCCATGCATTCACAACTCTCTGCGTAAAGAACAGATGTCTCCTTCATGCCTTCCTTCTAATATCTTCAAACTATGACTTCTCATACCAGTCAATCCTGCCCTGGGGAAAAGTCTCTGGCTAATGATTCTATCTATTCCTCTCATCATTTTGTAAACCTTGATCAAGTCTCCTCTCTTCCTCCTTCTCTCCAGAGAGAAAAGTCTGAGCTTATTCAACACTTCTTCATAAGGCAAGCCCTCCAGTCCAGGCAGCATCCCGGTGAACCTTATTTGCACCCTCTCCAAAGTCTCTGTATCTTTCCTGTAGTAGGGCGACCAGAACTGGACACAATATTCCAAGTGTGGTCTCACCAGGGACTTGTAGAGTTGCAGCAAAACCTTGCGGCTCTTAATTTAAAGGATCCCTTCCCTTTTGGCTACCTTTTTCCCAGAACCAAAAAAACGTATGTTTTAAAAAGAAGCTAACATAGCCTGGCTGTTTTAAATCAACAAAAAAGACTGAGGTTATTAATTACTACGCATTAGAAGAAATATTAATGCAAAACATGTACCTAGGTTAGAAATAAGTCAAACAGAATTAGGTGTAGTTCTTAGGTCTGAAAGGATCAAAGGATATGGGGAGAAATCAGGAACAGCGCATTGAGGTAGATGATCAGCAGTGACCGTATTGAATAGCAGAGCAGGCATGCAGGGCTGAATGGCCTACAGCCGTTTTCTATGCTTCTATATTGGCAGATGCTTTCTGCCACATATGTCACATCCCACATGCAGATATTTACAGGAAGATAGGGTGTCCATGCAGTAGCCCACAGACTACTTCAGTCTCATGGTACAGCATGTTTTGTTCTCTTTCTATGATTTTTTTTCCCATTACTCTTCTTGATAGGAATGTACTGTTTTGGTGGAACCTTGTGAAAACCCACAGCTACAATGGCCATCTAAATCAGTAAGATTAGACGCTGACTCTTTAAGTCCAGTTCTACCTTCTCTTGATGCATCTTCCAGGAGGAATCAGTCAACAATAATAGGGATTGGGAAACTTGGCTATTTATTACAGCCCCAAATATAAGATTGACTTGGTCAGTCATCAGAAATGACTTTTGTTCTTATATGTTACATTTGAACATTTAACAGTTCCCACAGCAATGAAAAGTTATACAATCTCTAGACATCTCCATCATTACCTTTTTATGGCTGAATGACTTAGTTTCAAAATAAGCAACTTGAGCAAAGGTACAAGTAATACCCTTAGTGCCTTATTAGTTGCAGAGTGTCTCATATTATGTTTCAACATGTGACAAAAAAAGACAAATTAGAGTTGATTTGCTCGCAAGAACTGGAGAGATAATTACAACTGTTGATTGTGTCTTGGGCAAACCAGACCATATAATTTGTTTGTTACTTCTTACAAAATAAAGTGACCTACATGGGGGTTGTCTGGAGTGAAACTTACCGCTTGGTGAGTTGCCTCAGGTTTCTTCGCCTTGACTCACAACGTCTTTGAGAGTTGAATTTTATGGTCATAGTAAATGGTAAATTAAGTCACAAAGTTGAAAATGTTTGTGTACTAAACACAAAATTGTAATGGCATTTAGTGTAATTCAGTTATAAAATCCTGTAGTATAAAAATACAAAACCGTTTCTAAATCAAAACAGTGACAAGGTGGCTATTGCTTCACTGCCCATTTATTCTAAAATTGCTCTGGACATTAATTATATTTAGCCCTTGTGTATTTATATGGACAAAATTAAACTGCTATGTTATATGAACTCTATTTTGAGGAAGGAACACTGAAGATTGTGTGGTTGAGGTGGTCGGCATGAACTTTAGCAAGGCCATTGACAAGACTGTACATGGCAGGAGAAAGTGAGGACTGTAGATACTGGAGACCAGAGCTGAAAAATGTGTTGCTGGAAAAGCGCAGCAGGTCAGGCAGCATCCAAGGAGCAGGAGAATCGACATTTTGGGCATAAGCCTCCTGAAGAAGGGCTTATCCCCGAAACGTCGATTCTCCTGCTCCTTGGATGCTGCCTGACCTGCTGCGCTTTTCCAGCAACACATTTTTCAAGGCTGTACATGGCAGGCTGGTTGAATAAATAAATGTCAGTTGGATCCAGGAAAATATAGCAAGCTGGATATGAAATGGCTTCAATGGCAGTAATTGCTGATAGATACATTTGTGACTGGAAAACTGTTTCCAATGACTTTCTGCAGGGCTCAGTACTAGGGTCCCTTCTTCTTGTGTAATACATTAATGATTTAGACATAAATGTGGAGGGGGCATGATCAAGAGGTTTACAAATGACAAGAAAATTAACTGCGATTGACAGTAAGGAGGGAAACTGTCAAATGCAGGTCATTTTGTGCGTTTCATTCATGCAAATTCGCTACAACGTGATTTACGAACTGAGGACACTGTTTCTAAAGTACAAAGTTTTAAAGTGTGTGTTGGCTATAACACAATTCCAGCCCCATTAGTTTAAATGGTGCTGCCATTACACAATTTTTGTATAACACGGAATTGCACGAGAATGGAATACCACGTTATAGCAGAACTGACTGTACAGAAAGATATGGACTGATCAGGTGGGCAGGAAACTGGCATAGAGTCACAAAATTATAGAGTCATACAGCACAGAAACTGGCCCGTTGGCCCAACTCATCCACGCTGACCAAATTTCCTAAACTGAACTAGCCTGCATTTGGCCCATATCCCTCTAAATCTCTCCTATTCATGTACCTGTCCAAATGCCTTTTAAATGTTGTAATTGCACCTGCCTCTACCACTTCCTCTGGCAGCTCGTTCCATGTATGTACCACCCTCTATGTGAAAAAAGTTACCCCTCGGGTTTCTTTTAAATCTTTCCCCCTTGCCTTAAATCTATGCCCTATCTTGGGGAAAAGACCTTGGCGATTCACTTTAGCTATGCCCCTCATTATTTTATAAACCTCCATAAGGTCACCCCTCAGTCTCCTATGCTCTACAGAAAAATGTCCCAGCCTATCCAGCCTCTCCTTATAACTCAAACCCTCCAGTCTCAGTCACATCCCTATAAATCGTTTGTGCACCCTTTCCAATTGAATAACATCCTTCCTATAGCAGGGCGTCTAGAATTGTATGCAGTGCTGCAAATGTGGCCTTACCAATGCTTTGTACAGATGTAACATAACGTCCCAACTCCAATACTCAATGCTCTGACTGATGAAGGCTAGCATGACTTGGGCACCCTGTCTATCTGTGATGCCACTTTCAAGGAACTATGGCAAATGGAATTTAGCCCAGAAAAGTGTGAGGTGATGCCTTTGAGGAGGTAAAACAAAGCAAAGGAATACAATATAAATGACAGATACTGAGAGGTGTAGGGAAGTGAGGGCCCATGGAGTGCACGTCCACATATCTCTGAAGACTGCAGGCCATGTCGGTAAAGTGGTTAAAAAAGCAAATGGGACAGTTTCTTTTGTCAGCCAAGGTATGCAATACAAGACCAGGAAGGTTATACTGGAACTGTACAAACCATCAGTCAGGCTATAACTTGAGTACTGAGTGCAGTACAGTACCAGAAGGATGATGTTGCACTAGACAGTGTACAGAGAGGATTTATAACCCAGTCACCAGGATTGGAGGATTGCAGCTAAGTTCACTGGGTTGCTTTCTTTGGATCTGAGACTGAGGGAAGATTCAATTGAGGAAACAGTTTATGAGGGGCATAGAAAGAGAATAATTATTTCCCCCAACTAATTGGTCAGTGACTAAGGATCATAGGTTTAAAATGATTGATAGATTAGATTAGAGGGGAAATAAGGTAAGGCTTTTCAGAGAGTGAGGAGAGTCTGGAACTCATTGCCTGAAGGGGTAAAAGAGGCTGAAATTCTGAACTCATTTAGAAGGTGTTTGGATGGGCACCAGACGTCCCACAACCCTCTGGAAGAGGGATTAGGCTGGGCAGCTTGTTTATTGAAAGGTTTAGACACTATGGTCATAGTGACTTCTACTGAGCTGTAACTGTTTCTGGATTTTCTAAAAATTATGGATATCTGAAGGAGGAACAATGAGCAGAGAGGGCTGGACTGTGCGTTGCTCCGTAGGATGGTTACCAGGGACATGATGAGTCAAATAGCTTTCTATGCTGAAACAAAATAAAAAGGAAAATGTATAGACAATGTAATTTATACTCCCCATCCCACCCCACCCTGCCATGTCTTGTGCCCCAGTCTTAATCAACATAGCGAGATATTGCAGATGTGAGAAATCGGAAATAAAAACAGAATGCTGGAAATTATCAGCACCTTAGCTGGCATCTGTGGAGAGAAACAAGGAAAGGCATGGTTTTACCCTCCTGGAAATGACAATGTGGAAGGAGGAAAGGCAAATAATTGGGTGGATTAGCATCAGATGTATACTTAGCCATTTCCTGTTACCTCAGCAAGTCCTGTCAGCGAGACAGTCCGTGGGCAACATATTTAATTTTTATAATTTTTCATTTAACCTGTTTCTTCAATTAACCAGTCCAGAGACGTCATTCCACAGCAGGTGGGACTTGAACCCAGTATGGGGGTTGGGCCACTACCGCTGCTGCACAAGAGAGCAACTTTTTAGAACTGCCATTAATTAAGACGTTAAGTGGTCAATTAACAGCCCTTTAAGGGTCTCAGCTTACCATAGCCCAGTTTAGCTGCCTTCCTTAAGTAACAAAAATGATCACATTCCCAATAGGGAATTGAAGCTGACTTGTTTGCCAGAGTGGGAGGTCCATTTGCCCCACTCTGGGAGACATTTGGGGTATTGGAAGGTGACTGAAACATCAGTTTTTAAAATTAATGCATCATAGAGTTAGTTTCAAATGTCTTGAACCAAACTCAGATGTGGTATTAAAATCACAAAATCCTGGCCAGAGTGGACTTGTTGAGCCGAAGGGCCTGGTTCCACACTGTACAAAATCGAATTTCAGCTCAGTCACAATCCTTCATCTCACCTTTTACTTGAACAGCTCCCTCCACACAAACAGTGATCTGGAATAGATCTCCAGAGAGAATATTATATTCAAAAATTCCTTGCCCCCTGTTTCAACTGCTTGTACAACATTAATATTTGAAGTCTTTGGTTTGTTTGGATAGAGTCAAACTCAAATGTTTTTTGTGTTTCCTTGATATGCTACCATATAGAACCAAACTGCATTTGCGACTATGTATATGTAAAAAGATTTTGTTTTTATGAATAAGGTTTGTATTTGAAATACAAAAAAAATTACAACCTGAACCTTTCAAATGTTAACAAACCTAACACCATTCTCTTCAGCTCCTGACACCTAAATATCTTTATTCTTATCTCCATCAACTTTCTGACTGTGTGACAATAGGTGCAATAGTTTTTCTCATCCATACCTATCATGTGGTTTTATAATGAAATGGATACATGAAAGTAAAACCATTACTCTGCTTTAAAATCAGTGATGGTTTACTCTGATAATTCAGTAGGTAAGCGTAAAATTTGGTCTGCTACTCAGTCAAAGAAACCAGGATGATTCTAGTTTAAAATCCCTACTCCGAGTTGAGTTTTCCCATTTTCAGTCAGTGTCATGGTGAGGGTGCAGCAATCAAAGTCTAACTAAAGAAAAAGCAAATCAAGGTACTATAGTCCCAGAGGACCATAGATAGTTGGTGGTGCTTTAACCTGAGGGTCACTACACTTCAGGTGTGGTTGAAAAGGAGAGTCCCTCATGGTAACCCAGAATTGAATTTCTGCTGTTAGTATCAATCTACACTACAAACCAGCTGGCCAGCCAACTGAGCTAACCAATACCCTAAATGAAAAAGCATCCATAATTCTTGCTCTTGATAATTATTCAAATGACTCTCATGAGACTCAGCATGCATACAAGCTGGGGTGAACTGTTATAGAAATATAACCTGTCAATTTTGAAGATACATATAGCTATTTGGGTGAGGCACTGGAGGCTGTTTCACCCCAACAGAGCAGGAGTCATTAAATCAGCTATCCTCGCTGATTTCATCTTGCCCAACCCAAGGTCGGTTGAAGTTAATTGCCGGATGTTTTTGACAACCTGGTTGAGATCAGCAATGTTTGAAAATCAAACTTGGAACTTTCTGATCTGTGTGAACCCACATTGTACATTCTTATTTAAAGATTGGCCTGTGAGGAGTTAAATGTGCTGACAACAACTTCGCAAATCAATACTCAATAATGCATTTTCTCATCTTTCTTTATTGAAAAAAAAAACAGAATTTAGCAAACGAAAATTAGCTGCATGAATAGCTTTGCCTTTTACGCAGAACATTGATTTGTTAGGCTCCACAGGGCTTGTGGCCTTGTATAAACCATTTTTCCCCTAAATGTTAAATTATCCACATTTTCTCTCTGGCACTCTTATCAATATGGCTGTGATAATTAATTCATCCTCCATTCTTAAGAAAGTTCAGCAGAATTTTAAGTGGATGATACATTAATTTGTTGCAAAGTAATTTTCAGGACATTAAACTGACACAAAAGAAAGCAAGTAACAAAACAGTTTCTTTAAATTACAGAACACTCAATATTTAAAAGAAGTCTTATCCATCAATTAGAGTAATAGAGTCATAGAGATGTACAGCATAGAAACAGACCCTTCGGTCCAACTTATCCATGCCGACCAGATATCCCAACCCAATCTAGTCCCACCTGCCAGCACCCAGCCCATATCCCTCCAAACCCTTCCTATTCATATACCCATCCAAATGCCTCTAAAATGTTGCAATTGTACCAGCCTCCACCACTTCTTCTGGCAGCTCATTCCATACACGTACCACCCTCTGTGTGAAAAAGTTGCCCCGTAGGTCTCTTTTATATCTTTCCCCTCTCACCCTAAACCTATGCCCTCTAGTTCTGGACTCCCCAACCCCAGGGAAAAGACTTTGCCTATTTATCCGATCCATGCCCCTCATAATTCTGTAAACCTCTATAAGGTCAACGCTCAGCCTCTGACGCTCCAGGGAAAACAGCCCCAGCCTGTTCAGCCTCTCCCTATAGCTCAAATCCTCCAACCCTGGCAACATCCTTGTAACTCTTTTCTGAACCCTTTCAAGTTTCACAACATCTTTCCGATAGGAAGAAAACCAGAATTGCACGCAATATTCCAACAGTGGCCTAACCAGTCGCAACATGACCTCCCAATTCCTGTACTCAATACTCTGACCAATAAAGGAAAGCATACCAAAAGCCTTCTTCACTATCCTATCTACCTGCGACTCCATTTTCAAGGAGCTATGAACCTGCACTCCAAGGTCTCTTTGTTCAGCAACACTCCCTAGGACCTTACCATTAAGTGTATAAGTCCTGCTAAGATTTGCTTTCCCAAAATGCAGCACCTCGCATTTATCTGAATTAAACTCCATCTGCCACTCCTCAGCCCACTGGCCCATCTGGTCCAGATTCTGTTGTAATCTGAGGTAGCGCTCTTCGCTGTCCACTACACCTCCAATTTTGGTGTCATCTGCAAACTTACTGACTGTACCTCTTATGCTCACGTCCAAATCATTCATGTAAATGACATAAAGTAGAGGACCCAGCACTGATCCTTGCGGCACTCCACTGGTCACAGGCTTCCAGTCTGAAAAACAACCCTCCACCACCAACCTCTGTCTTCTACTTTTGAGCCAGTTCTGTATCCAAATGGTTAGTTCTCCCTGTATTCCCTGTATTGTTCTCAAACAATCTGCATTTTAGCTTGTCATTGATTGAGGTTACATTGTGAACACTTTTGATTAGCCCTGCATCCCAAGGAATTTTAAAAAATCATTTCCAAGACACTGCAGCAAGCAAACCAGGAAAATGAATCATAAAAATAATGAAAAATGCTTCAAATGTAGTTTTTGGAATACATTTATTCTTTTGCTTTAAAAATGCCAGATTGCGAAAATTTAGCTGTCCATTTAGAATCATCCAAACTGCTTTATGAAGAATCTATTTTGCTTTCAATTTGTTTGGGAGGAGTAGATATTTTCAACCAACCTTTTCGGGGATGTTCTCACACACTTCTTCATCAGGTGGAACTTGAACGTAGGGGAACGTAACGGAAAGAACTGCTGTTTCTGTAAATCAGAAATGAAAACAGAAATGACTGGAAAAGGTCAGTAGGTCTGACAGCAACTGTGGAGAGAAATCAGAGTTACCATTTCAGGTCAAGTGTCACTCGATCTAATACGTTAATTCTGATTTGTCTCCACAGATCCTGTCAGACCTGCTGAGCTTTTCTAACAATTTCTGTTTTTGAACTTGGGTGGCCCGTCTCAGAGGCAGGGACACTGCCACTGCACAACAAAAGCCCTTTCCAATTTGCTGTGTAAAGTGTATTGACCAATTGGTTGGAGGAATGTGGGAGCAGGCTTCAGGACTATGTCTAATCAGAGTTGGCAACTACATGTAGTGGAATGGAAAAAAGCCCACCTGGCAAAATATTCAATTGACTTCAGCGGAGTCTAAAATTGTGAGAAGTGTAAATACACATCTGACCCAATGTTGTTCCTTTCCAGGCAGGTGAGTTAGATTAAACTTGCCATTCATTTTTATCCCCTTCAATCGAGGTGACTACTTCAAGTTTTGAATCATCTGCAAATTTGGAAACTTCCATATACCCACATCCAGGATATTAGTACATTTCAAAAAGGTCAGACAGAAACTTAATATTGAATCCTGGGGAACACCTCTTTCACAGTGCAGGTAGATGTGCAATGACCCATTCACCACTATCTTCCGCTTTATATCTGTCAGCCAATTTTACATCCATAATAATGCTGTTTCTTTCAACTCATGGACTCAGTGGCAAAATTAAAGCCTATTATATGGTATTTCATCAAACACTTTTTGAAAGTTCCAATATACATCCGCCAAAGATGCTACTATCATCAATCCTCTCTGTAATTTCAAAGAATGTGATCGATTTAGTCAATTACGATTTGTCTTCCACAAATTCATTCTGGCTTTTATTTATTAGCATACGAGTTTCCAAGTGCCAATTAATTTTGTCCCAGAACACTGTCAGCATCATTATGTCTGTAACCCCCAAGTAATATATCCTTGGTCATTGCCTGTTTCTCATCCAAATGCTGCCCTTAGCAACATTGCCCAAATACATACTTGATATCAGCTGTACACTGACAACTCAAGTCTACTTCATGACTACTATCGACACCACTAACTGAAGGCTTAAAGTGGAGAGGATCTCCAAGAAGATTGCACATATCGACACAGACATCAAGTATGTACACCCCAGTCCAACACCGGCATCTCCGAATCAAGTCTACTTCAACACTGTATGCCTCAACCTTGCACTTAATGATATTACACTACTCACCTGACATCCAGCTTTGGATAGCAAACACTTCCTCCAAATGAATATCGAGAAGTCCACTGTCTTCTTATCTAAACTCCATGCAGTAGCCAGTGATTCTAATTCCCTTCTCAGTCATTGTCTGACGCTGAACCAGACTGTTAACAGCCACAGAATCCTATTTGTCACAGAGTTGAACTTAAGAGCTCTTCCCCATCACCAGGACTTTAGATTAGAGTGGTGCTGGAAAAGCACAGCAGGTCAGGCAGCATCTGAGGGGCAAGAAAATCAACGTTTCGGGCAAAAGCCCTTCATCAGGCTTTTGCCCGAAACGTCAATTTTCCTGCTCCTCAGATGCTGCCTGATTTGCTGTGCTTTTCCAACACCACTCTAATCTAAACTCTGGTTTCCAGCATCTGTAGTCCTCACTTTTGTCATCACCAAGACTGCCTCCTTTCAGTTTCATTCTTCGATTCATTTGGGAGAATTTATTGCCCATGCCTAGTTCCCTTGAGAAAGTGGTGATGAACTACGTTTTCGAATTACTGCAATCTATTTGGTGCAGGAAAACCCACAATGCTGTTTGGGAGGGAGATCCAGGATTTGACCCAGTGACACTGTAGAAACGGTGATTATATTTTCAGATCAGCGCAGTGATTGGTTTGGAGGGGAACTCACAAGTGATGGAGTTACCATGTCCTTCTAGATGGTGGTGGCCATTGGTTCAGAAGATGCTCAAGAACCTTGGTGAACCCAATTCATCTCACCTATCTCCACCTTCCCATCTGCTGCTGAAACCTCAATTATGTCTTTCTACATATTCATTTCAATCCATTACTGGATTGCCTTCTATCTTTTATAAGCTTGAATACACCCAAAATCATTTGTTCATATCTTAACTCATACCAAGTCCCACTGACTGACATTGGCTTGCCGGTCAACAGCACTTCAAATTGTAAGTTCTTGTCTTTGTGTTGAAATCCTTCTATATGCTGATCTTCCCCATCTCCATATACTACTTCAACTGTATAAGATTCCAAGAACATTACAGTCCTCAATCCTGGACTGTCTGACAGTCCTAATTTCCACCATCTCATTGTTAGCAGTCATATATTCCAGATATTTTCCGAACAACCTGTTCAGAGATGTTAGTACACACTCTGGAACAAGTCGGAATTAGAACCAGAGTGTACTGGCTCACACTCTACCACTGTGTCACAAGAGCAACTCACTATAAGCCCAAAACTCTGAAATGTCATCCCTAATCCTCATTTTAAAAATTATTTTAAAGCAATCTATTCAGCAGTGCAATGACATACTTCAGGAAGGGTGGTGCTTGAATCAAGTGCTCCAAGCTCAGACATAAGGATACTACCACTGTGCCACAAGGGTCATACAGCACAGAAACAGGCCTTTTGGCCCAACTCATCCATTCTGACCAGCTTTATAAAGTGATCTAGACCCATTTGCCTGTCCCATATCCCTCTAAATCATTCCTATCCATTTACCTGTCCCAATGTCTTTTCGATGTTGTAATTATAGCCACTTCTACCACTTCCTCTGGCAGAATAATTCTATACATGCACTACCCATCTGTGTGGAAAAAAAATTACCCACAGGTTCCTTTTAAATCTTTCCCCTCTCACCTTAACACTCAAAGGCCGAGACTCTAAAATATCTTTCCCATTCCTTTTGGTCTTGCTACCATTCTCTGCACCTTTAAAATGCTCTTAAAATCTACCTCTGAGTTGAAGTTGCACTGATGTTGTTACAATCACAACAACTTACTGGAAAGATGACTGCAGTAATTACTGGTGATTTCCCTGATAAATTCATCATTAACTAGGCAATGTCAACAATCCACCAAAGCCAATGTATCACAAGCCTAAAGTCATTTTGCTACTCACAAAATACCTATTACTAACAAGAGATATGAGTGGGGCTCTTGCTTGTTGCACTGATTAGATCTAACAGGTCAAAAGAAAAATGCATCTGTTCCATCAGGATAATTTAAATGTTAGCTTTGTTGTTTTTTGGTAATTAGCCTTGATTTATATGTCGAACATGGACAAAAAAAATGTAGGTTCTCTATCTTCTTTCTGCCCTCTCCTAGACCCCTCCAACTATCTAACATGCAGCCTTTTTCCTTTAATTACCTTTTTCACGGTTTGAGAGTCTTGATGACTTGATTAAGCCTTGCATGCAGTTCCAGTCCTGACCCATCTGATTCATTATCCCAGACCTTATTAACTTCCTATTTCTGATCAATAGAGCACTGATGCTGAACACTGCAAGGGCAAAATACAATAGTTTTTTTTAAAGTTACTAAACATTAGTAGCAAACGTTGTGAGAATTGCATTTGGTTTTCTTAGAAAAATATGTGCCAACCAAAACAAATTTTAATTCCTATCACAAAATTAGGTTCATGTTTTATGACAGTGAGCATATCAATTTTCCCTTTCATTCCTTCATGAAATTTCTCTGTAATGAGTTTTCCTTTGTATTAAGTAAACAATTGAAGGCTGTGTAGAAGTGACAAAGATATATTTTCACATTTATTCCCTTCACCACGTTAAGAAAATGAAAAGCAAGGCAAAAAAGGATGAAATTAAACTCAGTATAAAGCTATAAAATAAAACATTTACAGGTCAGAGGCAGCTTGGTAGAATATTCAGTCTTCTGTTAACTGGCTAACACATGGGCACACTGCTTGCTCACTTAGCTGTGAGATCAGTTTGTAGCTTTTGGTGCAAAGTTTATCATTCACTGCAGGAAGGAAGGGAAACATTTTCATAAATCATTGTACCGTATGCAAGTCATCTCTTACATTTTTTTATTGTGAGCTTCACTGGCTTGACCATCATATATTTGCCCATCCCTTACTGCCCAGAAAGTAGTGCAGCAGGCTTGGAGTCACGTAGGCCAGGTAAGGATATCATTTCTCTTCCCTGAAGGGTATTTACTGACAACCAGCAATGACCATCACTGGATTCTTAATTCAAGATGTCCATTGAATTCAGCATCTACTGAATTCCAGCATCTGCTGTGACAGGGTTTGAACCTGGGTCTCTGCATTAATAGTCTGGCAATAATACCATTAGGTTATTGCTTCTCTCAGTCAGGTTGGTCTGCAATTTGCACACACATTCAAAACTGTGAATGAACTTCTTCAATTTCTAACATCTCAAAGTTTACTTTTCATCCTGCTAGAAAATGAGTTGAGGTTGAGGAATGTGTGTTGGCTGGAACATTAGGAGAGCTTCTCAAATAGTGTTGTGCGATCTTGTTGATCTCAGAGGGAAGATGTGTACCATCAGGTATGAGAAAAGTACCTCTAACAATGCAGAATCCCATCATACTGCACATTAATAAGGATTGAAGCTATGTCCTTCTTACTGAGGCAACAAGTACTTTCAAAAATGGAAGGATAAAAAAAATCCAGAAACATTTGTATTTTAAAAAAGACCAGATTCTTATACTAAACAGCTGTTCCGGTTAAGCATTTTTTGAGTGTTAATGTTGTGGACGACATGGAGTATTCTAGATATCAGACTGTGAAAATTAAATGTTGGTGCATTTACAGTTTCAAGTTTTTTTAGATCCACTAATTACATTTTAGTTAATCAATAGGAAATCTGAATCTTACTCTCAGTTGCCCGGTGCATCCAAACACAATAATGATCAAGGTGTTGAGGTAGTGTGTATGAGACAAAATGATTTGGTTTCACACAAATCCAAGGTAAGGTCAGTCTCTGCTCCAGAGGTTAAAAGAAACAGCATCCCTGAACAAATTGTATTGAGGGGAACCAAGAGATAATGGAGATAGCCCTGGAAATGGTGCTGCAAGATTTTTTTTTTCTTTATTCATTCATTCACAGGATGAGGTCATTACTGGCAAGGCAGCAATTATTGCTCATCTTTAATATCCCAGAGGATAACTGAGAGTCAACCCCTTTCCTGTGGGTCTGGTGTCACATATAGTCCAGATCAGGAGGGATGGCAGTTTCCTTCCCTAAAGAATTAGTGATTCAAACGGGTTTTCCCAACAATGGATTCATTAGATTCTTAATTCCATTTTTTAATGTTAAATTTGAACTCCACCATTTGCCATGGCAGAATTCTATTTCAGTAAAGAGTCTCAGATATACTATTCAGTACCATGTAAAGATCACATCATTTGGCCAACCAGGCCTCCACTTCCCTAAACTCAATGGATAGAACAATAAATCAAAGAAAATGATCATTATTTTACGTTTATTTCTAATTTTCTAGAAAGAGTAACCTCAGTAATGAGTTGATACATTAAATATCACATGCATAGGCCATTTAAAATGACCATGTAAAATGTTCCAATTCTGTTTTCGTTTTATAGATTATAATTTGTAACTCTTCTCAGTTGATTGCATTATCCATCAATACAATTTGAACTGATGGTTCATGTTACCACAAAACAATCTAAAAACTGAAGAAAAGCATTCAGTCGAATTAATTATTTAGCCTTAACTGACTTTAGTGAGATGATGTAATCCTGAAGTTCAGGCGGTTGTTATTCTTGATGTCAGAAACTTCACTCTCATGTTTTATCTCCATCCTTCAGTTGGAACATCAACTAACCATTTCTGCCTCGCATATCCTTCATTCCAAATTTCTTACTGCAATTGCAGAGGTGGTTTTTGGGAAAAGTGGCTTATAACCTGCCAGTTCTTGTAGAAATGTTATCTTTGTTAATAGTCCATGATATAGAGATGACACTCAGAGCTTGTTGAGGGACATGGAGAAAATCTATGGAAATTTGGAAATTTTGGAAAGTGTGAGATATGTAGATAGATTGTTTTCACATACAACCTATTTAGCCCTGGGGCATACCATTATATTGATGACCATTATCATAGTCATTGTCATGATTGCCTACAAATCTGCTCCCATTCTGTTTCACGTTTCTACAGAATGCATGGATCAGACTAGAGCAGCAAATGCATCGTCCAGAGGAGGGGGAGAGAATCGGTTAATAGATAAACTTACCCTCTTTGCCTGGTTTTGTACTAGCTTTGTTAATTCCAAGTGACATTTATTGATGACTTCAGTTTACCACCCCTACCATCCATCAACAGGACAATTGTGAGGCTGGTGCATTTGTGATCAGCAGTGCAGTAATACCTTGCCATATACAAGCTCTTATCAGCATACAGTGCACTAGGGACTTGATTATTAGCCTTCTGTTCCTGCACTAAGGCCATCATTGCGAACCATCCATTCAGGCTTGCATGCATATAATCTAATCTAGTAAAACTACCCTCAAAACGTTGACCAGGAAATCTAAATTTTTAATTGTGTGTATAAGTAGATGCCTGCGATGCAGTGGACCCCAGGTAAGGTGGAGCAATCAAACAGTTTGACCTGAGGCTAAAGGACCTGACTCTAATCAGTTCTAAATCCTTCCTTATTAATATTCAAAGCTACAGAAATAGGGCAAGATTGTTTTAATTATATTATTATCGAGAATGTAAAAGGTCTTTTTTCATTTCAGGGTGTTGGCTGTTCACGGCGAGTTGCAGTTCCCATGATAAATGTTATGAAGGTGTAGACAGAGTGAATAAAATGAACATGAAATATTGATAGGAGAATGAAATACAACACCAGAGATAGACCATTTATCCCTTAGAAGATATCATGGTCCCATAGGAAGGACGAGTCGATAAAGTGTGGTGCTGGAAAAAGCACAGCAGGTCAGGCAGCATCCGAGGAACAGGAGAGTCGACGTTTCAATAGGACCTTTCATCAGGACCCATAGAAAGAAAGAAATATATTTACTATCAAGCCTTTCATGACCTCAAGAACTCACAAAGCATTTGTAGCCAATGAAGTGTAGTTGCTCTTGCAATGTTGGAAATGAACCAGTTTGCACAGAGCAATCATGGAGATGGTAAAGTAGTGACTGTGTCACTGATCCTGCAATTCAGGGGTCCGGACAAAGGTGCTGGAGATATGAGTTCAACTCCCAAAACAGCTGGTACAGTTTGAATTTGATTAATATAATCTGGAATTGAAAACTAGTTTCAATAATAGTGTCATGAAAATAACACCAATTGATACATGAACTCACTTTGTTCAGAATGCTCTTGAGGGAAGGAATTCCTCCATCCTTACCTGGACTGTTTCCTTGTGACTCGAGGTTTTTAACTTCCCTCTGCAATATGGGATTCAGGGGAACATAGCTGCCTGGATACAGAATTGGCTGGCCAACAGAAGACAGCGAGTGGTAGTAGAAGGAAAATATTCTGCCTGGAAGTCAGTGATGAGTGGTGTTCCACAGGGCTCTGTCCTTGGGCCTCTACTGTTTGTAATTTTTATTAATGACTTGGATGAGGGGATTGAAGGATGGGTCAGCAAGTTTGCAGACGACACAAAGGTTGGAGGTGTCGTTGACAGTATAGAGGACTGTTGTAGGCTGCAGCGGGACATTGACAGGATTTAGAGATGGGCTGAGAGGTGGCAGATGGAGTTCAACCTGGATAAAAGCGAGGTGATGCATTTTGGAAGGTCGAATTTGAAAGCTGAGTACAGGAGAAAGGATAGGATTCTTGGTAGTGTGGAGGAACAGAGAGATCTTGGTGTGCAGGTACATAGATCCCTTAAAATGGCCACCGAAGTGGACAGGGTTGTTAAGAAAGCATATGGTGTTTTGGCTTTCATTAGCAGAGGGATTGAGTTTAAGAGTCGTGAGATCTTGTTGCAGCTCTATAAAACTTTGGTTAGACTGCACTTGGAATACTGCGTCCAGTTCTGGTCACCCTATTATAGGAAAGATGTGGATGCTTTGGGGAGGGTTCAGAGGAGGTTTACCAGGATGCTGCCTGGACTGGAGGGCTTATCTTATGAAGAGAGGTTGACTGAACTCGGACATTTTTCATTGGACAAAAGGAGGAGGAGAGGGGACCTAATTGAGGTATACAAGATAATGAGAGGCATAGATAAAGCCAGAGACTATTTCTCAGGGCAGAAATGACTAACACAAGGGGTCATAGTTTTAAGCTGTTTGGCGGAAAGTATAGAGGGGATGTCAGAGGCGGGTTCTTTACACAGAGAGTTGTGAGAGTATGGAATGCGTTGCCAGCAGCAGTTGTGGAAGCAAGGTCATTGGGGACATTTAAGAGACTGCTGGACATGCATATGGTCACAGAAATTTGAGGGTTCGTACATGAGGATCAATGGTCGGCACAACATCGTGGGCTGAAGGGCCTATTCTGTGCTGTACTGTTCTATGTTCTATGTTCTATAGAAATGGACCTTTCGATCCAACTCATCCATGCTGACCAGTTATCCTAAATTAATCTAGTCCCATTTGTCAGTGTTTGACCCATATCCTTCCTATTCACACACCCATCCAGATGCCTTTTAAATGCGTAATGGTACTACCTCCACCACAAGTGCTATCTATAATAACCAAAATGTTGCTGTGGGGACGTCGGCTGTATAGAATCTGAATTGTACCTTAGAGAGAATCTCTATAGCTAAGAATTTAACAAGTCATTATCTTTACTTGTGCTAATGCTTTTACAAAAATAATTACTTCCTCTACATTTGTCTTCCTAAATGCTTTCCAGACAGCATTTTTGGCCAAACAGAATAGTAGCAATGTTGCTAACACCCCAACCTATGCACAATGGATTTTGCAGATCTGTCTAGCTGGAGATCCTCTGATCTATTCATTTTGTACAATAATTGACCAGAAATGGTAAAACCTAAAATTGAAAAATCCTAGAATTTCAGTTATTGAAAGAGAATTGCAGTCTATAGTACCATGTGTAAGTGTGAAAATCAGTTTCAGTCAGGCTTGGGAATGGGTGAGCAGTCGGGAGAGGACATTTGGGAAGAGGCTGAAGACTGCACTATTCAACACTCTCCACTCTAGCTCCCGACAGTAGCAGGAAAGTTCACTGAATTCTTCACTGTAGGATTGCTCACCAGGATAGACTCGCTGAAGGTGGGTTTACAGTGGAAGATTACAGCTGAGATGTTTATGGGCAAATTTAATAGAGATGTTCAAAATTATGAGGTGGTATCGACAGATCAAATACAGAGAAACAGTTTCCATTGGCAGAATGGTCAGATGGAATATAATGTGCAAAAGAGAAGAAGGAAGGAGAAAGAAAGAGGATACCTTTTCCAAAAGCAAACTGTTAAAAGTCTGGGATGCATTGCCTGAAATTGGGATGAAAATAGATCCAGGAGCAACTTTCAAAAAACATTGTATAAAAGGGAAAAGAGAAACTGAAAATGCTGAGATTGCTCAGCAGGAGAGCAGCATCAGTTTGGATGGAAACATTGGACAGAATCTTGTTGGCCCACCCAAGCTTTCAGATAGAGTTTGGGAGCAATTTATTCAGTAGGAGGCTAAATGACACCTTCTCAAAAGGAGGGTTAACCCTTTGCTATTTAAGTTCACAGAATCGATGGGAACATCTTTTACCTTCATTAGCATGTCCTTAATACCTATTAACAGTCTGGCCCGCTACAATTATGTTCATGGGTTTAATTTTCTTTGCCAAAAACTGGAAACATGTCTGTTCACCAACCCAACAATATATCTGAGACATGTATCTGTCAGGGTCAACTGTTTCCTCTAACCTCTGGCGCACGATGGTGGTGTTAAACTTTAACTTTCGCCCTTTAATCATCCCCTTTTGATCTTTGTTTCACTTTTCCTGAAGAGTGCATGTGTGTTAGGCATAGTTTTTACATTTTAAAAATTCATTCACAGGATGGTGGCTTCACTTATTAGGCAAAAGTGAGGACTGCAGATGCAAGGCCAGCATTTATTGCCTACCCTTAATTATCCAGAGGACACTTAAGAGTTAACCACATTGCTGTGTGGCTGGAGTCAAACAGTGGCCAGACCAGGTAAGGACAGCAGATTCCTTCCTTAAAGGACATTAGTGAAAACCAGATTTTTTTTCTGAAAATTGACAATTAATTCATGGCCATCATTAGAGAGATGCTTATTGAATTCAAATGTTACCACCTGGCAAGGTGAAATTCAAACCCGGGTCCCCAGAACATTACCTGGGTCTCTGGATAACACTCCAGCGATGATACCATATCTGGAATGTCAAATGCAAATCCAATGTTTGATTGCTGCTTTCTTCACAGATAAAGGAACACCAAGTCGGATATGGGAACCACTGAACACAGCAGCTGTCTGAGCACTGAGAGAACTAAAAAGGTGAAGAAGGAGGAATAAAAGAGAAGTGAAACCACGGCAGAATCAGAGAGCAGCGGCTGAGTGGACTATTGCTGTGGACAAGCAAGCACTGTATGTCGAGTGAATTCAGGATCTTCGCCAAAGTCAAACAGCCCACTGTGAAGGCACTGCAGCCACCTCCCGATGAGTGGGGGAATAAAGCAGGAGAAATACTTGCCTGACTACAGCAGTTGTCACCTATATCTGCTCCCATTGAGGACAGGCTTGCAGCCTCTAAGCTTGGCAAGAAGGGCTATATCTATGGGGCTGAGGAACAAAGTAACATTGAACTTCTTCACAAGTAAATAAAAAAAGTGCTGGAGAAACTCAGCAGGTTTGGCAGCATCTGCGGAGGCAAAGCAGAATTAATGTTTCAAGATCAGTGACCCATCTTCAGAACGGGACTTGAAACCTTTTTCTCTCCACAGATGCTGCCAGACCTGCTGAGCTTCTCCAGCGATTTCTGTTTTTGTTTATTTCAGATCTCCAGTATCCGCAGTTCCTTATTTGTGAACTTCCTCACCCCAAAGTTCTTCCAAAGACTCCTGTGGCAGCTCCCAATTACCAGTCCACACATGCTTCTCCGTGTTTACTGATGCTGTTTACGAGAAAGCAACTCAGCTTCACTGTGAAACCGGAGAGCCTAGCTGTAGAACCATGCAATTTGCACCTATTGCTGGCTTCTCTGAAGTAGTAAGGCCATTAACTGCATTTCTGTGATGCTCCCTTTGCATTATGCAGCCAGATAACAGCCAGAGCTTTCACTCACTCACATTCAGATTATTTGTGATGAGTCCCAACAATGCTGACAGGTGTGTGCCCATGATCCAGAGAGATGACACAATGCTTGCATTCTGTAGCATTCCCAGGTTCCTTAATTGGTTGTGCACCACACCCCACCCCATCTCCAACACCATCTTCACCCTCGGGCGACTGTGTGGAGTTGCACATTCTGCCCGTTTCTGCGTGGATTTCTTCTGGGTGCTTTGGTTTCCTCACACAATCCAAAAGATGTACAGGTTAGATGAATTTGCCAAACTAAATTGCCCATTGTGTTCAGGGAAGTGTAGGTTAGGTGCATTAGTAAGGGGTAGATGTAGAGTTATAGGGTAGAGGAATGGGTCTGGGTGGGTTACTCTTTGGAGGGTTGGTGTGGATTTGTTGGGCCAAATGGCCTGTCTCCACATCGTAGGGATTCTGTAGAAGAGGTGCCCCAAGATGACATGGTAAATGACCCGAAATTCGATCACACTGCGTTCTTCCTCCCCACAGGGTTTGCTCCATCCAGGTGACAGAATATCAGCACCGTTCACAAACTGTGACCATTGCCCAACAAGTTAAGCTGGAAGGGAATGCAAAGCAGTTTGTGATGATTTACATTGTGCAAGATCACAGGACTTTGTGACACATTTTTTAACATGTAAGTACTGTACAAAATGTTCCCCCCGTGGGCCAAAGTGCATTCAATATTCTTTTGCATGGTTGCAGTTCCAACCTGCTTTGCTGGGTCCTTGGCAGAGCAGAGTTGTTGCAGCAGGACACCTCCAGAGTGTCCATGTTTGAAGGAAATGGTGCGGAACATTCTGTCATTTTAATTCAACATGGGCTGGGTCAGTGCAATGAAGTGGAAGGCACTGATTAGACTGTCATCCAAACACCTGCATGATGGTTTCATACAGTGGCAAACCTGTTATGGTAGGACAGATAAAGAATGAAATAGTAGATAATGGTACTCAATGAACATCAGAACACTAGGAAGCTCAGAGGATGAATCTTGGATTGGAGATGCCAGTGTTGGACTGGGGTCCAACCGGTTTATTTGGATGTTCGGAGCAGTGCTTCCAAATAAACCTGTTGGACTATAACCTGGTGTTGTGCGATTTTTAACATGGATCTTGAAGTGTTTGTCCACAGATCCATGAAGGCAGCTGTTCAGATTAACAGGGTGTTTAAGAAAGCAGTCGAGAGTGTGGTGCTGCAAATGTACAGCAGAAAAACACAGCAAGAAAGCCTACAGGATACTTACCTTTATCAGTCCTGGAGAAGTCAACGTTTTGAGTGTAACCCTTCTCCACCTCCTGATGCTGCCTGGTTTGCTGTGTTCTTCCAGCCTCCTGCTTGGATTCCAGCGTCTGCAGTTTTTTTGCCTTTATCAGACCCGGAGATTATGCAGAAACTATACAGACCTTTGGTTAGACTGCAACTGGAGTACTGTATGCAGTTCTAGTCTTCACTCAATATTGTGATTGGACTTGGAGGGGATGCAGAGGAGATTCATCAGGATGTTGCCTGGGATGGAGCACTTTATGTATAAAGAGAAGCTAGACAAGCTTGGGTTGTTTCTTTATAGCAGAAAGGCTTGAGAGAGTAGACAGTAAGGACTGCAGATGCTGGAAGCCATAGAGTCAATAGATATGGAGCTGGTAAAGCACAGTAGGTCAGACAGCATCTGAGGAGCAGGAAAATCAATGGTTTGGGCTGAAACTGTCCTGATGAAGGGTTTCTCCCGGAAACGTTGACTTTCCTGCTCCTTCCAGGTTAAGGGGAGACCTGATTGAGATGTATTATGAGGGCATGGACAAGACAAATACAAAGTGGCTGACGGTCAATAATGAGGAATCAATTTTAAGGTGAAAGGTTTAGAGGGGATCTGAGGAAAACCTATTTCACCCAGAGGGTGGTGGGTGTCTGGAATGCACTACCTGTGCGCGTATATGTTTCAGGCAACCTCACAACTCCTAAAAAGTACTTGAACGAGCACTTGAAATATCATAACTTTCAAGGCCATGGGCCAAGTTCTGGAAAGTGGGATTAGTGCAGACTCAAAGGGCCGAAGGGCCTCTGCTGTGCTGTGTAACTCTTTGGCACTTAATCTGGCAGATCATATCCTCTGGTGACACCACACCCAGTCACACATTCAGGTTAATTGGATACTGATGATCTCATCATCTTGCTGCCTTGACCAGGTGGGACAGCCTCTTGTTGCCATATCTACAGAGACAGGGGTGTCCCTGCACTTATGCACACTCTAATTGCAGGAACAAATCAAAGGAGCGATGACTCAATTTGGATGCTGCTTTCTACCTCTTCTCCAACATGCCCAGGGTGAGGGGTGGAGTACCAAGGTGCCAAAGCCATTGATGGTGCAGGGGTTCAGAGAGTGAAGCTCTGACTTTCATAGCTTCCCTACATTATGAAAGCAGGCCATTTGGCTCATTGAGTCTATACTGATCCTCCTGTGAGCATCCCACCCAGACTCACCCCCTCCTTCCATTTTACCCTGCATTCCCCATCTAGGCTGCACATCCCTGGGCAATCTAGCATGGGCAATACACAGTCAACCAAAGGAGGAATTGAACCTGGGACCCTGATGCTGTGAGGCTGTAGTACTAGCCACTAAGCCACTATGCCATCATTTCTAAACCTGGCTCCCAGGAGCAGGAGAGCAGAATGTGCTGGTGGGGGCAGGGCTTCTTGTCTACCCGCCAAAACAAATTGGCATTTTCCACACAAATGCATATGTCATGAACTTTCAAGAATATAATCGCATGAGCATCCTATCCTGACCCCACAGCATTAGTGCCTCCAGCTTTTTGACCCCACTATGACACTTGGCCTCTGGCAATATAATTCTACCCAGTAATTCTGTTTCTCTCTCTCTCTCTCTGAGTTTCTGCATGAGCTGTGGAGTGTTTCCAGGATTTTTATTTCCATTTTCAGATTCCTAGCAAAGTTTTGCCTTTGTTTGAAAAGGAGAAATTTGCAAAGTACACAGAACGAAGAGAGAAGATGACATTAATTGCATAGATATTTGAAAGAGCTACCACAACAGATAATGGGGCTGAATGGCCTTCTTGGGTGTTCTATGACCCATGAGAGGAAAGTGAGGAGTGTATTGGAGCAAGGAATGCATTAAATTGATTGGGACAGGGAACATTTCTGACAGAGAATCAAGTTGTGAGGTAGACATGCCTTGAGGAGAGTTCTAGGGTAAAATATCAAAGGGGAATTTGTTTTCCTTAGCCATCCGTGATGCTGTCCTGACGCTAACAGTAGGCTGACATGCTGTGTCTCTGCCACACAATCTGAGAGCAGTGATTTATCTGCTCACACGTCTTGTTAGATGTTGAGGTGAATGATTGAACTCCAGTAACATTCACATGAAAATAGAAAGCACCAGGTCAAGCACTTTGGGTTAAGCTCTTCTGTTTATTGATATGTATATTCATAAACAAAGCCCTCTGGGGGTGTTTTATGTAGTGGATTAAATTTAATGAATTGTAAGCTGGTAATCAGATTCTCAATGGAGAGCATTCAGAAACCCATTCATTCCTTTCTCTATAGAAGGAGAGCTGGTCTTCAAGAGGCTGTTGGGAAGCTTCATTGATAAAATTCAGTGATCTTTTCTCCTTCTAGCAGCAGAGTGGTGAAATGTTTTAGAGACTCCTCACAGCTGGTTACACAAGAGTTTTATTTTTAGTGTTAGTTAGAGGCCTCGCCCTCCCTTAAATAACAAAAAAATCAAATTGTAGCACAGCAAAAAGAGAGAGTCAACACATAAGGAGAGATCACGTCTGATGAAGCTGACTATGTTATTTGAAGAGGAGATTAAAAATCGTGGACGTATGGATGTCTGTGGATTTTAGAAGGGATTTGACAAAGTCTCTCATAAGGGACTGTTAGAACAAGTAGAGGATTATGGAAAAGAAAGAAATTATTGGCCTGGTTAAAAGATTAGTTAGAGGCAATAAAAAAACTGCAAATGTTAGAATCCAAGGTAGACAAGCAGGAGGCTGGAAGAACACAGCAACCCAGGCTTGCGGTGTGCTTCCAGCCTCCTGTTTGGCTAAAAGTTTGGCTGAGTGATAGTAGTGTTGAAAAGGGTAGTGCTGAAAAAACATAACAGGTCAGGCAGCATCCTGGATCCTCCCCTGACCTGCTGTGCTTTTCCAGCATCACCCTTTTCGACTCTGACTCTCCGGCATCTGCAGTCCTCACTTTTTCTTGAGTGACAGTGGTGGACTTGATGTTAGATAGGCACAAAAACAGAAGTTCCTGGAAAAACCCAGCAGGTCTGGCACATCTGTGGAGAGAAATCAGAGTTAACATCTCTGGTCCAATGACCCTTCCTCAGAACTGATGATAGTTAGGAAAATGTCGGTTTATATGCAGAAGTTAGGGTGGGGGGAGGAGATAAACGACAGGTGGGGATAGAGGCCAAAGGGAGATAGAAGAACAGTTGGACAGACAAAGGATTAGATAGCCCAGTTTGCCAGTTCCAAACAAAAGCAAATAATGTACTCTCTGTAACACTGCCAGAGGCCTCTTTGCACCACAGGGTTCTGCGTTGCATTGTGATGGAACCACACACTTCAGACAACCTTCCTTTTTTAAAGGCATTGTCCCTATACAAATGGAGTGGCATTATTGCATTGTGAGCTGCTGAATAATCACACAGTGGCACTAAAGCTGGTATCATACAACATGAAGGAAAGAGCAGCTCTTCCCCCTCAGACCCACTTGTCAGAGCAATGGAGGGTGTCTATGTCACTGCCAGGGACCAGGGAGACCTCCACAGAGAGAGAGAGAGAGAGAGACTGAGCGAGAGAGCCTCAGAGGGAGATAGGGAGCAGAAGCCATGGTTGATTAATAGCCGGGTTACCCAACACAGGGCATGGCAGCAGTGCCGAAAGATAATTAGTGACTTCATGCTTGAAGGCAAGGCAAGTGACTGCAAATCCCACCTCCTATCCACCATATCACCCAACCATCAATGCTCAATGCACCTCACCCACCATCACTCAACCTTAATGAGTTAGTGAGGATACCCTAGCGTATATCTCAGCTGAATACACCTCCCAAACCGATCCTAGAGGATGACATTGCTGTCAGATTGTGCTGCAGTGTACAGGTGAATACTGATGACAATATAAATCAAGATGCATGTTGCATTATCAGACCCATCACCATCTCCCCGTGTCTGCGTGGTTTTCCTCTGGGTACTCTGGTTTCCTTCCACAGGTTAGGGGGATTGGCCATGCTAAAGACCCATAGTGTCCAAGGATGTGCAGGTTAGGGAGTGTTAGACATGGGAAATGTAGGGATACAGGGATGGTGTAGAGTTTGGGTCTGAGTGCAATGCTCTTCAGTGTGCCAGTGTGGACTCGATGGGCCAAATGACCTGCTTCCACAAGCGATTGGATCATTCTATGATCTGAGAGTATGAAATAGTTTTGTTTTCTTACAGCTGGGTGCTTTGCATATAGCTTGCAGCCCACGTTCTCCACTGTGTCAGCAGTGATGGATTGGGCCATGAGGAGATCCCAGTCTCAGCCTCAACTGCAGTACAGGTGGCGTTCCGAGCTGCAGTGTAAGCTGAGATGGAGGTCACGTGATCAGTGTTGCTGACATCCAAGCTCAAAGTGCTCCCATACTGGGTGTCAGGCTCAATCTTCAATGGAGTACACAGAGTCTATCCACAATCCAGCAACCTGTCACCCAATACACCCTGGTACCATATGGAGGACAAACATGTCAGATCAACAGTATTCATACTCCTTTGACTGCCAGTCCCTTGCTGTTGCCTGCCAGCCAATGCAGAGCCTAGAGTCAGCAGTATCACAATCTTCAGCCAATTCAATTTACTCTACATGATCTCATTGAAACATAGAGGCTTGACAGGGTAAATGCTGAGAGGATGTTTCACCATATTGAAGAGTCTGGAATGAGAGGACATAGTCTCAGAATAAAGACATGCCCATTTTTACTCTGAAATGAGAGGAATTTCTTCTCTCAGAGGATTCTAAGTATTTGGAACTACTTGCCACAGAAAGCTATGGAGGCAGAGTCCTTGCGTATATTTAAGAGATACAGATTCTTGATCAGTTGGAAAATCAAGAGTTGCAGGGAAAGGGCATTATTGTCAGATCAGGCATGATCCCATTTAATGGCGGAACAGACTCAAGGGGCTGAATGGCCTACTCCTGTTCCCACTTCTTGGGCTCCTATGGTGTTATTTTAAGAGACAATTGTAGGCACTGGATACAACAAAACCTTATTGGTTCTGACAACATTCCTGCAATAACACAGAAGACTTAATGCACTAGTGTTTTCCTATCCAATAGTGGAGGTCTGTTATCTCAATTCCAGAGCAACCATTAGCAAACATCCTCACTTCTGACTGTACGATGGAGGGAAGATCATTGATGAAGGAGCTGAAGATGCTTGTGCTGAGGACACTATCCTGAGGAACTCCTGCAGAGATGTCCTGGAGTTGAGATAACTGATCTCTAACAACACTTACATCTTCCTTTGTACTAGATATTGCTCCAAGCACTGGAGAGTTTTCCCCGATTCCCATTGATTCCAGTTTTGCCAGGCTCCTTGATGCCACACTCAGTTGAATGCAGCCTTGATGTCAAGAGCTGTCACTCTCACCTCACCTCTGAAATTCAGCTCTTTTGGCCATGTTGGAGCCAAGGTTGTAATGAGGTCAGGAGCTGAATGGCCCTGGTGGAACCCCAGCTGGACGTCACTGAGCAGGTTATTGCTGAGCAGGTGCTGCTTGATAGTTCTGTTGATGACACATTCCATCACGTTACTGATGACCAACAGTAGATTGAAAGGACGTTAATTGGCCAGGGTGGATTATCATTTTTAGTGGATAGTTTTCCACATTGCCGGGTAGATGTCAATGTTGTAACTGTGCTGAAACAGCTTGGCTAGGGGAGCAGCAAGTTCCTGAGCACAATCCTTCTGTACTATCTCCGGAATGTTGTCAGGTCGATTGGGTTTTGCAGTATCCAATGTCTCCAACTGTTGCTTGATATCACTTGGAGTGAATCAAATTGGCTGAAGACTGGTATCTGTGATCTTGGTGACTAATGGAGAAGACCAAGGTGGATCATCCACTTGGCACTTCTGACTGAAGATTGCTGTGAAAGCTTCAGCCTTATCTTTTGCACTGCTGGGCTCTTCCATCATTGAGATTGGGGATATTTCTGGAGCATCCTCCTCCTGTGAGTTGTTTAATTGCCCACCACCATTCATGACTGGATGTTGGAGGATTGCAGAGCTTAGATCTGATCTGCTGGCTGTGGGATCACTTAGTTCTGTCTATCACTTGCTGCTTATGTTGTTTGGCATGCAAGTAGCCCTGATTGGTAGCTTCACCAGATTGACATCTCATCTTCAGGTCTGCCTGGTGCTGCTCCCAGGATGCCCTCCTGCACTCTCCATTGAACCAGCGTTGATCCACTAGCTTGATAGCAATGGTTGAGTGGGGAATATGTCTGGCCACGAGGTTATAGATTGTGCTGGAGTACAATTCTGCTGCTGTTAAGGGTCCATAGCCCCTCATGGACGTCCAGCCTTGAGTCTGTTCAAATCTGTCCATTTAGCCCAGTGATAGTGCCACACAACACGATGGAGAGTATTCTCAATGTGAAAGTGGGACTATGTCTCCACAAGGACTGTGCAATGGTCACTCTTACCGATACTGCCATGGACAGATATATCTGCAGCCGGCAGATTGGTGAGGATGGGGTTTGTATGTTTTTCCCTCTTGTTGGCTCCCCCACCAGCTGTTGCAGACCCAGTCTAGCAGTTATGTGCTTTAGGATGCGACCAGCTCAATCAGGAGTACTGCTGTCAAGCCACACTTGGTGGTGGACATTGAAATCCCACACCCAGGGGACATTTTTCACCCTTGCCACCCTCACTGCTTCCTCCAGTGTTGTTCAACATGGAGGATTACTGATTCATCAGCTGAGGGAGGATGGTACATGACAATCAACAGGAGGTTTCCTTACCCATGTTTAGCATAAAGCCATGTGACTTCATGGGGTTTCAGAGTCAATGTTGAAGACTCCCTGGCAACTCCCTCCCAACTGTACACAGGATCTTGATCAGATGGGCCAATGGGATGAGGAGTGACAGATGGGGTATAATTTAGATAAATGTGAGGTGTTGCACTATGGAACGGCAAATCAGAGCAGGACATATACACTTAATGGTAAGGGAAAAACAAGGACTACAGATACTGGAAACCAGAGTCAAGATGAGGCAGGTCAGGCAGCATCCGAGGAGCAGGAAAATTGACATTTCGGGCAAAAGCCTTTCATCAGGAATAGAGGCAGGGTGCCTGCAGTGGAGAGATAAATGAGAGGGGGTTGGGGGTGGGGGTGGGGGTGGGGAGAAAATAGCATAGAGTACAGTAGGTAAGTGGGGGTGGGGATGGAGGTGATAGGTCAGAGGGGAGGGTGGAGTGGATAGGTGGAAAGGAAGATAGGCAGGTAGGACAGGTCATGAGGGTGGTGCTGAGCTGGAAGGCTGAAGCTGGGGTGAGGTGGGGGAAGGGGAAATGAGGAAACTGGTGAAATCCACATTGATGCCATGGGGTTGAAGTGTTCCGAGGCGGAAGATGAAGCGTTCTTCCTCCAGGCGTTGGGTGGTGAGGGAGCAGCAGTGGAGGAAGCGCAGGACCTGCATGTCCTCGGCAAAGTGGGAGGGGGAGTTGAAATGTTGGGCCACAGTTAATGGTAAGGTCCTAGAGAGTGTTGCTGAAGGAAAATACCCTGGAGTGCAGGTTCATAGCTCCTTGAAAGTGTAGTTGTGGGTAGACAGGATAGTGAAGAGGTGGTATCCTTTCCTTAATTAGACAGAGCATTGCATACAGGAGTTGGCAGGTCATGTTGCAGCTGTACAGAACATTGGTTAGGCCACTGTTGGAATATTGCGTGCGATTCTGGTCTCCCACCAATCAGAAGGATGTTGTGAAACTTGAAAGGGTTCAGAAAAAATCTACATGAATGTTGCCAGGGTTGGAGGATTTGAGTTATAGGAAGAGGCTGAATAGGCTGGAGCATCGAAGGCTTAGGGGTGACCTCATAGAGGTTTATAAAATCATGAGGGCTTGGATAGGGTAAATAGACAAGGTATTTTCCCTGAGTGGGGGAGTCCAAAATAGAGGGCATAGGTTCTGAGTGAGAAAAGAAAAATGTAAAAGGGATGTAAGGGGCAACATTTTCATGCAGAGTGGTGCGTGTATGGAATGAGCTGCCAGAGGAAGTGGTGGAGGCTGGTACAATTACAACATTTAAAAGACATTTGGGTGGGTATATGAATAGGAAAGGTTTATAGGAAGGGAGGGATATGGATCAAGTGCTAGATTAGGTTAGATTAGGTTAGAATATCTGGCCGGCATGGATGATTTGGACCGAAGGGTCTGTTTCCGTGCTGTACATCTCTCTGACTCCATGACTCTACGACTGTATACCATTGTGTCAGCATCTTTGCTGGGTCTGTCCTGCTGTGGGGGACAGGGCATTTCCAGGGATGGTGATAGTCGTGTCTGGGACATTGTCTGTAAGGTTTGATTCTGTGCTTATGACTGTGACTGTCTCTTGACCAGTCTGTGAGACAGCTCTCCCAACTTTGGCATAAGGCCCCCAGGTGTTAGCAATGATTTGGAGGTGCCGGTGTTGGACTGGGGTATACAAAGTTAAAAATCACTCAACACCAGATTATAGTCCAACAGGTTTAATCAGAAGCACTAGCTTTCGGAGCGCTGCTCCTTCATCAGGTGGTTGACACCCACTTGATGAAGGAGCAGCGCTCCGAAAGCTCGTGCTTCCAATTAAACCTGTTGGATTATAACCAGATGTTAGCAAGTAAGAGTTTAAAGGGTTGACAGGGCTTTTTCTGTAGGTGTCTTTTCTGGTGTCTAGGTTAATGCCAGATGATCCATCCAGTTTTATTACTGTGAGACTTTGTAATGATTGGTACAACTGAAAGACTTCCTAGCCATTTCAGAGGGCAACAAAGAGTCAACCATATTGCTGGGGGTCTGGAGTTACTTGTTTGCCAGACCAGGTGAGTATTGCAAATTTCCTTCCCTGAAGGACATTAGTGAACTGGATAGGTTTTTCTGACAATGGTTTCACGATCATCAGTAGATTCTTATTTCAAGATTTTTATTGAATTCAAATTTCATCATCTGCAGCAATGGAATTCATACCCATGTCCCCTCAATATTGGCTTTGTTTCTGGATTAATAGTCTAGCAATAATATCACTAGGCCATCACCTTCCCTTAACTTCCTCTGGCAGTTCATTCCATATATGAACTAACCTCTGTTACCCCTCACGTCCCTTTTAAATCTTTCTCCTCTTACCTTGAAGATATGTCCTCTAGCTTTGAACTCTGCCAACTGGGGAAAAGACCTTTGTTATTCATCTTATCTATGCCCGTCATGATTTTAGAAATCTCTATAAGGCCACCCACAACCTTCTATACTCCAGGGATAAAATGTCTCAGCCTCTCCTTATAACTCAGACAGCTGTCCCTTCACACTGAGGCTGTGCCCTCGGGTCCTAGTCTATCCGATTAGTGGAAACATTCACATCCACTCCATCCAGGCCACTCAGTATTCAATAAGTTTTAATCAGGTGCCCCTCATTCTTCTAAGTTCCAACTAATCCTCAACCACTCTTCAAATGACAAGCCCTTTTTCCCCAGGCTCATTCTTGTAAACCTCCTTTGGAGGCTAGGGTTGGGAGGGTGTGTAACAGGATGCACAGCTGACTCAGTGACTGTCTAGTTGACTGGGAACTGGGAGTGTGGGTATGGTTCCATTCCACTCACTCACCCAACCCTCCCCCAGTTAGTCACTCACTCACTCACTCATCCACCCCCTCACGCTGTCCCTCACTCACTCAACCTCAGCCTCCCAGTCAGTCATTCTTTCAAACCTCATACACCCAAAACTCACTCCATTCACAATGTCACCCAACTCTGTCATCCCTCAATCACACAAGCCCTCTCCCAGTCGTTCAATCATTGAAATGTCCCTCAGTAACTCACCCAATTCACATACTGAATCACTCCAGTCTCTTATACATCCAACTCTGCAGTCAGTCCCTCACTCACCCATTATCTCTGAATTTTCTCCCTTTACCATGAGTGCCATTTGGCTGCAGTGCATGTGCAGGACACATTGCAACAAAACTGCCAAGTGTCTTCACAGGAATTCCCAAATCTGTGTGCCCAAAGACAATGCACTGTTCATGAACATCCCACATTGTGGACAGGTGTGGAAGAAATCAATAAATACTATCAAAGTCACGCTCCCATTGGCAAATTCAAGTCAGCAGAACACCAAAAAGCTGACTGCCAAGAGTGTGTCCCCAGCTAGAATCTTCAGATTTGCAGCAATTCCAAGGCTCAGAACATTAGTAACAGCAAAGTTTAATGTTTCTCATTCTAACTGGTGCATTGTGAGTGTAAATCCAGAAAGCTATGTTGCAGTTGTTGAATCATTTTCTCTCATTAGCTTACACTATAACGAGGTGATTCTTTAGCAATGTCAAGGAAGCTCCATTCACAACTCGTTTTAATGTCACCGGTTTTCAGTTCGCCCTGAACCTCAAATCTATGTCTTCTCCAGCATGTCCTCCACATTGCATGGCTCAGAATTAAAATTCCAGTTGAAATCTAAAAGTAAGACATCCACATAATTCCTATTGTCAACAAGGTATGTAATTCCTCAAAGAATTCCAGTAAATTATTTCAGTTTGCATACATCCCATAAAACCTTCTTAGCATTACTTATTAATGTCTGCTCTTTGCACCTTGAACCCTGCACCCTGGGTACACTTTGGTTGCACGATACATTGCAACAAGTCATCAAAGTTTCTTCAACAGATATGTCCATGACACCTACCATTGGGAAGGCGAGCCAACAGATAAATGAGACCATCACCACCTGCTATATTTCCTCATACTTGATCCTGATATGGAAACATATTGCCGTGACTTCATAATCTCTATGTCAAAATCCTGGAATTCCCTTGGCACCAGCATGACACAGATTGCAATGGTTCAAGACGATGGCTCAGTACCACTATCTTCTCATGGGAATCGTATAAAACCAAGATTGGAAACAAAACCTAAAACTGCTGGAGGAACTGGTGCGAGTCACCGCACTCACAACGTTAACCCTGCTTTCTCCCCACAGATGCTGCCAGATTTGCTGAGTTTTTCCAGCAAATTCTGTTCTTCTCAATGGGCACCAGGGATTGGCAATAAATGCTGGTCTTATTCACAATGCTGACATCACAAGAATCAACAAAATAAGCCTTTCTCCTGATGTTCAACTTCCAACAGACTTTAGGGTCACAGGTGCTGTGTTATCTATTTTACAATCCTTGGACATTACTCCCATTTCTAATGATTCCCGGAAGACAGTGGTGAGGATGTGACTGATTGATTTTGCTTGCTGCTGTTTTACTCACCCCTATAGGGGCCTGGTGCCTTGACTTCTGTTAACTTATTTTAGAGCCCATAGCATTTCCACTGTTCCTCCTAGAAATTTAATTTCCATGAAAGCAAATGCTTGCAGTTTCCCCTGCTATAAGGGAAAGAATAATTTGGTTGCTTTATTTTCTATCTTTTAATCTCATGATATCAGTATCACCTTTTTCAAACTTTCAATCAGCACAGCCTTTGTTTTCACTGGATTGCTGCAAATACATTTTTAAAATGCATTTAGAGTTTAGAATTTTAGAACCAATTTTTTTCAAATGCATTACAAATTAAAATTCCAGATCCTGATGTTTTTCCAGCTTTTTTGACTGGCTTTCTAATCTCTGTCACTTTGATTTTATAGTGATCTAAGTACACTATATTTCCCAATAGATTTATATTTTAAGAACAAACTCTTTCTTTTAGCTATATCCCACATATTTTTCCATTGTTGCTTCCAGCAGCTGATGTCTCTGTTAGCCCACTTGAATCCTGATATACTGTACTCAATGTAGCCTTCCAAAGTCAAGGGGATTACTTCACAGGGAGAAAAATACATATGAGGAGGGTTTACAACATTTTCCAAATTTGTCACCTTTCATAGTGACGTCCAGTCTAACATCCTTAGTTCACTCTAATCGAATCAAAGCCTGTCGTAAAGCTGGAGATGTTCTAATTAGGTGCCAATCAGGTACAATATGAGAATCCCCTGCCCAACAAAGTTGAGAGGTTTGGTTCTCATTAATGCTCTAACAGTCCACTACAACACACACCTTAGACCAGATGTAGCATTTAGTAGATGATTAAATTCCCTACAGTGTGGAAACAGGCCCTTCGGCCCAACAAGTCCACACCGACCCTCCGAAGAGTAACCTACCCTATATTTACCCCTGACTAATACACCTAACACTAGGGGCAATTTAGCATGGCCAATTCACCTGACCTGCACATTTTTGGACTGTGGGAGGAAACCCACACAGACATGGGGAGAATCTGCAAACTCCAACAGTGGCCCAAGGCTGGAAGTGAACCCAGGACCCTGATGCTGTGAAGCTGCAGTGCTAACCACTGAGCCACCATGCCACCCATGAGAACTTCTGTTGTGTACATGGATAGTAAAGCTAGAGGGGATGAGATTGGGCAGGCAGTTTGCTGCAAGATTTGCTGATCGCACAAGAATTTTCAATATAAGTAAATATCGAGTTTTTTTAGAAAGACCACTTTCATGGACAAATTTTTATCCTCTCAACACCTGAAGAAACTGAGATTGAATGCGTGTTCCATTTACTTGTAAAATGAAATTGTGATTGTGCTTCTGAAAGAGGCATTTTATCCCAGTTTGTTAAATTGAACACCCTTTTGTCTGCAGGTATCCATTTAAGGGCCTGTCTGAAAATTAAGCATGTAGCTTAATGGGTGCACAATGACTTCACCAGACTGTCATTAGAAAAGTATCCTAAATGGAAACGTTGACTGACAGTAGGGTTAGAGCTGAAAAATGTGTTGCTGGAAAAGCGGAGCAGGTCAGGCAGCATCCAAGGAGCAGGAGAATCGACGTTTCAGGCATAAAACTTTCTTCAGGAAGGGCTTATGCCTGAAACATCGATTTCCCTGCTCCTTAGATGCTGCCTGACCTGCTGCGCTTTTCCAGCAACACATTTTTCAGCTCTGAACTGCAGTCCTCGCTTTCTCCTGACAGTAGGGTTAGGTCAATGAGAACGTTCCTACATTCTGTTGGCTGAATCTGTGGCTTTTCTATTGTTGAAGACTGAGTTACTTATTGGATAAACTCAATCAGCCATTGGAAGACATGTTTGAAAATGATACGTGATTGGTCAATGCACAATTATACGGAGGATTTAATTATAATGGAGGTGACTGAGTTTGGTCTGGGTGTGGATAAGATGGAACTTCTGTGCACAATGATGAGAGAAACCATGATAATGGCCCTATTCTTTCAGTCAGCACTGATCCACCTTTTCTGAATCTGACCAGACAAACAATGACCTATTTATATTCTTCCCAATTCTCCTGAATAGCTTCACTGCAGGAATCCATGAAGGAAGTGTGACAGACACAATATTCAGTCCATTTAGCACATCTTTAGAATTTTTAAGAATTAGCTTTGATGGTCACATGTACTCAAGTACAATGAAAGAGATCATATTTGACAATGGGCCACAACATGCAGTCAAATCTTTTAGTCATGTACCAAGTGGGAGTATGAACCATCTGATATACTAACCACATTATTCCCGATCTAATAATCCTGCTGAGTGAATTATTTGCATGATTAAAACACTTATCATGAAATTCAGGGCAATGGAACAGGATCTTCCTAGTGCAATGTTACATCTACACTTTGGGACATGGGATTACTGTTAAGTTGGGGTCATGTGTGAAGACATGAAGACAAGTTTTTCAAAAATCAAAGGAGAATGAAGATAATACATGACCAACATGTACCAGTGGAACTGTCTAATCTATTCATACATCAGACAGTCAAAGTAATGCATCCTACACAAAGAACTTGATTATGCGCAAAGATTTCCAAAGTGTGCAGTGAGCTGAAATCCTACTAAGTCACAACAGCTAATGGAGCAATATTGTGGAGAAACAGCAGCCAACTCAGACTTGTACAGTACTCCAACTATGCATAGAACACACACAAAGACATTTGGATAATGAAAATGTGAATGGCCGTCATGACTAAAATGTCTCCACAGAGGCCAGCATCCCATCACCGAGTCACCCTTTGTTTAACACATGAACTGTCGTTGCCTTTAGTATTGCCTCTCAGAACGCCAGAATCTCTGGCACTCCCCTTGTTTTTTTTTTATTTCATTTAGCAATTACAAAATACAGTTTACAAAAAACAATTAACATTTACAGCTGTATACAACAGCAATTTTACAAGGGAGAGGAGCAGCAAAGCCGGACCCCAAACCCTACCGTTCAACCTGTTTACAGGGAATTGAGGACAAACCACAAATCCCAGTTTCAAATATGAAAAGGCAGCAACAATGACATTTATACATAAAACAATCCTATTACATAAAAAAGTGCAGACAATACAGACCCAGCAAGCCCCTGTCCCTCCCACCTTCCGACCACTCTAAGGCAGCCCGCCTCTACCCACCTTCTGGCTGGCACTCCTCTTGTTTTGTTTTTCCTTTTATATTAACCCCCACACTACCGCCTAACTGCGGTAGTGCTTATCTTTCCCCAGCACCCATGGTGTGAGTGTGCAGGTGAGCACTCCTCTTGTTCTTATTTTTTGCCCCAGCACCCATGGTGTGTGTGTGCAGGTGTGAGACACAGTGAGAGACACAAAGTCCACAAATCTTTATTCAAATTCCACCACCAGGAAGATAGGAAAACATCCGGGTGGCCAGTGACAAACACTGCCCTTCACATCAAAGGGCAGTGCTGTGTGATCAAAATAGTGAAGGGGAGGGTAGGGACTAAATCAAAATAGAGTTGGAGGGAGAAATAATGCACTCCACTCCCTGCGGCGCCCACCTCTCCCTGAACAACTCCAAGGTGTTGGTCGACACCGCGTGCTCCTTCTCCAAGGACACCCGGTCCCTAACGTAAGCACTCCTCTTGTTATTTGTCAGTCAGGTGTACCTGATTGGACCAGATTAACAGCCCCAATAAGGGAACTCATATTCTATGAGGTCCAGCTGACTGACCTAGTTATAATCACTAAATCCCTCCCCCTGATTGATTACCATGGAGTGCCTTCATTATGTGGTTTTAGTTCAACCTATCTTTTTGCACAATACCAGGTCCAGTACTGCTTGCTCTCTAATTGGCTCTAAACATGCTGTTCTAAGAAACTAGATGGAAATGTGTTGCTGGAAAAGCGCAGCAGGTCAGGCAGCATCTAGGGAACAGGAGAATCGACGTTTCGGGCATTAGCCCTTCTTCAGGAATGAGGGAAGTTGGTCCAGCAGGCTAAGATAAAAGATAGGGAGGAGGGACTTGGGGGAGGGGAGTCGGAAATGTGATAGGTGGAAAGAGGTCCACCAACCAACCAACCAACCCAACCACCCTGTAGCTCAACATTTCAATTCCCCCTCCCACTCCACCAAGGATATGCAGGTCTTTGGACTCCTCCATCGTCAGACCACAGCGAAACGACGGTTGGAGGAAGAACGCCTCATCTTCCGGCTAGGAACCCTCCAACCACAAGGGATGAACTCGGATTTCACCAGTTTCCTCATTTCCCCTCCCCCCAGCCTGTCTCAGTCAAATCCATCAAATTCAGCACCGCCTTCCTAACCTGCAATCTTCTTCCCGACCTCTCCGCCCCCACCCCAGTCTGACCTATCACCCTCACCTTGACCTCTTTCCACCTATCACATTTCCGACGCCCCTCCCCCAAGTCCCTCCTCCCTATCTTTTATCTTAGCCTGCTGGACCAACTTCCCTCATTCCTGAAGAAGGGCTAATGCCCGAAACGTCGATTCTCCTGTTCCCTAGATGCTGCCTGACCTGCTGCGCTTTTCCAGCAACACATTTCCATCTCTGATCTCCAGCATCTGCAGACCTCACTTTCTCCTGTTCTAAGAAACTACTCAAGAACATTCCACAAAGTCCTTATCTAGGTTACTTTGCCCATCTCATTTTTCCAGGGTATGTGTAGACCGAAATTGTCCACAATTAATGCCTTATCTTTCTAACAAGCTCTCAAAATTTCTTTCTTTATACTCTATCCTTGCTACAGTTAGGGAGGCTTGTACTTCATGCCTACAAGTGATGCCTTACCTTTCGGGTTTCTTACCTCTGTCCAAACTATTTCCACATCCTGATTTCATGATCTTGAGTCGTCCTTCACTCTTAGGTTAAGACCATTAACAGAGCCATCCCTCCATGTTTTCCTCACTTTCTGTCCTTCCTAAATGTTATGTACTCTTCAATATTCACCAATCAGTATTTGTCATTCTGCCAGAAACCTCAACACTCTGTACAAAGATAGTGGGATCACATAGTTGCGGCATTCAGTTTGTGGATCACAAACATATTGACATGGATGCAGGATCACATGAAGTACAATAATGTCATGAGTCATCAGGTGATCTACCTACAGAAGCCATATCCCATCAACTCTACCACAAGCTTCACTCATTGTTCTCATCACACACCTACCCATGATCTCCATCAACCTGATGTACATTAACATTCATTATTTATCTCAATCTCACGTGCACAGCACTGTTTAAGTCTCTCACTCACATCCCAGAGTTTGCATGTACAGGCAGTTCCCAGGTTATGAATGGGTTCCATTCCTGAATACAATTACAAATCCATTTGTACACCAGTCAGAACTCAATACAGCAGAATATAAACTGGCTGTTTGTAAGCCCAAGTGAATGCTCACATTTTGGATCCTTAAAATTAATATTAATATGGGATCTCATTCAGAAGTGTGACTGTTTGTAAGTTAGATGATTGTAAATTAGGAACCACCCATACCTCCAGCACATGGATGCAGTGTCACAGGAAGTACAATATGGCGGTGACGGAGTAGGTAGCATCTGACAGGCACAACTCCAAATGATGCATCACAATCACTGATGCACACCTTTCTATCTTTTTAGGACAATGTGATGCATAACTAGAGGAAGCAACATCTCCAGTTGGGTGGAGGATAGGTACGTTTTATATTCATGGACTAGCTATCACTTGAACAGCCGTGACCAAAGCTGAAAACAGTAGTAGAAGTGAGAGCATTGAAGTTGACAGTATACTCAGAACAAATTCCCCTCACAGCATTCCAGTTCTCCCCCTTCCCACAACCTCTTAAAACCAGATGTGGACCATTCAGCCCACTGAATTCCACCATTCAATTAGATCATGGCAGATTTGATAATCATCTACCCATGTTCATAAAGACACTTCTCCATATGTCTAACTGATGGAGTTCATTTAACGTATACACCTTTGCAAAATGATTCCATTCTAAGAAGGAGTTACCCTCAAGCTAGACATGGTGTTGTGATTCAATGAGCACTGTCACAATTTGGACATAGTTCTGAAGGTATCCGCCACTGATTGGGTACATGTTGATATAAAAGCTGAGCTTTCTTTGCCTGTAATCCCTGCCTTTAAACGGTTGGGTTTGCTGTACCTGTGACCCTGAGTGTGTTATATCTGTGTTACCAACACAGCAGGTTTGGATTGCAAGACCAATATTGAAGTCTTTTCTGAAGTTAAATCATTATTCTCTAGGAGGAGACTCTACCTAACTCGTGGAATGGAAGTACTTTCAATTAATTGATCACAAATTAATTAGGGATTAGGTTGCCAAATGTATATATAAAACTGTCACAGTGCTGCTCTGCGTTGTTTGATGGGTTAACCATTTCTCTGCCTCCTCTGATGGAATACATATCATGCAATCATCACACTTTTTTTGGAGAGAATTTACCACCATATCAATTATAGAAGCATCTTCTCCAAACTTCTCAAATACTCTGAGCGAATGCATGAGTATTGCCTTCATGTGATTTGCTGCTGCATCCAGATTGTCCATCCCCTGAGCAAGGAAGTAAGCCTGGATCCCCAAAGTCTCATGGCGTGGGCCAATATCCCAGCAGAGGAAGGAAAAGTGGCCTGAGCCAATAAATTTAAACATTTTTCCATCATTCTCAGAGCCACCTTTGTTGTAAATTTTGTATCTTGTGACTACTCAAGAGATAACACTAGTTTCTAAGTATGTAACAGGGCTTTATTTATGGTTCCATATAATGTCTGCTCAGCCCTGGCTTCCAGCTCTTTCTACAGTTTGTTTACTCTGAGTTCAAATCCAGGCTTGGTCAATCATAACGCAGTTATCAGGTTGACATAAGCAAGCACAAAGCAACTAAACATTGCAATCTTCAATAAGATACAAATGATTACGATAATAGAATGCAGAGTCAGGTGACAAGCAACAGAATGCATATCTGGTTAACTACAGGAAGTAGACGGTAAGGACGGTAAGTGGCATGAGGTGATCCCACAGAATCAATGAGGAAAACACTTTATTCAAGTTGATACTGATGATTTAGACTTTGGATTCAGAATGATGGAGTTGGGCTTTCAAAGTATCACATCTGGATGGATTTTGGGTCCTGACCCTGCACCTCAACTGCATCACTCATGTGACGCTAGATTTCAATATAAATGCCTTCTTTGGGCAGGAGGTGAGCTTGACGTTCCATTAGTGATGGCATGAGCCTCTCCAGGAGGCAGGAGCTGTCTACCTGACACCAGTGACAAAGGCAGACAGCAGCCATGTTGGATCCTGTCACTACCTTGCAAAGAAAAAGAGCAGACACCTTCCTGAGAGAAGAAGTATTAATGCAAAGGGAAGTCGTCTTGAGCCCAAATAAAGATACAGTGCTCAACTCTGGTTCAAATTAGCCCACAAAACAACTGTTCTCAACAAATAAAAAGAAACATTCAACTGTCCCCAGATGCAAACTGTTTCAGTTTGCCAATATGCCTCATGAAAATCCAATGCAAACATCCCCACCCCCACCATTCCTATTGACAAATACCTAAAGATTAACTGCCAATTGTAGGAAAAGCCCATCTGGTTCACTAATGTCCTTCAGGGAAGGAAATCTGTGATACTCACCTGCTCTGGCCTACATGTGACTCCAGACCCACAGGAATGTGGTTGACTCCCAACTGCCCTCTGAAATGGCCAAGCAAGCCACTTGTTTTCATTAATCGCTACGCAGTCTCAAGCAAGAAGTGAAGCTGGATGGACCAACTGGCATCGACCTAGGCACCAGGGACAATCTACAGCAAGTGGACTGCAGCAGTTCAGAAAGGCAGCTCAGCACCACCTTCTCGAGGGCAATTAGGGACGAGCTGTAAACGCCAGCCCAGCCAGTGATGCCCACTCCACACGAGGGAATTTTAAAAAACTGGATGTGAAAGGGTTCCTCATTCCACACCCAACTCCTACTCCATTTTGAAAATTGTACATAGCCCCAGAGTACAAATGTAAAAGTCAATAAAAGCAGTAATAATGGTTAATGAGGCCACGGCAAAAAAAAATCAAAACAAGCTTTTATTTGTAGAAAAATGGAATTGAAGAGTAGAAAATTTATACCAGGCTTTTACTGAACCTTAGACCATACTTCAAGAGTTGTTCTGTTCATCATGTTATTCAAAAACAATTGGAGATGAAGGAAGAAAGCCGTACAACTTTCTGAAACCAGATTTGCAAAGTTATAACCATCTGGAAAGCAAGGATAGACTGGGCCTCTTTAAAAGAGAACATTAAAGGGTAATCTAAATGCAAACATGATGAAGGTTTTGGAAGAATAGATGGAAAGATAATTTATTTCTCATTCATTCATGAATGTGACTATCGCTGGCTGCATCAGCATTTATTGCCTGGAGGGTAATTAAGAGTCAACTGTGGGTCTACATGTAGGCCAGACTAGGTAAGGATGGCAGATTTCCTTCCTTAAAGGGAATTAGTGAACCAGATGAGTTTTCCTCCAACCATCAGCAATCATTTCGTGGTCATCATTGGACCCTTACTTTCAGATTATTAATTCGAATTCCACCATCTGCTACAGTGGGATTCAAAGTCAGATCCCCAGAACATAACCCGAGGGTCTCTGGATTAATAGCGCAGAGAGAATACCACTAGGCTATTGCTCACTCATTTCTGGGGAAGCAAAATGCAATGCCATCAATATAAGATAGTTCACCAAAACAAAAAGACATGGAATTCAGGACAAACCTGCACTACCCAGAGAGTAATGAGAATGCAAACTCCTTACCATGTGGAGGTGAAGATTAGATTAGACTGTTTACAGTGTGGAAACAGGCTCTTCAGTCCAACAAGTCCACATCGACCCTCCAAAGAGTAACCCACCCAGACCCATTCCCCTAACACTACAGGCAATTTATCGTGGTCAATTCACCTAACCTACACATTTTTGGACTGTGGGAGGAAACCCACGCAGACACAGGGAGAATGTGCAAACTCCACACAGTCAGTCGCCTGAGGCGGGAAATGAACCAGGGTCTCTGGCGCTGTGAGGCAGCAGTACTAACCACTGTGCCACCATGCCACCCACAATGGGTATATTTAACAGAGCATGGATATATTTAACAGGAGGTTAGCCAAGCATCTAGGGCATAAACGATTGCGCTAAGCTTGATGAGAAATAGAGGGACATTCAGGTACAGCACAAACATTGGCAATGTTGGGTATATTGTTCTGCTTTTGTGCTGTACACCCTTTTCAATGTTGCGAAAATTAATGTAACATTCCTTATAAGGAAGTTATTGAATGCGAGATGGTTAATGGGGAGTTTATGACCCCACATGGCTAAGAGTCTGAGCCCTGGAAGCCCTGAATGGTTCCTCTGCACCCTGACAGCTATTAGAGAATCAATACTGGTAATATATCAGTTTCTACTCAGCATCCTATAAAATAGCATAGCATTGAAATGGAAACTGACAGGTAGTCATTCAGACAAAGTCTGTGGGTCAAACACATTGGGAAAAAATGTGCTCCTCAAGGGAGTATCACTGATGTTGTCATCCAAAAGAAATGAAAAGGGAAAACAGATAAATGTTCTCTTTACTTTACACAAAAACCAGTGACCTGGACAGTCATAAAATAGAATGTAACCAACCCTAAATGTTCCTTTAGTGAATGTAACACTACGCCATGGTTCATTTTCTGAGTAGCTGTGAAGATGTAGGCTGCTTTTTCTACATTTTCTGTTTCAGTTCATTTTGCCATGCATCGTGAAGTGAGAAATGCAAGATGAGTGTATCTTAAAGTAATGATAAATAACACGCATGAGAAAAGGAAAGAAGAGACTAGTAATTTGGCTGACTATTTGGGATTGGGGGTAGGGAGGTTGTAATTTGAAGGCTTAATGCACTAATCTTGCTTTACAGGTTTCATTAGCAAACAACACTCACAGTGCAGATCTCACAGCCGAAAATGCTTTAACTTGGTTATTGAGCAGAAGAACCCTAATCAATATCTTTTAGCAGCATTATATGTTACTGAGCTAGTTGGACTGTTTTTTTTCCCATTTCAGCATCAGACTTTGCATAAAGAATTGCTCAAAAGGGTCGACAAAACAAACTCAAGATATTTGATGACACACTGGAGCTTTCAAAGGGCAGCAGATGTCACCATACCAATGTCCTTTGTCCTAACACCAGCAAAACCATCTCACTGTTCCATTCTATTGTCATGAAGTTTGTGCCTTGAATAGTTAATTTTCAATCTCCCTCCTTCGTTCATTCATTATTGAACAGTCAGTCAGCATTACAAATATCTCCAATTAGTCAATAAGAGGAAAATAATCAACTGCACAAGCCGTGGCTATTTGGGCAAATTTATATGAAAGGTATTCATGCTTGAAAACTGTTTCTGTGTCAGAAGAAATATTTGTTATACATGAGATTTGGATGTCGTGAAGCAAACAGCTGTGGCGTCCTAGTGGAAAGAGTCCCTACTTTACTGTTTATGTTTCATGAATATTCATACTTTAATTAGCAAATAGGTTTGTTCTGCTTTAATTCTAATTGACTTTTACAACCATTCTCCTTGAGGGGCAATACCAGAAACTTGGGGATGGAGGAAAAAAATCAAGACTTCACAGCAGGGTTGCATTTTATTCCATTCTTTTCAGCCCTACCACATACAACAATACCTTAAAACAATTCTTAAACAAATGTGCCCTCCTGTGAACTGGGACACAGGAGGGAAAAATGCATATAATAAAACAAACAGCACTTTAAATGAGCAGCTTCAATTTAAATTACTTTGTTGATGATTAGTAATGTTAACGTTAATATATTGCAAGAAATTGCAAGTGGACAGTATATTGCCAAATACATTGCAAGACAGATAATTATCTAGTACGAAACATGGAGATACTTTCATTTCTGTTTTCTCTATACCACTAAATGTTAAGTATTTTACCTTTTTTCTGGATTGCCACAAAATATTCTTTATAAATGTAACAATATATGCACATCCACATAAAATACAACAAACCACACAACTCCAAATGCTATAAATATTAAAGCACACAGTGTTATGGAATTATATGTTTAACACAACCGCAAGCCATTTACATACAGCCACATGATTACATTGTAAAACAATTAAATTATCAGAACTGCTACAGCCACATAATGTCTTGAGGTAGTGTTACAGTTGCATTTTGCCCAAAGCCCAACACTAAACCTTATCTACTTAAAACAGATCTGTAATTAAGATAAACGTATTAAAAATCAATTCGAGAGTTTTCCCATAATTCTGTGTGGTTACCACAAATTAGGACCAGCGAAAGTTTTAATTGTTATTTAAGGATGAATGTTCTCTATACATTCACACATTAACAACTCAATTGCAAGGTGTAAAACAGTTCCTTGGTTAATGATAACCTTCTTGGTTTCCTCATGTTGAGCCTTAGTTCAGCACTAATCCAAATCAATGTCACAAAAACAGAAATTTACCACTGTGGCAGTTTGAACCAAATACGTACACTATATGCTAATAAGGCTTCAGCAGTAACTAACCACCTCAATGCTCAACCAAACATATAATTTAGGAGTCAGAATAATCAGTGAAATAAAACTGAGTAATTGATGGATAATATGGAAGGGTGTTTTTCTTCCTTGATGTAAGATATGATACAATTCATTTACTTATTATTGCATTTGAAATAGTGCAGTTCAAACAAATCCTGGGAGTGGCAACTGTGCCAGAATATTATGCTTTTGCTTGCATTAGGAAATTGAAAGGTGTTACTGAAAACAACTTCAGAGGAAAACCACCATTTTAAAATCATGTTAACTGAATTCTTGTATGAAGTGAGTTACTTTTTCTGGCTTACTTGCATATTAGTAATTTGAACATACGGTATCGCAACAAAACCTGAGGGAATTCTGAAGTCACTGCGGCTCAAGACAATATCTGCAGTTTCCCAGTTGAATTTAAGAACTTCAGACTGATTTCTGAGAGGATCTCATGTTCATGATAGTCTGAGCAAGCTACTCGTGTCATTCTGAACCATAGTTTCGAACAGCACTGCGTGATATATGCCTCACTGCTTCATCTATTCTGGCAGCATTATTTAGACATGTGTCTTGCAACTGATCACTGGACAAAAAACATAGATTGTCAAACCTGATTTTGTCTTTGATGCTGTGATCACATTACACTATAAATTCTCATCTGGAATGCAGTGCCTGAAAATATAACTAACTTTCAAAAAGGAAACCTTTGTAAGGCCATTAGGAAGAAGTGGGACTAATTGGCTTGAAAGAGCTGGCTTAGGTATAATTAGCTGAATGGTCTTCCCTGTGCTGTAAGGTGCTACAATTCTGCAGTTAATAATTCATCGAAAAAAATCTTCTTTCCACTAAATTAAAATAACAGAGAATGGTATTTCAGATAATAGTGGCAATCATTTGTGCCTACTGGAATAAGAGTCCAGAAATATTCTTCTAAAAAGATTTATACATGGATTATAAGTAATTCTCTTAGCTAAATTAAAGGAATATTTTTGTACCCGTTGGTTGGCAAATAGCCTAAAGTGTTAGTGTCAGAGCACCCTGAATTTATTATAACATGTTGTTAGAAATATTTGCTGGCCATCATGCCACTTGAACTACAGTCGATACACAGCTGATCAAAACACAAAATTTCAACACTGTCCTATTGTATAGAAATCCTGGTCCAGTTACATTTCTCAATACACTGGTTAATTTTTTTTTTGCTTTATTCTCACCATTCTCTCCCCTCCCCTCATTCTGTCTCTCCTGAGGTTATTGATTGTCCCAATGAGAATTTTTGTTTGTGAATTTTGAAGGTTACGGGAGCATGAAAGTATCAAGCTAATTTTCCTTCTATTCACTCAATATCCATATTTGCAATTCCAATATTTGCAAATCTAGCTGTGCAGATTGCTGGAAAGAAAACAGGACTAGTAACTTTGACTGGCATTCCTTCCCTCATGCTGTTGAAGATATTTGTCATTGTCTTAGAGCTCAGTTTCAGATCAACTCATTCAAATTGGGGAACACATCAGGAATATCGCTGGCCCACATGTCCAGCCAGATAAATTTATTATATCATTAGAAGAACTGAACCAGTTGTAGTTTATCTATAGGTTTTGCTTAATATTTAAGTAAAAGACGCAAGCAAGAATGATTCTTTACAATGTTGTATCTAACACTATACTAATTAATATAGATTGAGAAGAGATTGTTCCACATAATTAAAAGATTGTTTCAAATGTTACTATGTGTTTTCAAATAATCTCACTTCAATAGTCTAACTGCATTTCTTTGTTGGGTGTGCAATTCTCAATATAGATTCAATCAGTGCAAATCCAAGCCATGATGTGCATTTTGGGAATCAATATCTTTGCAAAAGACATTTAAAGGATCTATACTGTAACAAGTGTGCAAAATCCTTAATAATCGTACATAGTTTTTTAAAATTGCATCAATTCAATAATTTGCTTAACCCTGGGAGCAGAAAGGAACTGCCTGCACTTATGTGGTACTTTAGCAAATACATTCTGCAAAATTCTGTCAGTCTGCTGTTAGGTTGTCGATAGTTTGCTAATTCCAGGGTCTGTAGCCATCGTTGTGCAGAGTGGTGACTCCTGTGGTGACTCTGTAGGGACTGCATTCCCCTTTATATGGATTCCGTGGGGCTGCCGGTGAATCCTCGCTTGAATTGTAAGCGTAATCTCCATCCACATTGCTTTTCTGACTGATTGGCAAATGGTGCAGTTCCTGCGTGACTTCAGAATCTACCTGGAGCCTCTCATCTGATTAACAAATTAGTGTAGATGTTAGAAACAAAAATAAAACACACTCTCTAGAGGAAGTAAACCTGCAATTTCATCTCAGGCAATCATATAAAATCATGCGGGGCATGGATAGAGTAAATAGACAAGGTCTTACCCCTGGGGTAGGGGAGTCCAGAACTAGAGGGCATAGGTTTAGGGTGAGAGGGGAAATTTATAAAAGGGACCTATGGGCAATTTTTTCATGCAAAGGATGGTGTGTGTATGGAATGAACTACCAGAGGAAGTGGTGGAGGCTGATACAATTACAACATTTAAAAGGCATCTGGATAGGTATATAAATAGGAAGGATTTAGAAGGATATGGGTCAAATGCTGGCAAATGGGACTAGATTAGTTTAGGATATCTGGTCAGCATGGATGAGTTGGACCGAAGAGTCTGTTTCCGTGCTGTACATCTCTATTGCTCTATGACTCCATGGTAATCTAAGAAACCAGTAGCTTCCCATACAAGATATTAATTCAGAAAACATTGTGAATCATCTTCAATTCTAGCACTTGAGATACAAATTGTTTCATTGTATTCTTTTCCCTCCAAATTTTGGGAATCCTGCCTGTGCCATGCCTCATCCAGCAGGGTGCTCCAGTATCCTGCTCACAAAGTAGGGTGCCGGATTGTCCCTCTCTACCATGTCCAGGCAAATGTCAGGAACAGTACAGGGCAGCTCTGGGGCTGACAGTGTTTGTCTGGCTGAGTAATGGTCTTTTAAAGATGGCACCAGCATCACGGATGCTGAATGATTCCAGGATCTCCGTTGAGGGATGGGTTGTCCTGGGAATGGCGTGAGTTAAGATGGGATGGAAATGGGTCATGATTACTCACCATAAGGACTGAAATAACAATTAATGTGGCAAGTTTGGTAAGATATGGAGAGATAACCCGCTCAGCCTTGCAACCTCCATCAGGCCTGACATAACTCACACTTAGCCAAAAAAGCTAAGATTCAGCCCTTAATTTCTATTAATGCAAATGTCTAATATTTTGCTGCATTTATTTCAATGGAGTCATTTAATGATATTGCTATTCTAACCTTGTGCTTAATTAATATCTATGAATGTACATCCTGCTGTTTAGATTTGCCAGAAAGTGGATGCAAAACCAACTTTTCTTTGAGGTTCTTACTTTAGATTGGGTTAAAATTGCCAACCTGTTGTATCTGCAGTTCAGTATTGCATTGTAATGTTAGCTAGTGCCGCAGCCAGCATGTTATCCTTGAATTTAGACTCCATAATGATAATGCAGATAAAGGCACAGCTCAATGTAATATTAAACCACATATATTGAAAGATTTCCGATTTGACTCCTGAATTAAACAAATTAACTGATCTTAGCCCAGATTGCAAGAGTTGTATCATATTTACAGCAACAAAATGGAGCATTCAGTCAACAGACCAATTTCACCAGTTAGCTCTGCTCATCCTCCTCGTTTAATCCAATCAACGTATCCCATTATTCCCTCCTCCATCATCTACTTATCTAACACCCCCTCAAATATATCCATATTATTTGCATCAACAACTTCATGTCACAGCCAGTTCCACAAACTAAGCATATCCATGTTCCCTATTTGATTGCCGAAGGGGCTGTTTCCATGCTGTATTACTCTACCCTATGTTTATGATAAATACGTTTAGTCATTTCCATAAGTGTAAACATGATCAAAAAATTATTCTCTGAAATCATCTCTTAAAATTAAACACAGGTTGGACCGAAGGGTCTGTTTCCATGCTGTACATCTCTATGACTCTATGACCTGACAGTGTTCTCCATTCTAGAGAAATGTCCCAGACATTTCTTACCTGAATCTTACATTAAATCTTACCTGAAAGATAACCATTCCGTTCTGGATTCATTCTATTAAATCCTACATCTTCAGCAGTGCCCAAACTATTCACAGTGATCCTAGTGTGGTAAACCCAGGTCATATTTATATTTAACACAACTTTCTCAATAATATCCCTTGAATCCTTACAGTACTTGTGTTTTTTCATGATCTTTTTCATCTGATTAAAAAGTTTTAGTCATTTGTATTCCCAAACCCTAGTTAAACCAATTTTCCCATGAGTAAATGCCTTCTTTATAACTCCTACCCAAATGCACACCAGATACTTCTACTGAAACTAATTTGTGAATTATAGTTATTCTGCAAATTTGTTAATGCCTCCATGTATCCTTTTTCCCCTATGTTTTGGCACAGTTCCCTTCTGTCTTAACTAAATTTGCCATCTGATTTCATCCACAAAGATTAAAATGGCATTTGTAGTTCCTGAATCTAAACTGTTTGTATAAATGTGGTACCAGCACAGAGGTTTGCAGGAATGCTGCATTTTCCAATGAGTAGCTAGTATTCAGCCTCACTTTGTCTTCTGTTTTATAGCCAGCTTTCTCTCCATTGTGCTACTTATCCTCAAACTGTACATGTTCTGTCCTTAATCATAACCCTAATATGTGGTGTTTTATTAAATGCATCATAGAAACCTTTTACTTAGTCTCACGCAGTGCCTAGTAATGTACCCTTTCCTTTACTGTACTACTTCAAAGAATTAAATAAGATTGTCCAAAAATGATCCTACTTTTTGTAATCTTTGCTGATGATTCTTCCTTATATTATTCATTTCTCCATGGTTTTTATTACAATTTTGTGTAAAAATTCCATTATCTTTGTGACCACTGATAATAAACTGATTGATCTATGATTCCCTGGACTTATTCAGTTTTATTATTTAGATATAGAAGTCACACTTGCTGGCTTCCAATCCTCTGACACTAGTCCCTTTCCACATGGAAAATAGACATTATTCTCTACTATCCCCAACGTAATGCACATTGAATCATGTTTGGGACTTTGTTTTTATCCTTTTAAAATCTGATTAATTTATCAATTCTTTAACCATTTATATGCTTTTATATCTTTTTGTAATAACTTCTTTTGATGCTATATGCTTGTGTTGGTCACCCTGGTAAATATCAAAGCAAAGTAATTTTTTAACATTTCATTCTCATCGTCTTTGAGGTTATTGTACATATCCCTTAGTCATCACCGTCGAAATTGGCTTTTTTTTCAATTAATTATTTATCTTTAAAATACTTGTTTTTCCATTTTATATTCCTTCATGGTTTTGCTTTGCCTTTGTCAATGAGCTCATGGCTTCTCTCTTAACCTCTTCATATTTCTTTTGTCACCTTCTGCATGTTGATTTAGTATCTACTTTTTCTTGGTTTCAATTTGGTCTTTTCTTTTTTTTTAATCCATTCTGTATCATTACTGGTTGGTTTGTTCTATCCTTAGACTTTACGAACAACTATTTATTGTTTCTTGTTCTATTTCTTTCCTTGCCAGTAGACTTTTCTTTCCTAATTTTATTCTCATTTCCCTAAAATTAATTTTTTCCAAGTTATTACTTTGATCTTATGGAGTCCTAGAGGTCTACAGCATGACAACAGGCCCTTTGGTCCATCCTGCCCATGCTGCTCAGTTTAAACTCATCCCATTTGCCTGTGTTTGGTCCATATCCCTCCATACCTATCCCATCCATGTACCTATCTACATGTTTCTTAAGCCTTACTTATATCCTTCTCAATATCAGTCTTAAACCTAACATCATTATCAAAGTTGCCCTAGATGGTCCCCTCCAGTTATTTACATACTCTGGTAGATTTTCTATTACTAGACCCAGATGTAACCCCATTCTTAGAATCCCTACAGTGTGAACAGGCCATTAGGCCCAACAAGTCCACACTGATTCTCCAAAGAATATCCCACCCAGCCCTATTCCCCTACTCTATTGCTCTATATTTCCCAAGACTAATGCACTTAACCTACACATCCCTAAACACTATGAGCAATTTGGCATGGCCTATTCACCTAACCTTTTTATCTATTCACCTAACCTGCACATCTTTGGACTGTGGGAGGAAATCCACACAGACATGACAAAAATGTGCAAAATCCACTCAGACAGTCACCTGAGGTTGGGATTGAACCCAGGTCCCTGGTGCTGTGAGGCAGCAGTGCTAACCACTGAGCCACCATGCCGCCATTCTGTTATTTTTACACGATGAATAAGAAAGGATGTATCCTCGAAAGTCTAAATCCTATATGTCATTTTGTTAATTTCCCCATCATCCAAATGTCTGTGAAGTGTGCTCAAGTGGTCAGTAATAGATGCTGTCGGTGTGCATGGGAAACCAAGGGATAAAAAAAGTTTATTGAAGCATTTAAGAACTGAACTATTAAACTACTAAGCAAAATGCCTGGTATAAAATTGGAGGAGATGCATAGTATTTAACATCCTACTGTCTTGGAAAAAACAAAAGCTAATTTTGTAACTGAGGAAACAGAAGAGAAATAGTTGAAAGAAGAAAGAAAATATATGATAAAGTCTTTGAGCCACATTTATATAGGAGGAATTTGGATCTTATTCATAATGCCAATTGCATGTTGCTTGCACACCATACTAAAGAGAACAATAAGTGCTTCAGTCAGTGGTAAAGCAGGAACAGCCCAAATCAACTAACCAGTTTCTCCTCAAATTTATCAATAGGGGATGTACAAAATAATGTCAGCAATCTGATTACAGTCAACTCCCATTATCTGGTATTCAAGCATCCAAAATTCTCATTAACTGGCAAAACTTTCAAAGAACATTTACCATTTTTATAAGGTTTCTTCAAAAATATCCATTTGAATTTGATGCACCAGCCAGCAATGTAACACAGTGACAGTCAAACCTCTAACTAAGCTCATAGGGGAAAGATGATCACTGGGGCAAAATATAAGACTGTTAATGCTTTTGACATTCATTGCTCATACAATCCCTACAGTGTGGAAGCAGGCCATTAGGCCTGACAGGTCAACACTGACCCTCCAAAGAGTAACCCACCCAGACCTATTCCCCTGCCCTATTTCTTGATATTTGCCCCTAACTAATGCACTTCACCTACATATCCCTGCACACTATGCGCAATTTAGCTTGGCCAATTCACCTAATCTGCACATTGTTGGACGGGGGGAGAAAACTGGAGCTCCCCAAGGAAACCCACACAGACACTGGGAGAACATGCAAACGCCACACAGTGGCCCGCGGCTGGAATCGAACCCAGGGCCCTGGTGTTATGAGGCAGCAGTGCTAACCGCTGGGCTGCTGAGCCACCATGCTGTCCATGCAAACTCTGGAAAGAAAAAGCAAATGGAAATTAAATTTAAAATGTCTATCACATTGTCAGGATGTCCAAAAGTATTTCACAGTAAATGAACCTCTTTTCAAATGTAACCTGTAATGATTGCAACGAGGTCAGCCAGGTGGACCTCAGAGTATGAGTTCCCTGACTGGGGCTATTAATCTGGTCCAATCAGGGAGCCTTGGCTGACAGAGAAGAATGGGAATGTCAGATATTCTGTTCACTCTGAGCACTGTCTCTGAGGGAACTGGATCAATGTCAAGGACTCACTGCTTGTAAATAAAGGGTGACTTTATGGAATACTGGCCTCTGTGAAATTATTTCAGGGGCAACAAAATAAAAGCACACTCCTGAAGAAATTTGCTTGCAACAGTCAACTCTGGCATCATGCCATTATTTGGGAAGCTTGACTTGTTTGATCCTGCTGTCAAAGACTGGGCCCAGTATGTGGAAAGAATGCATTATTTTTTTCAGGCAAATTACATTAAGGCAGACAAAAAGCAACAAGTAATTCTCCTGATGGCTTGTGGACCTACAGCCTTTTTGATTATTAGGAGCCTGACTTCCCCTGAGGCAGCAGATACTAAAACCTTTCAAGAGTTGACAAATTTAGTTAAAGAATATTATGACCCAAGTCTTCTCTACTTCTGAGATTCTATCAGTTTTACTCAGTAATTCAAGAACCAGGGGAATCCGTATTGGGATTTTTGACTCGGTTAAGGTGACTAGCAGAGGCATGTGATTTTGGTTTCACTGTAAATGAGGTGCTGAGACACTGTTTGGTGTGTGGGATTAATGATGTAACTGTGCAAAAGTGCCTAGTACCTGAAGTCCAACTGGACTTCAGACAGGCACTACACCTAGCTTTGTCACTGGAAAATGTGGCAAGTGGAGCATATGAGCTGCAGGGTATTCTGAGGGAAATGCATATCCTCACCAGTCTGACTGAGCTTGGGGAACACCATTTGAGTGTAGGCAATTGCACAGCCTCATTCAAGATATATCCTGAATAGAGGGATTCTAGGTCAGCCCACAGCAAAATCCCAAAACAAAGACAAGCCTTGGCCAAAAGGTTAACATTTTCCTCAGGATCAGGGCCAGCAAGCCATAGTAATTACCGACAGTGTACGGACTCGAGACAGCAAAAGAGTCCCACAAGACCTAAATTGAGGAAGTGAACTCATCGGCCAGTAATTAGGAGAGTGCACACCCTGGAAAGTCCACCTACATCTGGTTTTCAACAATTAAATTTCTTAGCAACATCCAAATCAGAACAAATCAAAATAAATGTCTTGTCCCGGTTCTAATGGAGAACAGTACCACGCTGCTGTTTCAATGATCACAGAACTAGTCTTTAACAAAATTCACAAGACCTTGGCTAGATTGAGAACCTATACCAGGGAACCTTTATAGAATAACACTACAACTTTGGTTCTGGTCGCTTATGAGTTGCAGCCGGTTCAGTTACCATTGATTGTAGTAAAAGGTTTGGGCCCAAGCTTGATGGGGCGAAATTGGTTGAGAAAGATTCACCTGGATTGGCTCAATATTTTTCGATTAGAAAATGGCTGCCTGAGTGAAGTCCAATGAAATACCCAGAGGTGTTTCAGGAAGGACTAGGGGCTATCAGAGGAGGCAAGGCCGCCTTGTATTTTGACCAGAAAGGAATTACACAATTTTGCAAGGCCCTCCCAGTGCCATTTGCCTGACAGGTAAAAGTAAAGGCAGAAATCAGGAGGCATGAATCATTGAGCTGCATCCCACTGGCAGATACACCACCACTGGTACCACCTTTGAAAGAGTCCATAATGATTTTAAATTTTCTGGACAAACTTCCAGTGACAGCTGACAAAATCAGACTTTGGGTGCAGAAAGATCTGGTCCTGGCAAAACACGAACAGCTGGTGGTGACGGAGGGAAACCAAAGGGCCGACACAACCAGAATTTAAACCTTTCTGGACTGGGAGAGACCAAATCACTGTAGAGGATGGCATATTATTAAGGGGAGCAACAGTGATTGTCCCAAGCAATAATCACCTCCAGATACTGGCTGAACTCCACAAGGGCTCATTCAGGGGTGTCCAAAGTTAGATGAGAAGTTAGGTCTGGTGGCCAGGTTTGGATGCAGAGATAGCTGCGTTGATGGAGCTGCACACAGAGTGCCAACAAGGACAAATATTACCACCAGCTGACCCCACATATTTGTGGGAATGGCTGTGTAAACTCTGGACTCAGTTACACGTCAGCTATGCCACTCCTTTCATGGGCTCAATGTTCTTAGTCACTGTGGATGCCCACTTAAAATGGCTGGACGTACATTGAGTTCATTCATCAAACACGGGGATGACGATAGAAAAACTGTGAACCTCTTTTGCAATACACAGATGTGTTGGTCACAGATAATGAGCCATCATTTACCAGCAGGGAATTTGAGTATTTCCTCAAGTCAAATGGGATTCAACATATAAGGACAGCTCAACACCATGCATCATCCAATGATCTGGCAGAAAGAGCAGTCTTGACTTTGAAGGCAGGTTTAAAGAAACATCCTACAGCTTCACTAGATACCAAACAGACCTGTTTCCTGTTTGATTATGGGACTATCCCTCTTACAACTACAGGGATAGTTCCAACAGAGTTTCTAATGGAGAGAAAACTTTGCACCAGGTTAAACCTAGGCGAAAGTGATTACCGCAGATGCTAGAGATTAGAGTCAAGAACGTGTTGCTTGAAAAGCACAGCAGGTCAGGCAGCATCTGAGGAACAGGAGAATCAAAGTTTCAGGCATAAGCTCTTCATCATTCATTTCTGATGAAGGGCTGATACCTCGGATATTGCCTGACCTGCTGTGCTTTTCCAGCACTACACTCTTGACCAGGTTAAATCTGAAATTCCTGTACTTGGGTGGGAGGATGAAACAGCATTAGGAATGTCAATGCCAGACAGAAAACTCCGCTAAGCAAGAGCGATAATTTCCGTAAGTTTGGTGTCGGGACCACAGGAATGGTAATGGTAAGAGGTGAGGTCGACGTGAGGTCAGGTGCAGTGGCGTCTGGAGTTCAGGTAGGTGTGATGGTCCTGAACAAGCACATGGACCATTATAAAAGCTGAAAACTCGCAAACGATGCCGTTAGGCGGATTGGCCAAACTAAATTGTCTTAGTGTCCAGGAATGTGCAGGTTAGGTGGATTAGCCTTAGGAAATGCAGGGTTACAGGGCAAAGGTTGGGGGCTGGGTCTGGGTGGGATGCTCTTTGGAAGTGGTATAGACTCGATGGGCTGAATAGCCTGCATCCATGCTGTAGGGATTCTATGAAGCCCTTCACTATTATCCTCACAGTTCACAATACTTCCCAGTTTGGTGATCTATAAATGTTTGACATTGTGCCCTGTACACCCAGGTGGCTAAAGATCAGAAAAATCAGCTATCCCAACACTAGCTACTGAAAACATTCCTGCATTCTTCGCCCTAACACTTTCTCAGCCATTCCAAGCTTCTGCACTTTCTGATCAGCATGCTGTTGCGTTGACCTCTGGTTCAGGAAGTGACTGCCAAAGGTCACTGAGTGTGTGGTCATTGAAGGTCCACGCACCAAAGATAAAGTTACAGGGAGTATTGCTTTCCTCCAGACAACTGCTCTGCATAATTCTCTCATTGCTATAACTCAACCAACTTTGTTTTGCTTCTACTGCCTCCCCCCTTTATAGTCTATAGGCTCCAGCTTTGCTGGCAAGGCTGTTATGTGGCACTTATCAAATATCTTTTGAAAATCTACATGCACCTTACCAGGTGTGCATCAAATTTCTCTGCTGCTTGATTAAAAACATCAGTTAAATCAATTTTAAAAATTCGCCTTCAACAAGATAAAGCGAAAACTGCGGATGCTGATGATCTGAAACAAAAATTGAAATTGCTGGAAAAAACTCAGCAGGTCTGTCAGCATCTGTGGAGAGAAAACAGAGTTAATGTTTTGAGTCCAATGACCCTATTTCAGCTCTGAAGAATCTTAACTCTTTTCTCTCTGCAGATGTCACCAGAGTTTCTCCAACAACTTATTTTTCCTCAACAAATCCATGGCAGATCTCTGTCAGTAAAACACACATGTCCAAACGTCTGTTAACTTTGTCCTGGATAATAATTTCTAAAAGCTTCTCCATCTCTGAATTAAACTGGCTGAGCGACAGCAGCTTGGTTTAGCCTTCCAACATTTTTTGTTTGGAACATTTGCAACTTTCCAGATTATCTGGCACTTTCCACTGACCCTGATCTCCATATACTAAATGAACAGAGACTCATTTTGCCTATGGTGTTGTGGCCTGCAGTCAGAACAGGTGTAGTTTCCTCCCACCACTAATACAGCCACGAATGTGTACTTGGGAGAATCCAAGGTGAGAGAACACAAACTGATACAGTAGCTTGATTGGCTAGGAAGATAGAGAAAAGGATACAGAGAGAGTTGATGATAAAATTAACTAAATAAAAGCAACAAGAAACAGAGTCTCTGCTACTGGAAGTGGAGATAGAACAAAAAAACAAGTTTCACTTCCCCACACAGCCTCAGAAATGCAATGAAGATGTGAAGGTGGCAGCTCTGGTGTAATGAGTTCAAATTAAAAAAAAACGAACGTTTTCAAATTAGATAGCAATTTTCCCATTGATTACTTGTAAATAATGTCACTTCACCAAGTTTGACATGAAGTATTCTATACAGTTGCTGCCTTCTTGTCCTTTCTCTATTGTATTTGCAGGACAGCAGTCACCCTAAGCATAGCAAACAGGCCAGGTTCCCAGGCTAGACACACAAATGAATGGTAACGTGGAAAAGGGAGAGGATTAACAGTGGCAAGTGTACAAAGATGTGTATCTACAGGGATTTCAATTATAATGTACCAGGGATGTATTGAAAATATTGAAGAAGTGGGAATAGCTGGTATATGCAAGAACATTCAAATATTGTAATCAGGATTTAAAATATATATATAGTTTCAGTAATGTCGTGAAATGTGCTGGGATTTAAAATGTTTCTTTACAAACATTGTGCCAAGGTTGGAGGATTTCAGCTGTAGGGAGATACTGAATAGATTGGGGTTGTTTTCCCTGGAGCATCGGAGGTTGAGGGGTGATCTTATCAAAGTTTATAAAATCATGCAGGGCATGGATAGGGTGAATAGTCAAGGTTTTTTTTTCCCCAGGGTAGGGGGGTCTAAAGCTAAAGGGCATAGGTTTAAGGTGAGAGGGGTAAGATTTAAAAAAGGACATAGGGGCAACTTTTTCACACAGAGGGTGGTGCGTGTATGGAATAAGCTGCCAGAGGAGATGGTGGAGGCTGGTACAATTACAACATTTAAAAGACATCTGGATGGGTATATGAATAGGAAGAGTTTGGAGGGATATGAGCCAAGTGCTGGCAAATGGGACTAGATTAATGTAGAATACCTGGTTGGCATGAACAAGTTGGACTGAAGGGTCTGTTTCCATGTTGTACAACTCTATGACTCTGTGACCAAGCAGCTTATATTTTGTTACATTTGCCTTGTGTTTTAAACTGATGTTTATCAGAACTTTCCAATTTGCGGAATCAGATTTGCATTCACAAATGGAAATATATTTGTAGTTCATGGGCCAGGCTGGAACATGACAGAGGGTGGTGGTGGAGGGTTGTTTTTCAGACTGGAGGCCTGTGACCAGTGGAGTGTCACAAGGAGTGGTGCTGGGTCCTCTACTTTTCATCTTTTATATAAATGATTTGGATGCGAGGATAAGAGGTATAGTTAGTAAGTTTGCTGATGACACCAAAATTGGAGGGGTAGTGGACAGCGAAGAAGGTCACCTTAGATTACAACAGGATCTTGATCAGATGGGCCAATGGGCTGAGAAGTGGCAGATTGAGTTTAATCTAGATAAATGTGAGGTGCTGCATATTTGGGAAAACAAATCTTAGCAGTACTTATATACTTTATGGTAAGGTCTTAGGGAGTGTTGCTGAGCAAAGAGACCTTGGAGTGCAGGTTCATAGCTCCTTGAAAGCGGTGTCACAGGTGGATAGGATAGTGAAGAAGGTGTTTGGTATGCTTTCCTTTATTGGTCAGAGTATTGAGTACAGGAGTTGGGAGGTTGTGTTGCGGCTGTATAGGACATTGGTTAGGCCACTGTTGCAAGGTTAGGTGAATTGGCCATGCTAAATTGCCCGTAGTGTTAGGTGAAGGGGTAAATGTAGGGGAATGGTTTGGGTGGGTTGCGCTTCGGTGGGTCGGTGTGGACTTGTTGGGCCGAAGGGCCTGTTTCCACACTGTAAGTAATCCAATCTAATCTAATTACCCTCACCCCCATTTCCAAACAGAAGGGGAAGAGAGAGGAAATATACATTCATTACCTCACGTGTACTACAGGAGAATGGAGGATGAGAAACATATAGCCATGATCTAATGGCGGTGCAGACTTGATGGGCCGAATGGTTTAATTCTGCTCCTATATCTTATGGTCATTTACAATTCTGCCCAAGGTCATTGCCAATTGTATCAAGTCTGCTTTGGAGTTCGGTCCGCCCTGATCAAACCTGTGCTGGACCCCGCAGGAAGATATCCTTACACACTCAGGGACATATGGTCTACTTACAGGACAGAGATGGCCTTTGTCACACCATTGCACATCTACATGATGGATGCACTCTCCAAAAATGGGGGTTTGGGGAGGAAATTGGAATTGGATCCAACATGGGGTTGTTTTCATTGGAGGAAAGAAGATTTAGGGGTGACTTGATAGAGGTGTACAAGATGATTAGGGGTTTAAATAGGGTTGACCGTGAGAACATTTTTCCACGTATGGAGTCAGCTATTATGAGGGGGCATAGCTTTAAATTAAGGGGTGGTAGGTATAGGACAGATGTTAGGGGTAGGTTCTTTACTCAGCGAGTCGTGAGTTCATGGAATGCCCTGCCAGTAGCAGTGGTGGACTCTCCCTCTTTATGGGCATTTAAGCGGGCATTGGATAGGCATATGGAGGATAGTGGGCTAGTGTAGGTTAGGTGGGCTTGGATCGGCGCAACATCAAGGGCCAAAGGGCCTGTACTGTGCTGTATTCTTCTATGTTCTATGTTCTATGCTCTGCACAAGCATCAGTGGCACAGTTTCAATACAGGAATCAGAAATAACCTCAGAACTCATGGGCAAGAAAAAGTTCAACTGGATCATGTCTACAGGGACATGATATACAATCTCTAGACACAGGGAAAAATGTGACAATCCCCCATTCTGATCCAATCTGTGCCTAGACCCCTGATATTTAAACACCCAGAGTCGTTTACATGCAAAAGTTCTGTCTGTCTCTAGTGTTGGGAAGAATGAGTCAGGCCACGTTATCACAGAGCACTACATTCATTTGGACCACACCATATCAAATGACTCTCATGGAAACGTTTATGCAGAAAAACGTTTTTCTCCAAAAGTCCGTCAGGCAGAAGTCCACACATAATGCACTTGAGACCCTGTAGGAAAAGGAGATGATCCTCTCCAATGGCTTCCTAAGCAGACAGTCAAATGTCATTTGGCAGAATGCTCCATTGTCAGCACTTGAAATTGCTGGAAAAGCTCAGTAGGTCTGGCAGCATCTGTGGAGAGAAATCAGTATTAACATTTCAAGCTGAGTGACCCTCCTCAGAACTCCCCAGTTCCCCAGTTCCGAGGAAGGGTCACTCGACCCAAACGTTAATGCTGATTTCTCTCCACAGATGCTGCTTGACCTGTTGAGATTTTCCAGAAATTTCTATTGTTGTCTCTTATATTTGATAATTATGCTGATTTATAAAACACTTCCAATCCTCATGTTTGCTGGTATTCTTTACAACATTATAAGGCTCTTATTTTAATCAAATCTGACCCTTAAAAATCTGAGTGAGTCATGGATGGATCATTTTTGCTGAGTTTTTATTTTTCAACAAAATATGTTTTTGTTGAACATTTTTAAACTGTTTCTCTAAATGGTTCCACTGCATTTTTACCAGCACATGTTTTAGTCTATTTAACTAAACAACTTTAACCACTCTCCTCCCATATCTGCACAATTGGCTTTAAGTTTAAGATTCATATTTGTGATTGAAATATGGAAGTTTAAAGATTAATATGGAATTCAATTGCATTAAGATCACTACTCCCCAGTAGATTTTTTTTTCTGACATTAGTAATTAACATTGTCTTGTTGCACAATACCAGATCTAAAATAACTATATACCTAGTTGGTTCTACAACATATTATTCCAGAAAAACATCACAAAAGTATTCTACAAACTCATTTTGCACTGTTGTCAGACTGATATTTGCACATTAACAGCAAAATCTTCAGCATTTCATGTAATAAATATTTATTTCCTACTTATTAACATAACTGCTTTTGCCCTGTATTTATAAAACTGCATTACTAAACTGCATTGAACTAGCCCACAGTGCACAGTAGTCACAGGCCAGAATATCAAAAGCATCCAAGCCCACTTTTGTATCAAGCATCCTTCTCCACAATTGGAATGGATTACTGGCATATGGAGTGTGCTGTGGAGGTTAACCTGGTGAATGTGTCACATTCGTTCTGAAAGGGGCTCAGCTTGCTATTAAAGAAATTTGCTGGTGACAGAAAAATATTATAATTGGTATTAATTCCTTTTGAGTTCTGAAAACAGGAAGCCTTCAAACAGTTATACAGCTCTCTGGTGGCTCAACTCGTTAAGGCATTGAATAGCTGAATCATAGAGTGGAAAGTCCCAGATGCAGCCTTCACTGTTAACTGATAAGTTAGCTCATCTCAACCAGGATGCCAATAACAATGCTTCATTTGACCTGAGGGCCCTTGGGTGCTTGAGGACGCAATCATCCAGAGTTTAACTCTCAATTGCTGTCCAAAGGCAAAAGCACTTATAATTCCTTGTTCAAACAGATTACTAAACCTCACTAAGTAGTAAAAAACTGAATGAGATTTTCAGTTGTCCAAAATTGGGTGGGCTCCAAGTAAAAAAGATGTGAGGGCTCCTCTTGTGGTGCAGTGGTAGTGTCCCTATACCTGGTCCGAGAGGCCCAGATTCAAGCCTCACCTGCTCCAGAGGTGAGTAATAACATCTCCGAACAGGTTGACTAGGAAAATAGGTAGAAAAGTGAGAGGGGTCCTCTAATGGCACTGTGTCAGTGTCCCTATCCTAGGAGGCTCAGGTTCAAGCCCCCCCTGCTCCACCAGTGTTCATAATATTTCTGAACAGGCTGATTAGTAAGAATAGGTTAAATAAATGGGATTTTAAAATACAACTAGTATTCTGCAATGTGTTGTAAAAGCAATGATTATTGTTGAAAATTAGTATCAGCAATACCTCCACTGCCTTGTCAATGAAACTAAATGTTATGTAACCTAGATCAATGCATGTTGGTGACTAACTAACTAACCAAACATAATCCTGTGCTCACCCATTCTTGTCTTCTCCCCGATATCCACACAAACATCAGGGCCAATGTTTATCAATTCTAGCGACAAACTTTGGATGATTGCTGACTTTCTTCATCCTTGCATGGGGTAAGGGCCGAGGTGAATTAAAATATCTCTATTGCTGTCCATATGAGATTAATTAGGCTAGAATAGACCACAAATTGATACATTGTTGGTCAGCCCAGTTGGTTAGACAGCTGGCTTGCAATGCTGAGTGATGCCAACATTGTGGGCTCAATTCTCATATGGGCTGAGGTTAACTTGAAGGAACCTTCTTCCTAACCTCTCATCTGAGGCAAGGTAACACAAAGGTTCGATCACCACCAATTGTATCTCTCTCTCTCTCTAATAAGAGAGTGGTCCTCTGGGACTACAGTGACTTTAGACTACAAGTTGGAGGCATTCTTTGTCTTTTGGCAGTCCCTCAGAGAAAGGAGAATGTTTGTATGGACTCTAGTAAGAATCTTTTACTCTGGAGAAGCTGTTCCAGTGCAGCTGCAACACAGTTCTGGCAGATCAGGAGTCTTTCCTGATTGCCTTCGGCATGTTCATAACTAACATATTTTGCTGCATCATGAACACTCCTTCCTTGACCATCAGGTCCTAGAGTGTGGCTTCAACCCAGAAATTTTGCTTTTAGAGGTAGTGACACCATCTACTGTGCCAGAAAACCTCCGGTCGGGAATCCACTGGCGGACACAGTGGCTTCACCAACTCAGTTATCAAATTAGTAAGTCATTAATTTTAATAAATGCTAAGACTAGTTATTATCCTTCATATGTATGATGCTTTCTTGTTATACAGCAGGGTTAGGAATTCATAATCGTCTTGAAGAGAGTTGACTATCAGCATTTGTGAAGGGAACAGAATATTACCTTCCTATTCCCAATTGATAGGCCAGTTCCACCACAATGTTTGTGTCACAAAATAGTGGCTTGGTTTCACATAGATGCACACTGGATTACTTCAGCCTTGAAATCATATGAAACGTATATAACACAGGGATATGACACAAACTTCAAGAAGATAGTTTCAAATCAATCAATTGGACTACTTGGTAACTTCCTAAAAAATATTTCTGAGGGCTTTAAATACCAGCAGGTAAAAATTGGGCACATTATTCTCCTAATATTCAAATTCAATTACCATTCTGAAGCCTGGTGAGCAGCCCTGCATGTGTGAGCATTTATACATTGGGGAGCCAGCAACTGTTTCAGGTCTGCTGACTCTGAAAGTAATTCTGTATAGGTAACATCTGCACACTTAAACTGAACTAAACATTCTCAAAGCAAAGCATGAGAACATAGAAAATTGGAGAAGTGCGGGCCATTTGGTCCCTCGAGTCTGCTACTTCATTCAACTAGATCATAGCTGGTCATCTACCTCAACACAGTTTACCTGCATGATTATACCCTTATCTCTTGATATCTTTAATAGATAGAAATCTATCAACCTCTGTCTTGAACATGCACAATGACTGATCATAGGATCATTACAAAGACCAACCCCTTCCACGTGAAGAAATTTCTCTTCATCTAAGTTCTAAATTGCTTTTTATTCTCATGTTGTATTACCAGTTTCTGGATCACCACCCCTCAAGCCTATTGAGCCCTGAAAGAACTTTATATGCTCCATGACATCACCTCTCACTCTTAAAATATAGGACCAAACTCCTTAATCTCTCAGCAGAGGACAATTCCATCCTAGAGATCAATCTGGTGAATCTTCACTGCACTCCCTCTATACCTTTCTTAGGTAAAGAGACCAAAGCTGTACATTATATAATAGGTCATAAAAACCCATACGGTTTATGAGTGTCCTTCAAGGAAGTCTGCCATATTTACCTGATCTGAAGTACACGTGACTCCAGGTCCTCAGAAATATGCTGATATGGCCCAGTAAGCCAATCAGATCAAGGACAAGTAGTGGTATGCAACAAATCTTGCAATACTCAAGTTCTATCCTAACAAAGGACTATTTCCAATATTAAATTATTTCAGTCTCTCATTGCCTTGGCCTTGGTTCTCAGTTATTCCTGGCAGATCTAGTTTTCATTATCCTCCAAAAAGACAGACACAAAATATTTATTTGGTTTTTCTGCCATTTCCTTATTCCCCATTACAAGTATTCTGTCTTTGCCTATATTAAGCCCACATTGGTCTTTGACAATATTTTCCTTCCCTTGCTTAGCGAGTGAAGCTTTTACAGTTTGTTTTGGTTTCTCACTACGTTCTTTCATATTCTATTTTCTCTTCCTTTATTTACCATTGCATGAATTTGTTGAATTCTGAAAGGTTCCCAGTCCTGAGACTGACCAATTTTTGGCAACTTTGTAAGTCTCTTCCTATCATCTAATACAATCTTTTAACTAGCCTTGGTAGCCATATTTGTCTCACCTTTCCTGTTGGATTTTGTGTCTTAGAGGTGTATTGGTAATTAAAGCACTGGCTACTGCTTGCCTATCACACAGTATTTAACATCACTGACCTGTGTGGAGTTGCATCTGGTGATACTTGAGCTCATGCGCTTCCACAAAGCTCTTGTCACAGATTGCACAAGCAAAACCTTTGTCTTTGGAATGTGTGCGTCTTACATGGCTGTCGTGAGCTGCATGTGAGGCAAAGGCTTTGCCACAGTGTCGGCATTTAAAGGGCTTCTCTCCAGAGTGTTGTCGAATATGAGTACGCAAGATGCTCGAGGCAGTGAAAGCCTAGAGGCAAGGAAAAGCAGAAATTTATTTCTGATGCTTATAAGAGCTGCCAAAACTAAGAAAAAGAAACATTTCAATTCTTCTCTCTAACATTCAGACTGTAGAATTTAGTTGAATTTAAGACGTCCTCAATGCTTTTATCTTAACAGCTACACCTTGATGTTTATTCCAAATATTTCTCACACGTTATGTTTTTGCACTATTGGACAATTAGTCCTGTGAAGAAAGTGAGGACTGCAGATGCTGGAGATCAGAGCTGAAAAATGTGTTGCTGGAAAAGCGCAGCAGGTCAGGCAGCATCAAAGGAGCAGGAGAATCGACATTTCGGGCATAAGCTCTTCCTGAAGAAGGGCTTATGCCCAAAACGTCGATTCTCCTGCTCCTTTGATGCTGCCTGACCTGCTGCGCTCTTCCAGTAACACATTTTTCAGCAATTACTCCTGTGGTCTTAGTTCCCAAAACATGGGTAATGCAGAGCCAAGAGCAATGTCTAAATAAATGTCCAGGATCTACTGTGGCCATGGCCATGGGGAGATCTTGTAAGAAATGTGTCCGCTTGGTTGCCAAACTTAAGAAATCCAACAGGTGTACTTCAATTTGTTGCCAAGCGTGATAGGGTCAGGTGTCAAGAATTGGCAATATTAAGACAAATCTTAACTCGATATAGAAAAACATATTTTAAGAAATTAAGTTTTTATTATCTGCAACAGAAATGAAAATTTCTGGAAAAGCTCAGCAGGTTTGACGCCATCTGTGGAGGAAAAGCAAAGTTTTGGGTCCAGCGACCCTTCTTCAGAAACCCTTCTATTGTTTTTGTTTCTTTATCTGTTTTAAATTTTCATTGTATCTATATTATATTTCTTTGTTCTATTTTTCTACATGCCTTGCTCACAATTTTTGTACAAATGGACACATGAACCTACCTTGTTGCAGTAAACACATTTGTATGGCCGCTCTCCTGAGTGAACTCTCATGTGTTTATTAAGACTAGAGGACTGCGAGAAGCTCTTACCACACACAGAGCACTGTTCAACAGAGAGAGTCACATTTGTAAAAGGATTGTAAAAGTAATGTTCAGCATTATCTCCCGCTTAAAACTAAATTGATTATCAACATTACACTGAATTAAGACGAGTGCAGGGTAGGTAAGTAAGTGTAATGAAATGTTAAGACCATTAGAAATAGGAACAGGAGTAGGCCATTCAGCCCCTTCACCATTGAATAGGATCATGACTTATCTGACATTCCTCATATTCACTTTCCTGCCTTTTCCTTGTAATACTTGATTTCCCTACTGTTAAGAGTAGTATGGGATGCAAAATGAATTGGTGTACCAGTGCATTCTAGCACAATGGGTTTACCCCTGGTAATGCTCACATCTCTTAGCTGTGTTACCATAAAGAGCTACACAAACAAAGGTTTGGCAACTCTCTAAGTGATGGTATGATGGCATACTAAGAATGGAGTGAAAGCAAGAGTGTTCTCAAGTAATTGATTAGAAAAATTAGTACAAGTTTAGATTCTCTACAGTATGGAAACAGACACTTCAGCCCAACAAGTCCACACCGACCCTCCAAAGAGTAACCCACCCAGACCCATTCCCCTACCCTTTATTTACCCCTGACTAACGCACCTAACACTATGGGAAATTTGGCATGGCTGATTCACCTGATCTGTACATCATTTGGATTGTGGGAGGAAACTGGAGCACACTCACGCAGACATGGGGAAAATGTGCAAACTCCACACAGGCAGTCACCTGAGGCGGGAATCAAAGCCAGGTCTCTGGCGCTGTGAGGCAGCAGTGCTAACCACTGAGCCACTGTGCCAAAAACATTTAGAAACATTCATGATAATTGGAAAGAGTATGGTTTTGTGGAAGTGAGGTCATGGTTAGCCAATATATATTTGTTAATACTGAACACATAAGTGACATTCTCAGTGCTTGGGAGCCTCCTGTGAAGCGCTTCTGTGATCTTTCCTCCGGCATTTGTAGTGGTTTAAATCTGCCGCTTCCGGTTGTCAGTTCCAGCTGTCCGTTGCAGTGGCCGGTATATTGGGTCCAGGTCGATGTGCTTATTGATTGAATCTGTGGATGTGTGCCATGCCTCTAGGAATTCCCCTGGCTGTCCTCTGTTTGACTTGTCCTATAATAGTAGTGTTGTCCCAGTTGAATTCATGTTGCTTGTCATCTGCGTGTGTGGCTACTAAGGATAGCTGGTCGTGTCGTTTCGTGGTTAGTTGGTGTTCATGGATGCGGATCGTTTGCTGTCTTCCTGTTTGTCCTATGTAGTGTTTTGTGCAGTCCTTGCATGGGATTTTGTACGCTACATTGGTTTTGCTCATGCTGGGTATCGGGTCTTTCTTTCTGGTGAGTTGTTGTCTGAGAGTGACTGTTGGTTTGTGTGCTGTTATGAGTCCTAGTGGTCGCAGTAGTCTGGCTGTCAGTTCGGAAATGCTCTTGAGATATGGTAGTGTGGCTAGTCCTTTGGGTTGCGGCATGTCATCAGATGCCTAAGGGAAAGACAATGGAACAAGGATATGCTGCAACCCAAAGGACTAGCCACACTACCATACATCAAGAGCATTTCCGAACTGACAGCCAGACTACTGCGACCACTAGGACTCATAACAGCACACAAACCAACAGCCACTCTCAGACAACAACTCACCAGAACGTAGGACCCAATACCCAGCATGAGCAAAACCAATGTAGTGTACAAATCCCATGCAAGGATTGCACAAAACACTACATAGGACAAACAGGAAGACAGCTAATGATCCGCATCCATGAACACCAACTAGCCACGAAACGACACGACCAGCTATCCTTATTAGCCACACATGCAGATGACAAGCAACATGAATTCGACTGAGACAACACTACTATTATAGGACAAGCCAAACAGAGGACAGCCAGGGGAATTCCTAGAGGCACTCATCCACAGATTCAATCAATAAGCACATTGACCTGGACCCAATATACCGACCACTGCAACGGACAGCTGGAACTGACCACCGGAAGCGGGAGATTCAAACCACTATAAATGCCGGAGGAAAGATCACAGAAGCGCTTCACAGGAGGGTCCCAAGCACTGAGGATGTCACCTAGACAGGGGACGAAACGTCTGCAACACAAATTCCCAGCTCGGCGAACAGAACCACAACAACGAGCACCCGAGCTACAAATCTTCTCACAAACTTTGAACTGAACATATAACATTTCTTTGGAGGTATACATTGTGCTGTAGATAAGTAGAAGCCCATTGGTCCACTGTTTCTTAGATTTCCAAATGGGATTTGACAAAGTGCCACATAAACGGTTATTTCACAAATTAAAAGCCTATTGCACAGGAGGTAACATACTAACATGGATTGAGGATTGGCTGGCTGACAGAAAACAGAATGTATATAAACAGGTCATTTTTCTGATTGGGAGGAGGGTGACAAGCAGAGGTCTATGTTGGGCCTTCAACTTTTACAGTTTATTTTAACAACTTAGCTGAGGCAAGTGGAAGTTTGGGAGGTAAATTTGCAAGATACAACAGATCTTGAAGAAGACAGTATGAGTTTGCAGATAATATAGATATGTAAATGGGCAAAAGTCAGGCAGGTAGAGTATATTGCGGCAAAATATGAAAATATTTATTTTTTCAGGAATAAAAAAGCAGGATATTGCCTAAATGGAGGACAACTGCCAAATTCTGAGGTGGTCAGTGTTCTAGGTCTTTCTAGTGCATCAGTCACAAAAAGTTAGCAAATAATTAAGAAGTCTAATAGAATGTTGTACTTTATTACAACAGGATTGAACAGAAATTTAAGGATGTTATGCCTTCAAGAAATTTAAGGATAATGTTAGGGAGGGCAGTGGTGAGATTATATCTTGATACTGTGGAATTGAGAATTGGTCTCCTTATTTATGGGAAGATGTAAATGTATTAGAGGTGTTTTAGAGAAGGTTTTCTACATTGAGACATATAAAAAGAGAACTTGAGTAATTTGACTGAACCATGAGATCCAGAACAGTCTTGACGAGACTGATGTGGAAATGATTTTCTTCTTGTGAGTGAGTCTAAATTAGGGAGCATTGTCTTGCGAATTGTCTCCAAGGAGATGAGGAGAGGTTTTTTTTCTCTCACCGAGTTGTGCAACGGAAGTCGAATCATTAAGGCTTTTAAGGGTGGCAGTAAATAGACTTTTGTGAGTTGGGGAATCAAAGGTTATCAGGTATAGGTAAAAATGTGAACTTTGAAGCAAATAGATCAATCATGATCTTAAAGAATGGTGAATAGGACTCAAAGGGCTGAATGGCCTATTTCTTCTCATAATTTAAATACTTATATGTTTATAATTATAACAGTCCCCTTTACAGAAATGTAAGGATAGTGGCAGTACTGAGAGAAAAGTGATCATATTGTCTACAAATCATTGGTAGTTTTTCATGTGTTGCTTGTGCGTAGATGTAGCAGCTGGCCCAGATGTTTTGGATGTGGTGCACATCTGCTGAGCTGGTATATCAGGTGCAGAATGGTGGAATTGAAAAAAGTATTTTATCAGGATTGATACTATATCTCTAATTAATTCATGGGTAAGTAAATCAAAATGAATACAAAATGAAGTACTGAGCCATGCTAGAATCGGTAATGAATACCATCAACATATTTGTGATATTTCACAACCTAGATTGTTACAATAATATTGCAAATCTTGGAACAGTATGTGTTTGCTTTTCCAATGTTTCCAGTGTATCACTTAATTAGACAATAAATCCCTAAAGGGTGATTATTGCAAAGAATATTCCTTGTACAATTTTTCAGGAATCATTTAATGAGATGAGATAGCTAAAAAGGACTATGCCAACAATTTAACCCTGGTAGCTCTTAATTCAAATGGGACTATTATGGGTGGCACGGTGGCTCAGTGGTTAGTGCTGCTGCCTCACAGCACCAGGGTCCCAGGTTTGATTCCAGACTCAGGTGACTGTCTGTGTGGAGTTTGTCTCCCTGTGTCTGCATGGGTTTCCTCTGGGTACTCCAGTTTCCTCCCATAGTCCAAAGGTGTGCAGTTCAGGTGAATTGGCCATGCTAAATTGCCGATAGTGTTAGGTGCATTAGTCAGAGGGGGTGGGTTACTCTTCGGAGGGTTGGTGTGGAATTGTTGGGCCGAAGGGCCTGTTTCCACACTGTATGGAATCTAATCTATAGAGTTTTAGTTTACAGAAGGAGACCACTTGACCCATTGTGCAAGTACTAGTTATGGCCTTTGCAGAAAGAAAGAATTGTGACATTTGCAGTGAATCCAGTGGGTATGTGATCTGATCAAAAATAAATCATTTCATCATAGTGTATAACAGGGAGGTTTTTTTTTAGATTAGATAACTTAGATTAGATTACTTAGAGTGTGGAAACAGGCCCTTCAGCCCAAAAAGTCCACACCGCCCCGCCGAAGCGCAACCCACCCATACCCCTACATTTACCCCTTACCTAACACTACGGGCAATTTAGCATGGCCAATTCACCTAACCTGCACATCTTTTTGGATTGTGGGAGGAAACCGGAGCACCCGGAGGAAACCCACGCAGACACGGGGAGAACGTGCAAACTCCACACAGTCAGTCGCCTGAGGCGGGAATTGAACCCGGGTCTCTGGCGCTGTGAGGCAGCAGTGCTAACCACTGTGCCACCGTGCCGGAGTTTTTACGTATAACTGCAATGTGAGCTCACTGGAATGTTCACATTTACAGCTGTAGGAAGGATGTGATTAAATTTGAAAAGGTTCAGAAAAGATTTACAAGCATGTTACTAGGGATAGACTGAATAGGCTGGGGCTATTTTCCAGGAGCATTGGAGGCTGAGGGGTGACCTTGTAAAATCATGAGGGGCATAGATAAGGTAAGCAGACAAGATATTTTCCCTAGGGTGGGGAGTCCAGAACTAGAGTGCATAGGTTTAGAGTAAGAGGGGGAAAATTTAAATGGGACCTAAGGGGCAACTTTTTCATGCAGAGGGTGGTACGTGTATGGAATGAGCTGCCAGAGGAAGTGGAGGAGGCTGGTACAATTACAACATTTAAAAGGTATTTGGATGGGTATATGAATAGGAAGAGTTTGGAGGGATATGGGCCAAATGCTGGTAAATGGGACTAGATTAATCTAGGATAACTGGTCAACATGGATTAGTTGGACCTAAGGATCTGTTTCCATGCTGTACATCTCTATGGTTCTATGAACTCATGAATTTTTAGGGCTATTTCGGAAAATAGACGGTCAAAGAGTGAGAATTATTATCAAACAGAAATTGTCCCCCATCCAAATTAGTTGAAAAATTGCGAGTGGGGCTTTGGCGACTGATGAAGCAAAGCAATGAGTCCACAGAGGAATACTGTCAGGTTTGGATTGAGGGGAAATCCACTCGTTTAAAATAAGGAGCGAATCTAAACCCAACGAGTGCGAATTCACGGCTGGATTTGGGGATGTGGTCCACATAATATCGGAGATACTCTTACCCCCCCCCCCCTGTGAAACCCCCTGTTGAACCTGTTCCTCTGATAGGGATTTGGATTTCGGATTTCCTCCTGACTTTGTAGGGTCTGTGTTTCTCAGCCGGGTACTCACTTTGTGGGGTCTGTGTTTCTCAGCCGGGTACTCACTTTGTGGGGTCTGTGTTTCTCAGCCGGGTACTCACTTTGTGGGGTCTGTGTTTCTCAGCCGTGTATTCATTTTGTGGGGTCTGTGTTTCTCAGCCGGGTACTCACTTTGTGGGGTCTGTGTTTCTCAGCCGGGTACTCACTTTGTGGGGTCTGTGTTTCTCAGCCGTGTATTCATTTTGTGGGGTCTGTGTTTCTCAGCCGGGTACTCACTTTGTGGGGTCTGTGTTTCTCAGCCGGGTACTCACTTTGTGGGGTCTGTGTTTCTCAGCCGTGTATTCATTTTGTGGGGTCTGTGTTTCTCAGCTGGGTACTCACTTTGTGGGGTCTGTGTTTCTCAGCCGTGTATTCATTTTGTGGGGTCTGTGTTTCTCAGCCGTGTATTCATTTTGTGGGGTCTGTGTTTCTCAGCCGGGTACTCACTTTGTGGGGTCTGTGTTTCTCAGCCGTGTATTCATTTTGTGGGGTCTGTGTTTCTCAGCCGGGTACTCACTTTGTGGGGTCTATGTTTCTCATGGACGTGCAGAATGTGGATTCTCAGTCTGTCTCTCTTCTCGAACGACCTGTTACACAGGTGACAGGGGAATTTCCGATCTCCCTGGTCCACACAGCGGGTGTATTTCAGATGCTTGTCCCTGTAGTATTTGTAGGCAAATACCTTGCCACACCTCTCACATTTAAAACCCTCAGCGGACTCTGCCAATGGAATGAAAGTGGCATTTTAGTCAAAGCGATCGCGGCTAATGACAGTAAACCGCAAAAGGGCAGAAAATCGTTTAAGTGTTTTAACCTTCAGCCTGCTGCGCGAATGGCCTTTCAGTTACTTCCTTTAAAGTGACCGGGATTCCCATAAACTGGAGGTAGCAGTCCCCATACCACACCAACAGCTCCTGTTTCTCTGTCACATCCTTGCAGGTCTCATAGAAGATTTTGCCTTCGCTCTGGATAGCGGTTAAGTTCTGTTCCTGGGGCGTTCTGGCGCAGTTCACCAAAGCCATCCAATTACTCGCCGCCCCTTTGCCGTCTATGAAGTGACTCAGTGTGCCGCCTTCAAAAATCTGGAATGCAAGTTGTCCCATGTGTGTGTGAGAGAGAGTATATACTGTAACTATAACATATAGTTGTCCCATGTGTGTGTGTGAGAGAGAGAGCATATAGCTGTAACTATAACATATCATTGTCCCGTGTGTGTGTGAGAGAGAGCATATAGCGCTAACTATAACATATATGTGTCTCATGTGTGTGTGGGAGAAAGCATATAGCTGTACCTATAGCATATCATTGTCCCATGTGTGTGTGTGTGTGAGAGAGAGCATATAGCTGTAACTATAACATATAGTTGTCCCGTGTGTGTGGGAGAGAGCGTATAGCTGTAACTTTAGCATATCATTGTCCCGTGAGTGTGTGAGAGAGAGCATACAGCTGTAACTATAGCATATAGTTGTCCCATGTGTGTGTGAGAGAGAGAGCATACAGCTGTAACTATAGCATATAGTTGTCCCATGTGTGTGAGAGCATATAGCTGTCCCATGTGTGTGAGAGAGCATTTGGCTGTAACTATAGCATATAGTTGTCCCATGTGTGTGAGAGCATATAGCTGTCCCATGTGTGTGAGAGAGCATATAGCTGTAGCTAAAGCATATAGTTGTCCCATGTGTGTGTGTGGGAGAGAGCATATAGCTGTAACTATAGCATATCATTGTCCCATGTGTGTGTGAGAGAGAGAGCATACAGCTGTAACTATAGCATATATTTACCTGTGTATGTGAGCATATAGTTGTCTCATGTGTATGTGAGAGAGCATATAGCTGTAACTATAGCATATAGTTGTCCCGTGTGTGTTAGCATATAGCTGTCTCATGTGTGTGTGAGAGCATATAGCTGTAACTATAGCATATAGTTGTCCCATGTGTGTGTGAGCATGTAGCTGTCCCATGTGTGTGAGAGAGCATATAGCTGTATCTATATCATATAGTTGTCCCATGTGTGTGTCAGCATGTAGCTGTCCCATGTGTGTGCGAGAGCATATAGCTGTAACTATAGCATATCATTGTCCCATGTGTGTGAGAGAGCATATAGCTGTAACTATAGCATATAGTTATCCCATGTGTGTAAGAGAGCATATAGCTGTAACTATAGCATATCATTGTCCCATGTGTGTGAGAGAGCATATAGCTGTAACTATAGCATATAGTTATCCCATGTGTGTGAGAGAGCATATAGCTGTAACTATAGCATATCATTGTCCCATGTGAGAGTGAGAGTGAGATCAGACTGACAGCATGCAGCTGCCCTTCCCCATACACTGGAACCAGCTCCTCTGGGACAGTCAACACTCAAACACACCCTCACCCTCTACTACACACAGTCCTTTAGCTGTAAACTTCAAAAAGCAGCATCCCGATACCCTGGCCGTGTTTGAGATGGTCCAGTGTAACTCTCACCTCCCACATTAAGGAGTTATCGTCGTAGGTTTTAATTTCACTCGTATTCACCACTTTTCCGGTAAACGGTCCGAATCGGACCCCCTTGGGGATCAGCGTTTGGGAACAGAAGACCCCGAGGTGGTGCACTCCGCCGTAAAGCGTGTGAGAGACAGCGAGCCCTGCCACAGAGCCGAGACAGAGAGAGACAGAGAGAGAGAGAGAGAGAGTTAGCGCCGCTGGGTGGGGAGCGAGGGACCGAGAGAGTGGCATCGCTCCCCGCCACTCCCCTCGTCTGCCCCTAAGCCACTCCCCACTCGGTCCCCCAGCCCCCTCACCCCCTCCCCACTCGGTCCCCCAGCCCCCTCACCCCCTCCCCACTTGGTCCCCCAGCCCCCTCACCCCCTCCCCAGTCTGGGGCCACTGTCTCGGGGAGCAGTCTCTCCCTGGCTTTCCTGAGCGGTATTTATTCCTCAGTCAACACCCACTCTGACAGCCTGCCTTGTTATCACCGCATTGCTGAATCCTGAAAGGCGCTTTGTAAATGCAGATCTGCACCCAGGCAGCCTCTCCCACCCTCCCTCTCCTCCCTCCCCGCACTCATTCAGTTCAAAACCCTTCCCAGCCTCATTCATTACCCTCTCACACCCTCCATCACTCTCCTTCATCCACTCATCACCCTCTCACACCCTCCATCACTCTCCTTCACCCACTCATCACCCTCTTACACCCTCCATCACTCCCCTTCACCCACTCATCACCCTCTCCCACCCTCAGTCACCCTCTGTCACCCACTCGTTACCCTCTTCCACCCTCAGTCACCCTCTATCACCCACTCATCACCCTCTCCCTCCCTCCATCACTCTCCTTCACCCACTCATCATCCTCTCCCACCCTCCATCCACTCATCATCCTCTCCCACCCTCCATCACTCTCCTTCACCCACTCATCACCCTCTCCTACCCTCAGTCACCCTCTGTCACCCACTCATCACCCTATCCCACCCTCAGTGACCCTCCTTCACCCATTCATCACCCTTTCCCACCCTCCATCTCCCTCCGTCACCCACTCATCACCCTCTCCCACACCCCCACTCCATCAGCCAAAGGTCCCCTCACTCCCTCATCCCTCTCTTGCCCTCCCCCATGACCTTCCCATCCCCATCCCCAACCCCTCCCCCTGACTCACCCAGTGGGATTTCCAGACCCTCTCTGTCCACCACGTGGAGCTGACCCTCCAGTGCACCTACGGGGGAAAGAGCAGGGAGATGGGTCACTGGCCAAGCCTTGCATTCTGCAGGAGAAGCTGCTGCTGCTAGCCCGCCGAGCCCGGAGTGGCCTCAGTACCTGTGTTGCCGGAGATGCGCAGGCCTGAGATAGCATGAGGAGCCAGTTGGTCACCACTGGCGGAATCCATTCGGCCGTACAGCACGGTGTTGAGATGTTCCTCTGTGAAAGGTGCCCCTGGAAGCAGACAGGGCTGGCAGTACGAGACCTCCTCACCCAGCGAAGTGCCCGCTGCCACCCGCGGCTCCAAACCCAGTGGGGAGGCTGGCACAGTGCTGCCCAGTGCCCGGGACTGGCCCAGGAAGGAGAAACCGCTGAAGGTGAAAGGCAGGGCCGCGTTAGAGGTGGGCAAGAGGCTAGCCCGGGGCTGGAGGGGCAGCAAGGACTCGCCATTCAGGAATCGGGGCTGGGGCATTAAGGAGCTGAGATAACCCGGGATGGTGGGGGCAGGAACCCGCTTGAAGCTTTCCACCGCGTACAGCTGGTCCTTTGCCGATAGAGACATGCCCGGAGTGCAGACCCTGTGAGAAAGCAAGGAGATGTGTAACCGGGCTGGACACATTAACATGAGGAGGAATAAAACACACTTCCTCCATACCAATCCCTGTCATCACCCTGAGGTGAACAAAACCCATTGGGACCATCCCCTCTCGGTCAGTAACTTACTCTAAGATCTGAAACAAGACCAGTCCCCAGAAAATTGCTGGTGAACCTCAGTAGGTCTGTGGGGAGAGAGAAATCCGAGTTAGAAACCAAATGTGACTTCTCAAAGGAGGCTGGGGGGGCTTCTTTTTTAAAATATAGAATCCCCACAGTGTGGGAACAGGCCATTCGGCCCAACGAGTCCACACCGACCCTCTGAAGAGCACCCACCTGCTCTACTCTTGTATCCTTGCATTTCCCATGGCTCACACACACCCCCGAATACTAAGGGCGATTTAGCGTATCCAATCCACCCAACTTGGACATCTTTAGACTTCAAGACCCACCTGCTCCAGCGGCTGTGTCACAACCTCTCTGACCAGATGCAAAAGATAAATACCGAAAGAACTGCGGATGGCTGTTAGCCAGAAACAAAACAAACGTTGCTGGAAAAGCTCAGCAGGTCTGGCAGCATCTGTGCAGAGAAAGCAAAGTTAACGTTTCGGGTCCGGTGACCCATCCTCAGATATGAGAGATATTTCGACTACATTTCCTAAGGTATGATAACATCACTGGTCAAGAATTATTTGGGAATGTAGAGATCTCTCTGGTGCCTGACACTGAATGAGAAAGGAGGTAAAAACAATGACTGCAGATGCTGGAAACCAGATTCTGGATTAGTGGTGCGGGAAGAGCTCCTTGGATGCTGCCTGAACTGCTGTGCGCTTCCAGCACCACTGAATAAGAAAGGTGACCACAGCCGTGTCATTCACAGGAGTATTCTGGGCTGCGAATCTTTCCAAACCTTTACTAAAGCTGGTAGGAATTGTTTCGTTTTAAATTCAACAAATGTTCGATTCAAAAATATCTAGAGAAGGAAAATAAAACCATATTTTGAAAAACAATCTAATAAAGACAATTTAAGATATGTTGGACACAATTCACAATGGTTAAAAATTAAATACGTTGTAAAATGTTATTTTGGGGATTTGTCGCTCGGTTTGCCACAACGTTTAAACTATACAAGTGCAGCAAGTTTTAGCAACCAAGCTGAATTTCAGGTGAAATAGACACCTCGGCCCAACGAAATTTACATTCGATTTGAGACCAGATTCGGAAACAAGATTAGATTTATAAACGGAGGTGTCATAAAGAGATTTACAGACTCGATTTTGTTTTTTTTTAAAAAAAGGGCTTTGCGAACGAGGTGAAAAAGAAACAAGTCCTACCCGAGTGTGCAGGAACAAATAAAAACGCAAATTCTAGCTTTTTGTAAAACAAAAGCGCAGAGAACAATCGGTTCCCAAATTACGGCGCGACTCTAAGAGAGATAATGAACAGGCTACCAGCTCTCTCCTCAATGGGCAGCCTCCGGCGATTAACCAGACAAGGGCAGAGACAAAAGCCACGCTAGGAACAGTGATCGAGGCAAGTCTCTTTCAAAAGTAAGATTTGATCAGGGAATCATCCAACTGGAACCCGAAAATAAAACAAAGCTGGAGATCTGAACCAGAAACAGAAATTGCTGCGGAAATTCAGCAGGTCCGGCAGCATCTGTGGCCTGGAAGCAGAGTAAATGTTTCAGGTCCACTTCAGTTATCTCTCTCTCTCCAGACCTGCTGAGTTTCTCCAGCAATTTCTGTGCTTAAAGTCATGCAGCATCGACATAGACCTTTCGGTCCAACCAGAACATGCCGAAACTAAACTAGTGTCACTCCTGGTTTGTACATCTTACCTCGGAATCAAAAACAGACATTGCTGGGAAAGCTCACAGCAGGTCTGGCAGCATCTGTGCAGAGAAATTCAGAGTTAATGTTTCAGGTCCGAAATATTAATTCTGATTTCTCTGCACAGATGCTGCCAGACCTGCTGAGCTTTTCCAGCAATGTCTGTTTCTGGTATACAGCATCCGCAGTTCTTTGTTTTTTTTTAAACTTACCTGGGAATGGTTCCTCGGATTTTAACGCTTGAAGACGTTATCCCTGAAGGGGCATGAATTTGGTGTCGAGACCACACACACCCCTTCCTAAAGAGCCGCAGTTGGATTGTCCCCAGTGTTAACCGTTTGAGGGGAATTGCTGTAATGAAACATTTAAACAGTGAAATGGCCTTTTTACTGGGAAATGCTGCCGCGGGAAACTGTGATGAGAGATTGAGAAATTTCGTCGTTCTTGTTAAATTTAATCACACAAACCTTTCGACCTAAGGAAACCAAAAACGGGAGATTTGGGCTACAATTTTCCCCGTTCCTAAACACACATTGAATTCATCCCGCAAGAGATCAACGTTGGAGGGAGTGTGTGATCTGTGCACCTTCCAATAAAGCTAAGTAGCCCCGGCCTCACCGCGCGGTTTAATGGGGCAAAAGCGATTGCCTTTTAAAAGCAAGTACAGGAAACTTGTTACCTTCTCTCGCGTTCTGTACTCTCGGTGTTGCGAATCGCCGGCAGGGCTCTGATGCTTTCTCTGGAAGTGAGTGTAAAACAGGGGTGAACACGACGATTTGCTTTTGTGGAAAGTTGGCAGTCGAGCGGAAAGGGCAATGAATTCGATATTATCCATTGGATCAATATTCGCCAATAATTGAAACAAAACAGGGTCGTGACACTTAAATTAAAGAACATCGGGTCAACCGCAGAGGTCAGGAGGGACTAGATCATGAACACATCTAACGCCTTGGTTAAGTATTGAGTAAACACATCGCCAGTTTGATCAATTAGTTTTTAATACACGATGCTACAGCTCCAAGACCTTTTTTTATTTAAAGAATTAGACTTTAAAATAATTGCACTCCCATCGCCCGGGTCACTAGGAGTAACGTTTCTGGGCTGTCACTCACCTGCTGTGGAAGTTCTTCAAATCCTTCAGGATTCTAGAGGGAAGCTGTTTAGCCAGCGTCTCCGCTGTCCTGCTGTAATATTGTGCTGGGTGTGGAGCGTGCGTGTGCCTAACTCAGGGCAGATGGTAGCAGAGGATCAGAAATGACCGCGGTATCTCCCCCTTCATCGTAGCCATTGGTCAGAGGCAGAGAGAGAGAGCGAGGGCAGAGAGAGAGAGAGAGTTGTCCTTGGGGACAGCACTCTAACACATGAGAAGCTCAGGGATCGCTGTTACCACATCCAAAAGCTCCCTCAGAGAGAATCTCTCTGTCCAAGCTGACAACAAGCTGCAGGGGTTGGGGGCTGCGGGAAGGGGGAGGGGGTGCTGGTGGATGGATTTCATCACTGTTGACCTATCCTGTAATGTCAAACAAAACAGTAACAACAAAAAAAACGTTCGTTTCAGATCTTCGCCTGCCCTCCCTCAGTCTCTCCCACTTCCCTTGGTTAGAAGTAACATTTTTACCCGAGCTCGCTGATGGCCCAGATGTGAGCACTCGGTCACCTGGCCAAGGTCAGCGGCCTTAAAGGAGAACCGGCCCTCTCCCTTCATCGGGCGAATTCAGAAGAGACTTTAGATAACGCCGGAACCCATCGTTTGCTTTAAGATCTGCTGCTTTAAGTCAACGCAGACAAATGCTTTCAGAACCGTGTCTGCTACTGTACATGTGACATCAATATAACTTTATAGAAAGGCTAAATCTAGATTCATACCCAGTACAAGTACCTTTTTATTAAGGCCTTGTATCTCAGACTGAACTGCAGATGTTCAAAATGTCACAAGGAATGTTTCATCCGATCCTGTAAGCTAGCTTATGTACATAAACATAGTGCTACATTATAGATGTTGACTAGTCAAACCTACCTGATTTTCCATTATTTTTATTGCATTCTTTTTATAAATTTTGGTTTGGATCTGGGGACTGGAAACAGTGAGCTAAAGATAACTTTAAGACTGTGGGTACCAACATGTGTTAAAAGGAAAACATACCAAATAAACTTTTCAAGATCAAAGACAAAACCAGAAACTGCCGGATAAGCTCAGCAGGTCTGGCAGTATCTGTGGAGAGAAATCAGAGTTAACATTTCACGTCAAGTGACCCTTCCCAGTTCGAAGAGAACATTAACCCTGATTTGTCTCCACAGATGCTGAGAGACCTGCTTAGCTTATCCAGCAACTTCTGGTTTTGATCCAAATAAACGACGGTTTACTTGTGAGGTTAGACCTGAAGGTTTATTACAGGTTAGTTCCTGATCAAAAGATTCTCCAAATGCTTTGTCACCAGGATAGAGCACTATGTTTAAACAGAGAGCAGAAGGTGATTATTCATCATGTGAATGCCTGTGAATTGGTTCCAGCAAGTCTGGAAAAGACCATTTCTTCAAGCAGATGGTAGACGTCCAATGGTAACTGAGAACTAGTGGAGGAGACAGTCAGTCTGTCATTGAGTAGTCAGGGTTTGTGTTAGGGTTTTGATTGTGTTTTCTGTGAAAACAATGGAATCTGGCTGTAGGTGCCACAGCATGAGGGTTTGAAATCTCCCTCCCATCAGCAGCTACTGGAGGTGCAGAGAATAAAAAAGGAAATGATAAATATTACTGCCTTTATCTAAGTGAACATTAAAGATGACCCTGATCGACATCTTCAGAAAATCATCCAAGAGTCTTGTGAAAACCATTTATATAATCTGGCTGTTTTTCTTATTTTACGTATCCTTTAACTGCGTCTGTTTGCCTGCCTTTGTGTGAATGGGACTGAAAGTGAACCTGTTTTGGGTTTAACATATAGACCAATTAGATTACTTTGTTGTTTAATTTTATTTTGTCAATAAGTTTCAAAGTCTTCTGTTTAAGCTTCAAACTAGTGTCTGGAATTGATTATTTGCAAGATCTGAGATTGGTTATTGAAAAGTTTGATGAGGAAACATTGGGGACAATTTTGGGAGTCTTTGAAGGTTTTAATTTTACTGTGCTTAATAGAGGTACAGAGGAACAGGCCATTCAGCCCCTCTAACCTGTTCCACCATTCCATGGGGTCATGGCTGATCTGGGCTACAAGAACTGATTTAGTTTGCCTGTCTGCTTCAGTATCTTCACCATCTGTAACCTAGCTGACGCAAGACTTCCGTAAAATTGTGCATAAAATTAAAGGTTTTGTCAAAAAAAAGGAATATGGTGCAGAGCAGTTACTGAAACCTGTCAAAGGAAGAAATGCACCATCTGGATGATTACATCACAATTACAAATATTCGTCAAATTAGTTCAAACTGGGTGGGTCGGGGAGGGGGGACAATTTTAAATTGGCCCCTGTAATGTAGCACTGCGTCACATGTGGTCACTACAGTACAGATCAGATTACAGAACATATCTGGAACAATTCCGTTTTGCGTGAGATTTAAGCTGTTAAAGTCACCTTTAGGCTGAAATGAAACTTTTTAAAAAAAGTTCAGTGGTTTGGAATATTAAGAAGGTGTGTACACAATAACCACTGTATCAGAAATAAAGACGGGTGGTAAAGAAGGCTGTTAATTAGAATTCCATTTGAGATACATTTTAAACTGACCAAACGGAATGAAAGTTCGCAAGTGTTCTTCAGAGATATAATTTCCTGTAACTTCAATCGTTTGCTGTCTTTAAGAGATCCGCTCAGTTTATCAGAGGGCTGAACGTTGTGTGTTTTTTTATATATTATTACACATCCCACAAACTAATCATCACGACTTTTATCATGCGATTTACTACGCTATAGATCTGAAAGATCGATAAGTCCAGGGGCTACTTACAACAACCGCGCGAAATGCAGGGCAGTTTTAGAAGGCTATCCTCAAAATGAAACAGAAAATCCTGGTTGTGGCCAAAGCGGGAAAAGGGACAGCAGTTTCTGTTAGATCATGAACTATTATTTACAAAACTGAAGTACAGCGGGAAATCGTCTGGAGACGCCCCGCTCAACTCCCGAAGTAGCACTGGATATTTTTTATTCTGGATTAGTGGTGCTGGAAGAGCACAGCAGTTCAGGCAGCATCCGAGGAGCAGTAAAATCGACGTTTTGGGGCAAAAGCCCACTTTACCTGGATATTTTTTAATCAACCTGTTCAGCGATGCTACTATACAGGTGGGACTCATTCCCAGGCCTCCAGGCTCAGCGGTAAGGACACTACCACTGTACTAACAAGGGCTTACCCGAAGCAGCAGTGGCATCAGCAAACAAAATGCATTCCAAACGTACTTCTGAGGAAGGTTAACTGATTTCTCTCGCACAGATGCTGCCAGACCTGCCGAGTTTTTCCAACAACTTGTGTTTTTTGTCTCTTGATTTGCAACATCCGCAGTTCTTCCGGTTTTGAAATGTATTTCAGGTGTTGGGCAATAGGTTTCCTTTACACTCACAAAGAGAAACCCAAATGCAAGGTTGCATTGCGCCGTCTTACCCTCGAAATATTGATCAGGCTGGATGGTTCGTTGGTTTTTATTTCGCCCAAGAACAAAACACTCACTCGCGCTGGGAAAAGAAACACGAAGATAGATATTGGAAACTGAATTTTTTTTAAAAAAAGGATAATGCTGGACAAAAATTTTCTGTTCGCTGGCGAACAGTGACGTGAATGCTCGGGTACAGATTCTCCCCCATTTAACAGTCAGATAACTGCAGGCATTGTTACGGAATTTCACTTCAACGGGTCCGGCGGGTAAATATCTACATACAAGGTCATGTTACCTCTTGGACTTTTATTTTTAACTCGGAAAGCACAGCGCTAAAACAGCCCAGTCCCTTCATTGACCACAAACTCTCATTTATACGGAAACTAAACAAAAAAGACTTGCGGATGTTGAAGATCCGAAACAAATTGTGGGTGAAACTCAATAGGTTCTGCAGGATCACCGGACCCGAAATATAAACTCTGTTTTCCCTCTGCTACCAGACCTGCTGAATTTCTCCAGCATTTTTTTTTTGTCTTTATGCAACGTGACCCAGATGGAGTTACAAGATTTTTTTTAATCGTAATTAGCGCTTTGGTTTTGATGGCTTGCGCTTGAGATGCTTTTAAACAAAATATCATTTTTCACTTTTTTTCATCTCTCTGGCACCGCTTTTTAATTTTTCTGCAAAAATACACGGTCTGATGCACATTGATAATAGTTTTGTATGAAAAAAGCATGGCACTTTAAGGTAACAAACATAAAATGTAGCAGATATGCTCAAATGTTTTGTATGTTGAATTGGATAACTGTGGTTAAGTTGCCCAGATGACAAAAATATTACGTGCTTGTTTTTAACAGTTAGAATTGTAGACTGGAAGCAGGGATCTAAATTAATTCTTCATGTTGAAGAGACACAATCAGATTGCGTACACTGTGCATTCTTGAGTCAAATGATTTTTAAAATATAGAGTTGAATGACTATACCCAGTAATTTTAGATGCTGAATAAAAAGTGGAAATATATGTTAGAATTTAACTCATTGATATTTCAGGAGAGCAATGTTAGCATTAATATACCTACATTCTTAATATAATTTAGTTATGTTAAATTGAATTGCAGACTTATTCCTCCTAGTACTCTAGATTTGTAGGTCTTGCCCCACAAATCCACAGGGATTCTTTTTAGTAAATAAATTGATAAGGTGAATATAACAAATTTTCATAGGTGTTTTATAATCTGAAGCTTTTAAAGAAGGTAAAGGGATATCGAATTAACGACACTGTAACAAAATGAATTGAACAGCTCAACTAAACCTTTCCCTGGGTTTAATATGTTGTGACTGGCTCCTAACAGGTCGTCGAGAACATGCGTGGGTCACATCAGTGGCAAGTTGGAAGTCTTTTCGTTAGGAGTTGAATTCACTCCTGACAAAACCTGTCGCTAATGCACCGAAAGACATTAGCATTCGAAGTTCACCAGACGGTGAGGTTTAGTGAAAACAAAATGGAAGAAAAACTGGCTCCTGCTAGTCTTTAGATTTTGGAACTGCACTCTGCATCGAAATAATAAAATATCCCCGAATCCAGTGTACGGTCTACCGACTTGTCACAGCACAGGGCATCCAGGCTGCAGAGATCTGGGAGGCAGCAGCTTTCCCTTAACAATCGTGTATAATAAAACAAATGACGTTACACGTTCGGTGATTGATCTAAGAGTTACCGAAGTAACTCTTCAAAAACAAACCCCATAAAAACAGAAGTAGCTAACCCTTCACTGGAATGGAAACATTAACTCTGTTCTGTCTCTCCACTGCTGCGGCCAAACCTGTTGAGTTTCTCCAGCAATTTCTGTTTTAGTTTCAGATTTCCAGCATTCGCAGTTCTTTGTTTTTGATATTGAGGTTTAAAATGAATAACCCGTGCTTTTCCCCCCAAATGTTATCTAGCCTCATGAACCATCTCACGGTGACAAACTTGGAGCCCAGAATAAAGCAGGTTTCCAGTTCAATAAAATGCTCGATTTCAGCGTGACAAAAGCATTGGCAAGACTGCTTCCGCCATTTCAATGGCAGCTGTCAGACCATCTCTCAGAAGGTCAATGTTCATTAACAATAGTTTGGCTTAAGAAAATATAATAAGAAAAGGCTGTGTTGTGCCTTATTAATTCACTATAAACTTTTTTGAAGTGTTGTCCATTATCCTAGAATATTTAATCCTCAGAAGAGATAAATAACCACAGGTAAATCTCTAGTAACTTCCTCTGACTCCAAAGATAACTGCAACATATCATAGGTGTCCATGGATTATTACTGCCGAATACTAGTGCAGGTGTAATGAGGTCAAACAGAAAGATGATTTATTTTTGCTCTGTTCAATTCTCAAGCATCTCAAAGTGATTAATTAATTAAACATCCCATATATTTAGTCCAATAAACCTTTTTAAAATTGTCTTCCTTTTGTTTCTTTTTATTCTGTCAACTCCTTCCTCTCATCCTTCTTCCTCCTCCAGTACCACACATATGATCTAGATAGTGACTGGTTAAGCTATAACAGAGCGTATTAGGGGGCAAGGTGACACATTGCAATGACTTCTCTCCTATTCTCAGATAATATTCGATTCTTCTCTGGACTATAGAGTTTCCTGTTTAAAAGCAACATTTTTTTAACTTCCTTGGATAATGGTTCTAGGTTTTACTACTACAGTCCTGCCATGGTGCTGGCTGAAATCAGCTAATTCAGGACAGCCCAGGAAATTGACCCAGAGACCTTCCTTGCTTGGCCGACTCAATCATTCACTTGTTTAACCAGCTGAGACAAGAGGAATCATGCTCATAATCACTTACTATTTTCTCTTATTGAGGCAAGTTTCAATCCAATTTGCTACATTGTCATTAATTCAATAGCCCTTTACCTTCTTTAAAAGCTTCAGATTATGAAACACCTCTGAAAATTTGTTATATCCCTTACCAATTTGTTTATTAAAAGAATCCCTGTGGATTTTGGGTCAAGACAGAGAATTCTAGAGTGCTAGAAAGAATAAGTCTGTAGTTCAATTTAACATAACTAAATTATATTAAGAATTTAGGTACTTGAGTTATATTAATGCTAACATTGTTTGTCTGAAATGTCAATGAGTTAAATTCTAATCTATGCTTCCACCCTTTATTCAGCATCTAAGATTACTGATTAATATTTTTAGGTTTAGTCATTCAATCCTATATTTTCAAAACCATTGACTCAGGAATTCACAGTACACACAATCTGATTGTGTCTCTTCAACATGAATAATTAATTTAATACCGTAAGAAATAGGAGTGGAAGTAAGGCCATTTGGCCCATCAAGTCCACTCCACCATTCAATCATGGCTGAAGGGCATTTCAATGCCACTTACCTGCACTCTCCCCATATCCCTTAATCCTTTGCGAGATTAAGAATTTATCAATCTAGATTTAGATATCTGCTTCCAGTCTACAATTTTATAACTGTTAAAAAAGACATGTAATTTTTTTGTCACCTTAACCACAGTTATCCAATTCAATATATAATACATTTGAGAATTTCTGCTGCATTTTACATTTGTTACCTTAAAGTGCCATACTTTCATCTTATATGTTATCAATGTACATCAGACAGTGTGTTTTTGAAGAAAAATTTTAAAAGTCTACATAATGTCAGAGGAAAACCTATAGCAGATCACCAACACAGCAGTTTGATCACCTCAAACAGAACTGCGACTCCCCTTTTAGTTCAAATCTGACAGAGCATTAATGTTTCAAATTCTTCTTCTATACCATAAACAGCCATTAATACCCTCCCCTCCTCCACACTATCCATCCTCACATCTTATACTAAAGGGAAAGAGTTCTTTGTTTCTAAAACTCAGACCATCTGCACAGTTGCTTCTGGTTCACATCTCAATGGGCCACACTCCTTCAAACCCTTTTTCCAATACAGCTTCCCTGTCCACAATACTGCCTCTGCAATACCTTCCCAAAATTAAAAAACACAGACATCAGCAATTCATCTCTTGTGGGAGTATCAGCTCTGTGCTGGCAAAACCTAAATCAAATGCTGTTGTAACATTTGGATAAGTTGGTGGCACTCCTGCTTTTCAATGACAAGCTTTTTGGGTTCAAGTCCCATTGAGAGTTGAGTACAAAAATTTCAAAGCTGCTACTCCAGTGCAGTCCTGAGGGAGTGCTAAATAGTCAGAGCTGCTGTGATTTGGACAAGAATTTAGAACAAGGCCCCATCCAGCACCCCAGTGATTATACAAGATCCTGGTACAAGGTATTCTATGAAGGGCAGAGGAATTGTCCCTTGTATCTTGGGCTATATTTACTGCTCATTCAACATGATTATCTGGTCATTATATCACCTTGCTGTTTATGGGGATGTGCATATTGGCTTCTACATTTCCCAGATTTACCTGAAAAAGTACTTCAGCACTTTACAGTGTCACAAGAAGGGTTAGATAAAAGCTCATCATTTTAAAGTAGCTAATTATAATTTTCTATTCAAAGATGCAACGGTTCCTAAACCATTCTGAGTTAAATAATTCTACACTCCAACAGTATGTTGTTTTACAAAAAGTTTATTAATCCCCCTCCTCATTTTATTTGTGATTATTTTATATTGACAACCTCTCATTGCTAACTCTAAGCCAGGCAAATGATCTTTCTGCATTCACTATCAAATTCTCAATAAAAAGCCTTGTATTGAGTCTCCACAGTTACACTGGAAATATTTCATGCACAGTGATTCTCTCCTTGTAACCACAATTTACCAACCATGCAATCATCCTGGTATATCTATGTTGAACTCCATCCCTGTCTAGGTCCATCCCTGTCTATTATGTCCACACACTTGCCAATATTCAATTGTATCTTCTCCGTCTTTCCATTCTTTCAGGCTGCATATTTCTTTCGAAAGACTTTGCAACCATTGTCACTATTTACCAAACATCGACTCAAGCATGTGTTTTTAGCAAATTGAAATGTTCTGCTCCCTGTACTTGAGTCCCATGTAGATAGATGTAGGTATATGAGAGTAAGGTTGGCCCTCACCAACCCCCCAGGGTATAACTGTTCTTAATCTTCTCTAATCTGCGCAACACACATTTAACCTAACTCATTGTTTCCGATCAGTCAATAACACTCTATCCATGCTGTTGCATTTCATGTCTAAATTTTCTAGCCAGCTTGTGTGAGACAATTTATCAAACACCTTCAGAAATCTATATCTAGAACTAAGCACTATTTATCATTTCATTTCTGTCTCTTTTTTGATCTCTCAATCTAGTCTGTATTTCCTTCTCTATTTCTCTTTCTGTACTGTTAAATTTAGTATTTAATTTGCCCGCTCTAACTTGCACTTACTTCTCAGTCACTGGATTGTGAATTTAATTGATTAAGGAGATGTACAGTTAATTATCCTGTTCACTTAGGTCCCAGATGCTCTGTGTCGCTTGCTGTGACATTATCAGCTCACACTTTCAGCGACTTGTCATATAAAGATAATATGTTGAGACGTTTGCAGGGCTATAGGTCGAAGTGGCCCTGGGTAACCTGAACTTACGGAGAGTCTGCTTACAATAGTCACCCAAGAGCAAGTCTAACTAACGGCAGGCACCATTTGATGCATGCTGAAAATGTGTTGCTGGAAAAGCGCAGCATCCAGGGAACAGGAGAAACGACATTTCGGGTATGAGCCCTTCTTCAGGAAGCCCTTCTTTCTGCTGCGCTTTTCCAGCAACACATTTTCAGCTCTGATCTCCAGCATCTGCAGTCCTCACTTTCTCCTCACCATTTGATGCATCCCCTACAGCAAATTACTACCCATTGTACTATTTGCTTCCTTTCTTACATATCTCTTCTACGGCCTTCTAAGGTCCTATTCCATTTCCCAACTACATATTTTATATTTCACCTTTTTTGGATATTAGTCCAAACTTTATTATTTTCCGGTCTTTGGTTTCAACTTAGCTTTATTTTCTATTTATCCATGGAACCATTTTTTGGTGTGCCCTTCCGCATCATGGAGGAATATATTTTTTAATGACCTTATTGTGAGGTGGCCAGATGGTTCAGTGGTTAGCATTGCTGCCTCAGAGTGCCAGGGACCTGGGTTCAATTCCCCCTCAGAGTGTAGAGTTTACGTGCCTGTAAGGGGTGCATCTAGGTGGTCTGGTTCTCTCCCACAGGATAATGTGGGTTAGGGGAATTGGCCATGATAAATTGCCCATGCTGTCCAGGTATATCTAGGCTAAGTGGATTAGTAGTGGGCAAATGCAGGGTTACAGGCATGGGGTGGGTCTATGTAGGATGCTCTTCAGATGGTCAGTGTGACTTTATGAGCTGAATGGCTTGCTTCCACATGTAAGGATTCTGTGATTCAATCTTGTACACAAAATTTCACATTTCTGATCTATCATTAACATTTCTGTCCTATTTTTAAAATCTCATTACATGATATCATTGCACCCTTATCTTTGACTTTTTATTATCCTTTCATAGTCTTACATTGAATGGCTTACCATTTTACAATTATTCAGATGAGTTTGTTGTCCCACTTATTTTCCCAGAGCTATATTCTCACAGTGATGGAGGAACCTATGTAGGAAACACTTCTGGGTGGAGTCTGAAAGATTTTCCTGCTTTGACAACAGTTTAATTTTCATGTCAAATGAAAGCAAAATACTGCAGATGATGGAAATCTGAAATAAAAACAGAAAAGACCGGAGAACTCTCAGCAGGATCTATAGAGATAGAAACAAAGTTAATGGTTCAAGTTTTGAATTGAAGAAGAGTCATACATTAAGTGTGTTTCTCTTTCCACAGATGCTGCCAGATGCGTTGAGTTTCTTCAGCACTTTCCGTTTAATTTCATCTTCATTTTAGTCTCTTTTTGGAATTTTACTCAATTTTTGGAATCTTACACATTTAGTAGGCAACAATTACACTCTTTCCAACATTGTCTTCCTTTTGCATTTCACTCTCCAATATCTGCAGGCCATCACCTCTGGGGTATCGCTTCTATTCAAAGCTTGTAATACACCTTAAAAATGGTGCCATTTTCTTCCTATTTATTTATTCATTCACAGGATGAGGGCATTACTGGCCAGGCCCAGCATTTATTGCCCATTCCTAATTGGCTGGAGGACAGTAAGAGTCAACCACACTTCTGTGGGTCTGTAGGCAGGCTTCCTTCCCTAAAGGGCTTTAGTGAACCAAATGGGTTTTTTCCTGTCAACCAATTTCTGGTCATCATTAGACTCTTAATTCCAGATTTTTTATTGAATTCAAATTCTACTAGCTGCCATGGCAGGATTCAAACACAGTTGCCCCGTACATTACCAAGGTCTCGGTTTAATAGTCCAGCAACAATACCACTAGGCCATTGCATCCTCCCCTTGACTACATGCATGTAGTTTCTACAGTTACACAATGCTGGCAAGAATATTGACATTCCAGCACAGATAGAGCCCTTAATCACCAAATTGCTCTCTTTTGATCTTTCCTGAGTGCAATAAATTCCATATCTTGACCAATGTAAGCCATGTTTCTAATTGTTTCCTTTGTTCTATCTATCCATGGTCTCCATTACTTCTAACTTCCCAATTTTGAAAGCTTAAAGTACACACATAGGAATTATTACATGCTGACTCAAGTTGTTAACAAGGTCCATTAACAATTAAAATTTCTCCAGGATGTTCATTTTATCTTTAGCTATCCTATGCTCCTACATGTGTTTTTAGTATTTACTATCACAATATCTCTTTATCTTTGTCCTTTACTAATATCTTCTCACTATTTATTTGAGGTATGCTTTCTGTTTCTATTCCAAAACCTTAACTAATGCTGTTGTCTCTCTTGGGTTTCATACTTAGATTTTCCCACTCTCTGCAGTTACAAAGATGAACACATTCCTTCTTTGTGTCCTTACCAACCAAGATCTCAACTATCCGGGTTATGTTATTTGAATTCAACTTTCAACATTATTACTATTCTTCTAGCTCTATCCCATCCACTTTAAGAACTACCACCACCAACCTGCTCCTTAAAAGGCATATCCTTTACCTTTCTATTTTCTCCAATGCCATTGTTGGTGCAATCTACTGTTTCTTTCAAAGATCTGAAATGTTTTGTGCCACTTATCTATGAAAGTTATTGCCCTTGTAAGAAAAGAAGTAGCAAGCATTACTCTTAATAGCTCAGGGCATTACAAAGTGCATTGGAGTCATAGAGTCATACAGCACGGAAACAGACCCTTCAGTCCAATCCATCCATACTGCCCAAGTTTCCCAAACTGAACCAGTCCCATTTGGCTGCATTTGGCCCATATCCCTCAAAACCTTTTCTATCCATGAACATATCCAAATGGCTTTTAAAAGTTGTAACTGTACCTGCATCTATCACTTCCTCTGGCAATTCATTCCACATTTGAAGGCATGGGTGTTAAACATCTTCATTAACTATCTTGTCTACCCATGACGCAACTTTCAAAGAACAATGTACCTGCACCCCCAGGTTTCTCTGTTCAACATTACTACCTAGCGCCCTACCATTAACTGTATAAGTCCTGCCCTTATTCACTTTTATCAAAATGTAATACCTCCCATTTACCCAAGTTAAACTCCATCTGCCAATCCTCAGCCCAATTGGCCTAACTGATCAAGATCCCCTTAGATAACCTTCTTCACTGTCAATGAATTACTTTTGAAATGAACTGTAGGCAAACTCATTCAAATTCCTCACGTTGCTCTGTTCAAGTCCATTCAATGTATTCGTTTGTGCCATTTATGGCAGATAGCCCCAGGGCTGTTGTTATACTTTCTGACCACAAGTCATACCAATAACATGTTCTCAACACAGACATTGATGACTCACTAGGGTAAAGTTCCAAAGTTGCTCATCAGTCTCTGGGAATTAGGTATTGTTCATGAATGGACAAAAACTGTGAGGGATATTCCACTGTGCGAAGCATCACAGCAGAGCTTGACTCTATTCTCATCTTGATTCTATACATGTACTTTATTAACAGAGATTGTGAACCATGAACAAGTTCTCTATCCCCCAAGTTAGGCACAAAAGTTAATTGCTCTGACAAATAGAAGGAAGATTGAATTTATAGAGTCATAGAGATGTACAGCATAGAACAGACCCTTCGGTCCAACCCGTCCATGCTGACCAGATATCCCAACCCAATCTAGTCCCACCTGCCAGCACCCGGCCCATATCCCAACAAACCCTTCCTATTCATATACCCATCCAAATGCCTCTTAAATGTTGCAATTGTACCAGCCTCCACCACTTCCTCTGGCAGCTCATTCCATACACGTACCACCCTCTGTGTGAAAATGTTGCCCCTTAGGTCTCTTTTATATGTATCCCCTCTCACCCTAAATCTATGCCCTCTAGTTCTGGACTCCCTGACCCCAGGGAAAAGACTTTGCCTATTTACCCTATCCATGCCCCTCATAATTTTGTAAACCTCTATAAGGTCACCCCTCAGTATCCGACACTCCAGGAAAAACAGCCCCAGCCTGTTCAGCCTCTCCCTATAGCTTAAATCCCCCAACGCTGGCAACATGCTTGTAAGTCTTTTCTGAACCCGTTCAAGTTTCACAACATCTTTCTGATGGGAAGGAGACCAGAATTGCATGCAATATTCCAACAATGGCCTAACCAATGTCCTGTACAGCCGCAACATGACCTCCCAACTCCTGTACTCAATACTCTGACCAATAAAAGAAAGCATACCAAACGCCTTCTTCACTATCCTATCTACCTGCGACTCCACTTTCAAGGAGCTATGAACCTGCACTCCAAGGTTTCTTTGTTCAGCAACACACTCTAGGACCTTACCATTAAGTGTATAAATCCTGCTAAGATTTGCTTTCCCAAAATGCAGCACCTCGCATTTATCTGAATTAAATTCCATCTACCACTTCTTAGCCCATTGGCCCACCTGATCAAGATCCTGTCGTAATCTGAGGTAACCCTCTTCGCTGTCCACTACACCTCCAATTTTAGTGTCATCTGCAAACTTAATAACTGTACCTATTATGCTCGCATCCAAATCATTTATGTAAATAACAAAAAGTAGAGGACCCAGCACTGATCCTTGTGGCACTCCACTGGTCACAACTCTCCACCACCACCCCTTAAATAATAATGCAGAAGCACTGGTGTTGGACTGGGGTGGACAAAGTCAGAAGTCACACGACACCAGGTTATAGTCTATCAGGTTTATTTGAAATCACAAGCTTTTGGAGCGCTACCCTTCATGTGAGGAAGGAGCAGTGCTCTGAAATATTGTGATTCCAAATAAAACTGGTGCACTGTAACCTGGTATCATGTGACTTCTGACTTTGTCCACCTTAAGTAAATTATGCTTCTTATGTAAATGAAAAAGTCTGTAGATTTATTTATCTCTTCCCCATGTTCCATTCTGCTGTTCCTATATATTAAACTGAGTAACTTTGACTCCATTATGTCCCTTAAATAACTGCACAAGGAATGCAACAGGAGTGTGGGAAATGGATAGAAATGTTTGATGTCAGTCTGTTTTGTATCAAAGGTTATTTAACATTCCAATTCTTTTTGTCACAAACAATAATGAAACAAAATTAGCAAACCCTGCAGAAGATCGGAAAATTACAAGCAATCCCTGGAAACTAATTTCTCTTGTTAAGACACAATTGGCAATCCTGAGTGAAATTGTGAACTTGGGGCCAGAGAGAGCATGCATTATGCAAGAAGACTGGTGGAAAAAAGCATTTTTAAAACCAAATACTATTTGCATGTCTCTGATGAAAAGGAGAAGGGATGTGGTATATAGTCTGTTACTAACACTACTTCCCTTATCCTTCCAACTATAGATACAGAAAATAATAGACTTAAACACAACTTAATTGGAACAATGTATGTGCATCCTTCAGTTCAGAAGGGATGTAGTAACAAAGGTATGTCATGTGCTACAGGCTGATTTGCAAACAGTTGCTATGACAAGACAACTGTAGCGGGGGTGACTGTAAACATCACCTCAGCCCTAACATCAGCTTTTATCCAGGCTTCAACCACTGTCACAGGGGACATCAGAAATATCCATCTACAAACTATAGATAAATTACTGTGATTGACATGTTGTTTGCTTGAGTATCATTATCATTATCAACATTATTTTGCAACAGAAGAAGGCTTCCCATTCCCCTTCCCTACAAACTACCTATCCTTCATATGAGTGTGTCCAAGACTCTGTGTCAATCTGTGACACATAATTCCTAATTACTACATTAAACTAAAATAAAAAAAAGCGATGCATGTTCCCATCTGAACAGAAACTCTGTTCACTGAGAAAACAAAAAACCCCAAACTTTAACGTTTGTACGAGAGGTTTCTTTGTAGCTAACCCTAGAACTGCAAATCTCTTCGTTCATGGATTGCCATTTTTTGATATTGGTAATTGATACAATATATATGCAAGTTTTGGCTTCTTTCACAGGAACCACCATGTGGTGAATGGCTCATCAATGACTCCGGTGATCATTGATACTCTGAGTGCAATCTTCTTTAAAAGTCCCTTGAGGTCTGGATCCATATCCTCATCAGTTAAACCTGGAAGTGAGCTGATTTCCATATCAGGTTCATACTCCTCCCTGTGAGACTACCCTCTACTCCTGCTCATCTGCGTTGGATTATTCAATGAGTATCATCACTGTCAATATGCTCAGGGTGGGTGCACCTATCTTACTACTTCTCAGGATTAAATTAAGAAACACCCGCTCCTATAAAGTGCAAGGTTCTTCCTAGTCACTGGTTTTTATTCCACTTCCACAAGTAACCATTTCTTAATAATTTTACCAAAGTGATTCCCAGCATAGCAGAGCTGGCCTTTCCCCAACTTTTTTTTCATTTGATCTATCTTTATTTTTTGCAATTTTTTGCAATTAATATTCTAAATCTAAATTATAGAATCCCTATAGTGTGGAAGTAGGCCATTTGGCCTATCAAGTCCACATCGAGCCTCCGAAGAGAATCCCACCCAGACCCACTCCCCTATCCTATCCCTGCAATTTCCTGTGGCCAAACCACCTAACGTGCATATCCGGGGACTGTGGGAGGAAACTTATGCACTCGGAGGAAACCCACGCAGACACAGGGAGAATGTGCAAACTCAACACAGACAGTCACCCGAGACTGGAACCAACCCCAGGTTCTTGGCGCTGTGAGGCACCAAATTGCCACCTCATTCACACTAAATATTTTCCACAGCCCCTTCTCTTGCCAAGCTTACAAAATATTAACAAAATAGCTCTCTCAAGTGAATTTTGAACCATGAACACGTTTTACATTGAATTGATCCCAGTTAATATGAGGGTAGCTGAAACCCCCATTACCGACCTATTGTTTCTGCACACCTCAGCAATATGCTGACATCTTTGCTCTCAGAACTTGCTAATTGTTTGGGAGAACTAAAGTATACTCATCATTCTGTTTTCATCTCTCTATCTTCCTCAGTTTAATCCAAAAGGCCTCATTTCACATCACATCACTCCTCAGAGATGTGTTTGCATCTTGATCCAATATGGTGACCCGTTTCCTGTTTAATCCTCCTCCTGATCCAATCTGAAAACCCTCTAGCTAAGATTGTTGAACTGTCATTCCTGTCCATCTAAAAGCTCTCTTTTGGTCCTCGTAATTAAATAATTTTCCACCTAAATCTCTGCCATTAGCTTACCTTTCTTGTTCAGTAGATCCCTTGCAATGGGCTAATCGATAACTCGACAGCAAGAAGAGATATAAACTCAGAAGGCGTAGAATCTATGCAGGTAGACTTGAAGAACCGCTGATGGGATTTATGTACGGGTGACCCAGCAGTAGTCAGGATGTGAGGAAGAAATTAAATCAGGGATACAAAAGGCACTTTTACAATAATCATTGTGGGGGGGATTCAGTATGCAGGTGGACTGGGAAAATCAGGTTGGTAGTGGATCCCAAGGAAAGGAATTCATGGAATTTCGACAAGATTATTTTTTTCGAACAGTTTGTGGTTGAGCCCACAATGAAAGAGGCAATTCTTCATGAGGGAGCTTACATGGAAGGAATGCCTAAGGGCGGTGACCTTAATATAATCAAATTCACACTGCAGTTTGAGAGGGAGATTCATAGAGATACACAGCAAAGGAACGGACCCTTCATACAATCATAGAGATACACAGCACAGGAACAGTTACTTCATAGAATCACAGAGATACACAGCACAGGAACAAATCCTTCATACAATCATAGAGATACACAGTACGGGAACAGACCCTTCATAGAATCATAGAGATACACAGTACGGGGACAGACACTTCATTGAATCATAGAGATACACAGCACAGGAACAGATCCTTCATACAATCATAGAGATACACACCACAGGAACAGTCACTTCATAGAATCATAGAGATACACAGCACAGGAACAAATCCTTCATACAGTCATAGAGATACACAGTACGGGAACAGACCCTTCATAGAATCATAGAGATACACAGTACGGGGACAGACACTTCATTGAATCATAGAGATACACAGCACAGGAACAGATCCTTCATACAAACATAGAGATACACAGCACAGGAACAAATCCTTCATACAATCATAGAGATACACAGTACGGGAATAGATCCGACATAGAATTATAGAGATACACAGTACTGGGACAGACACTTCATAGAACCATAGAGATACACAGTACGGGAACAGACCCTTCATAGAATCATAGAGATACACAGTACGGGGACAGACACTTCATAGAATCATAGAGATACACAGTACGGGAACAGACCCTTCATACATCATAGAGATACA